>NC_092374.1:111915904-112226492 GCF_030028105.1 Mobula birostris | reverse complement strand
GCATGACTGCACACAGACCTCAGAGTGACCACACAGACATCAACGTGACTACACAAAGACCTCAGCTGACTACACACAGTCCTCAGCGTGACTACACACAGTCCTCAGCATGACTACACACAGACCTCAGAGTGACTGCACAGACATCAACGTGACTACACACAGACCTCAACGTGACTACACACAGACCTCAGAGTGACTGCACACAGTCCTCAGCATGACTACACACAGACCTCAGAGTGACTACAAACAGACCTCAGCGTGACTACACACAGTCCTCAGCATGACTACACACAGACCTCAGAGTGACTGCACACAGACCTCAGAGTGACTGCACGCAGACCTCAGCGTAACTACACACAGACCTCAGAGTGACTACACACAGTCCTCAACATGACTGCACACAGACCTCAGCGTGACTACACAGACATCAACGTGACTACACACAGACCTCAGAGTGACTGCACACAGACCTCAGAGTGACTACACACAGTCCTCAGCATGACTGCACAGACATCAACGTGACTACACACAGACCTCAGCGTGACTACACACAGTCCTCAGCGTGACTACACACAGTCCTCAGCGTGACTACACAGACATCAACGTGACTACACACAGTCCTCAGCGTGACTACACACAGCCTCAGCGTGACTACACACAGCCTCAGTGTGACTACACACAGACCTCAGTGTGACTACACACAGACCTCGGCGTGACTACACACAGACCTTAGAATGACTGCACACAGACCTCGGCGTGACTGCACACAGACCTCAGAGTTACTACACACAGACCTCAGCGTGACTGCACACAGACCTCAGCGTGACTACACAGACATCAATGTGACTACACACAGACCTCAGAGTGACTGCACACAGACCTCAGCGTGACTGCACACAGACCTCAGAGTGACTGCACACAGACCTCAGCGTGACTGCACACAGACCTCAGAGTGACTACACACAGACCTCAGCGTGACTGCAAACAGACCTCAGAGTGACTGCACACAGACCTCAGTGTGACTACACAGACATCAACGTGACTACACACAGTCCTCAGCATGACTGCACACAGACCTCAGCATGACTGCACACAGCCCTCAGCGTAACTACACGCAGACCTCAGCATGACTGCACACAGCCCTCAGCGTAACTACACGCAGACCTCAGAGTGACTACACACAGTCCTCAGAGTGACTGCACACAGCCCTCGGCGTGACTGCACACAGACCTCAGCGTGACTACACACAGTCCTCAGCATGACTGCACACAGACCCCAGCGTGACTACACACAGACCTCAGCGTGACTACACAGACATCAATGTGACTACACACAGACCTCAGAGTGACTGCAGACAGTCCTCGGCGTGACTGCAGACAGTCCCCAACGTGACTACACACAGTGCTCAGCGTGAGTGCACACAGACCTCAGCGTGACTGCACACAGACCTCAGCGTGACTGCACACAGACCTCAGCGTGACTGCACACAGACCTCAGTGTGACTACACAGACATCAACGTGACTACACACAGTCCTCAGCGTGACTGCACACAGACCTCAGCGTGACTGCACACAGACCTCAGCGTGACTGCACATAGTCCTCGGCGTAACTACACACAGTCCTCAGAGTGACTGCACACAGCGCTCGGCGTGACTGCACACAGACCTCAGCGTGACTACACACAGTCCTCAGCATGACTGCACACAGACCCCAGCGTGACTACACACAGACCTCAGCGTGACTACACAGACATCAATGTGACTACACACAGACCTCAGAGTGACTGCAGACAGTCCTCGGCGTGACTGCAGACAGTCCTCAACGTGACTACACACAGTGCTCAGCGTGACTGCACACAGACCTCAGCGTGACTGCACACAGACCTCAGCGTGACTGCACACAGACCTCAGCATGACTGCACACAGACCTCAGTGTGACTACACAGACATCAACGTGACTACACACAGTCCTCAGCGTGACTACACACAGTCCTCAGCGTGACTACACACAGTCCTCAGCGTGACTACAGACAGCCTCAGCGTGACTACACACAGTCCTCAGCATGACTACACGCAGACCTCAGTGTGACTACACACAGTCCTCAGAGTGACTGCACACAGACCTCAGAGTGACTGCACACAGACCTTAGAATGACTGCACACAGACCTCGGCGTGACTGCACACAGACCTCAGAGTGACTACACAGACATCAACATGACTACACACAGACCTCAGCATGACTGCACACAGACTTCAGAGTGACTACACACAGACCTCAGTGTGACTACACAGACATCAACGTGACTACACACAGTCCTCAAAGTGACTGCACACAGACCTCAGTGACTACACACAGACCTCAGCATGACTACAGACAGACCTCAGAGTGACTACACACAGTCCTCAGAGTGACTGCACACAGTGCTCGGCGAGACTACACACAGTCCTCGGCGAGACTACACACAGTCCTCAAAGTGACTGCACACAGACCTCAGTGACTACACACAGACCTCAGCATGACTACAGACAGACCTCAGAGTGACTACACACAGTCCTCAGCATGACTGCACACAGACCACAGAGCGACTGCACACAGGCCTCAGTGTGCCTACACACAGTCCTCAGCGTGACTGCACACAGACCTCAGCGTGACTACACACAGACCTCAGCGTGACTGCACACAGACCTCAGCGTGACTACACAGACATCAATGTGACTACGCACAGACCTCAGAGTGACTGCAGACAGTCCTCGGCGTGACTGCAGACAGTCCTCAACGTGACTACACACAGTGCTCAGCGTGACTGCACACAGACCTCAGCGTGACTGCACACAGACCTCAGCGTGACTGCACACAGACCTCAGTGTGACTACACAGACATCAACGTGACTACACACAGTCCTCAGCGTGACTACACACAGCCTCAGCGTGACTACACACAGTCCTCAGCATGACTACACGCAGACCTCAGTGTGACTACACACAGTCCTCAGAGTGACTGCAGACAGACCTCAGAGTGACTGCACACAGACCTTAGAATGACTGCACACAGACCTCGGCGTGACTGCACACAGACCTCAGAGTGACTACACAGACATCAACATGACTACACACAGACCTCAGCATGACTGCACACTGACTTCAGAGTGACTACACACAGACCTCAGTGTGACTACACAGACATCAACGTGACTACACACAGTCCTCAGAGTGACTGCACACAGTCCTCGGCGAGACTACACACAGTCCTCGGCGAGACTACACACAGTCCTCGGCGTGACTACACACAGTCCTCAGAGTGACTGCACACAGACCTCAGCGTGACTGCACACAGACCTCAGAGTGACTGCACACAGCCCTCGGCGTGACTGCACACAGACCTCAGCATGACTGCACACAGACCTCAGAGTGACTACACAGACATCAACGTGACTACACACAGACCTCAGAGTGACTACACAGACATCAACGTGACTACACACAGACCTCAGCGTGACTACACACAGTTCTCAGCATGACTACACACAGACCTCAGAGTGACTGCACACAGTCCTCAACATGACTGCACACAGTCCTCAGCATGACTACACACAGACCTCAGAGTGACTGCACACAGACCTCAGAGTGACTGCACACAGCCCTCGGCGTGACTGCACACAGACCTCAGAGTGACTACACACAGTCCTCAGCATGACTGCACACAGACCTCAGCGTGACTGCACACAGCCCTCAGCGTGACTACACAGACATCAATGTGACTACACACAGACCTCAGAGTGACTGCACACAGACCTCAGAGTGACTACGCACAGTCCTCAGCATGACTGCACACAGACCTCAGCGTAACTACACACAGACCTCAGAGTGACTACACACAGTCCTCAGCATGTCTGCACACAGACCTCAGCGTGACTACACAGACATCAACGTGACTACACATAGTCCTCAGCGTGACTACACACAGCCTCAGTGTGACTACACACAGACCTCAGCGTGACTACACGCAGTCCTCGGCGTGACTACACACAGCCCTCGGCGTGACTACACACAGTCCGAGTGACAGCATACAGTCTTCAGAGTGACAACAGACAGACCTCAGAGTGACTACACACAGCCCCCAGCGTGACTACATACACGCAGTCCTCGGCGTGACTGCACACAGTCCTCGGCGTGACTGCAGACAGTCCTCAGAGTGACTGCATACAGACCTCAGAGTGACTACACAGACATCAACGTGACTACACACAGACCTCAACGTGACTACACAGACATCAACGTGACTACACACAGACCTCAGCGTGACTACACACAGACCTCAGCGTGACTACACACAGTCCTCAGCATGACTACACACAGACCTCAGAGTGACTGCAGACAGTCCTCGGCGTGACTACACACAGTGCTCAGCGTGACTGCACACAGACCTCAGCGTGACTGCACACAGACCTCAGCGTGACTGCACACAGACCTCAGAGTGACTGCATACAGACCTCAGAGTGACTACACAGACATCAAAGTGACTACACACAGACCTCAACGTGACTACACACAGCCCTCGGCGTGACTGCACACAGACCTCAGCATGACTGCACACAGACCTCAGCGTGACTGCACACAGACCTCAGAGTGACTACACACAGACCTCAGTGTGACTACACAGACATCAACGTGACTACACACAGTCGTCAGCGTGACTACACACAGTCCTCAGCGTGACTACACACAGACCTCAGTGTGACTACACACAGTCCTCAGAGTGACTGCACACAGACCTCAGAGTGACTGCACACAGACCTTGGAATGACTGCACACAGACCTCGGCGTGACTGCACACAGACCTCAGAGTGACTACACAGACATCAACATGACTACACACAGACCTCAGCATGACTGCACACAGACTTCAGAGTGACTACACACAGACCTCAGTGTGACTACACAGACATCAACGTGACTACACACAGTCCTCAAAGTGACTGCACACAGACCTCAGTGACTACACACAGACCTCAGCATGACTACAGACAGAGCTCAGAGTGACTACACACAGTCCTCAGAGTGACTGCACACAGTGCTCGGCGAGACTACACACAGTCCTCGGCAAGACTACACACAGTCCTCAGCGTGACTACACACAGTCCTCAGAGTGACTGCACACAGACCTCAGCGTGACTGCACACAGACCTCAGAGTGACTGCACACAGCCCTCGGCGTGACTGCACACAGACCTCAGCATGACTGCAAACAGACCTCAGAGTGACTACACAGACATCAACGTGACTACACACAGACCTCAGCGTGACTGCACACAGTCCTCAGCATGACTACACACAGACCTCAGCGTGACTGCACACAGCCCTCAGCGTAACTACACGCAGACCTCAGAGTGACTGCACACAGACCTCAGCGTAACTACACACAGACCTCAGAGTGACTACACACAGTCCTCAACATGACTGCACACAGACCTCAGCGTGACTACACACAGACCTCAGCATGACTACACAGACATCAATGTGACTACACACAGACCTCAGCATGACTGCACACAGACCTCAGCGTGACTACACAGACATCAACGTGACTACACACAGTCCTCAGCATGACTACACACAGCCTCAGCGTGACTACACACAGACCTCAGCGTGACTACACGCAGTCCTCGGCGTGACTACACACAACCCATCGGCGTGACTACACCCAGTCCGAGTGACAGCACACAGTCTTCAGAGTGAATACAGACAGACCTCAGAGTGACTACACACAGACCCCAGCGTGACTACATACACGCAGTCCTCGGCGTGACTGCACACAGTCCTCGGCGTGACTGCACACAGACCTCAGAGTGACTGCATACAGACCTCAGAGTGACCACACAGACATCAACGTGACTACACACAGACCTCAGCGTGACTACACACAGACCTCAGCGTGACTACACACAGTCCTCAGCATGACTACACACAGACCTCAGCATGACTACACACAGATCTCAGAGTGACTGCACACAGACCTTAGAGTGACTGCACACAGACTTCAGAGTGACTACACACAGTCCTCAGCATGACTACACACAGACCTCAGAGTGACTGCACACAGACCTCAGCGTAACTACACACAGACCTCAGCATGACTGCACACAGACCTCAGAGTGACTACACAGACATCAACGTGACTACACAAGGACCTCAGCGTGACTACACACAGTCCTCAGCGTGACTACATACAGTCCTCAGCATGACTACACACAGACCTCAGAGTGACTGCACAGACATCAACGTGACTACACACAGACCTCAGCGTGACTACACACAGACCTCAGAGTGACTGCACACAGTCCTCAGCATGACTACACACAGACCTCAGAGTGACTACACACAGACCTCAGCGTGACTACACACAGTCCTCAGCATGACTACACACAGACCTCAGAGTTACTGCACACAGACCTCAGAGTGACTGCACACAGCCCTCGGCGTGACTGCACACAGACCTCAGCGTGACTGCACACAGACCTCAGCGTGACTACACACAGTCCTCAGCATGACTGCACACAGACCTCAGCGTGACTGCACACAACCCTCAGCGTAACTAAACGCAGACCTCAGAGTGACTGCACGCAGACCTCAGCGTAACTACACACAGACCTCAGAGTGACTACACACAGTCCTCAACATGACTGCACACAGACCTCAGCGTGACTACACACAGACCTCAGCGTGACTACACAGACATCAACGTGACTACACACAGACCTCAGAGTGACTGCACACAGACCTCAGCGTGACTACACACAGTCCTCAGCATGACTGCACACAGACCTCAGCGTGACTGCACACAGCCCTCAGCGTAACTACACGCAGACCTCAGAGTGACTGCACACAGACCTCAGCGTAACTACACACAGACCTCAGAGTGACTACACACAGTCCTCAACATGACTGCACACAGACCTCAGTGTGACTACACACAGACCTCAGCGTGACTACACAGACATCAGTGTGACTACACACAGACCTCAGAGTGACTGCACACAGACCTCAGAGTGACTACGCACAGTCCTCAGCATGACTGCACACAGACCTCAGCGTAACTACACACAGACCTCAGAGTGACTACACACAGTCCTCAGCATGTCTGCACACAGACCTCAGCGTGACTACACAGACATCAACGTGACTACACATAGTTCTCAGCGTGACTACACACAGCCTCAGTGTGACTACACACAGACCTCAGCGTGACTACACGCAGTCCTCGGCGTGACTACACACAGCCCTCGGCGTGACTACACCCAGTCCGAGTGACAGCATACAGTCTTCAGAGTGACAACAGACAGACCTCAGAGTGACTACACACAGTGCTCAGCGTGACTGCACACAGACCTCAGCGTGACTGCACACAGACCTCAGCGTGACTGCACACAGACCTCAGCGTGACTGCACACAGACCTCAGTGTGACTACACAGACATCAACGTGACTACACACAGTCCTCAGCGTGACTACACACAGTCCTCAGCGTGACTACACACAGCCTCAGCATGACTACACACAGTCCTCAGCATGACTACACGCAGACCTCAGTGTGACTACACACAGTCCTCAGAGTGACTGCACACAGACCTTAGAATGACTGCACACAGACCTCGGCGTGACTGCACACAGACCTCAGAGTGACTACACAGACATCAACATGACTACACACAGACCTCAGCATGACTGCACACTGACTTCAGAGTGACTACACACAGACCTCAGTGTGACTACACAGACATCAACGTGACTACACACAGTCCTCAAAGTGACTGCACACAGACCTCTGTGACTACACACAGACCTCAGCGTGACTACACACAGACCTCAGAGTGACTACACACAGTCCTCAAAGTGACTGCACACAGACCTCAGTGACTACACACAGACCTCAGCATGACTACAGACAGACCTCAGAGTGACTACACACAGTCCTCAGAGTGACTGCACACAGTCCTCGGCGAGACTACACACAGTCCTCAGCATGACTACACACAGTCCTCAGAGTGACTGCACACAGACCTCAGCGTGACTGCACACAGACCTCAGAGTGACTGCACACAGCCCTCGGCGTGACTGCACACAGACCTCAGCATGACTGCACACAGACCTCAGAGTGACTACACAGACATCAACGTGACTACACACAGACCTCAGAGTGACTACACAGACATCAACGTGACTACACACAGACCTCAGCGTGACTACACACAGTTCTCAGCATGACTACACACAGACCTCAGAGTGACTGCACACAGACCTCAGCGTAACTACACACAGACCTCAGAGTGACTACACACAGTCCTCAACATGACTGCACACAGTCCTCAGCATGACTACACACAGACCTCAGAGTGACTGCACACAGACCTCAGAGTGACTGCACACAGCCCTCGGCGTGACTGCACACAGACCTCAGCGTGACTACACACAGTCCTCAGCATGACTGCACACAGACCTCAGCGTGACTGCACACAGCCCTCAGCGTAACTACACGCAGACCTCAGAGTGACTGCACACAGACCTCAGCGTAACTACACACAGACCTCAGAGTGACTACACACAGTCCTCAACATGACTGCACACAGACCTCAGTGTGACTACACACAGACCTCAGCGTGACTACACAGACATCAGTGTGACTACACACAGACCTCAGAGTGACTGCACACAGACCTCAGAGTGACTACGCACAGTCCTCAGCATGACTGCACACAGACCTCAGCGTAACTACACACAGACCTCAGAGTGACTACACACAGTCCTCAGCATGTCTGCACACAGACCTCAGCGTGACTACACAGACATCAACGTGACTACACATAGTCCTCAGCGTGACTACACACAGCCTCAGTGTGACTACACACAGACCTCAGCGTGACTACACGCAGTCCTCGGCGTGACTACACACAGCCCTCGGCGTGACTACACCCAGTCCGAGTGACAGCATACAGTCTTCAGAGTGACAACAGACAGACCTCAGAGTGACTACACACAGACCCCAGCGTGACTACATACACGCAGTCCTCGGCGTGACTGCACACAGTCCTCGGCATGACTGCAGACAGTCCTCAGAGTGACTGCATACAGACCTCAGAGTGACTACACAGACATCAACGTGACTACACACAGACCTCAACGTGACTACACAGACATCAACGTGACTACACACAGACCTCAGCGTGACTACACACAGACCTCAGCGTGACTACACACAGACCTCAGCATGACTACACACAGACCTCAGAGTGACTGCAGACAGTCCTCGGAGTGACTGCAGACAGTCCTCGGCGTGACTGCACACAGACCTCAGCGTGACTGCACACAGACCTCAGCGTGACTGCACACAGACCTCAGAGTGACTGCATACAGACCTCAGAGTGACTACACAGACATCAAAGTGACTACACACAGACCTCAACGTGACTACACACAGCCCTCGGCGTGACTGCACACAGACCTCAGCATGACTGCACACAGACCTCAGCGTGACTGCACACAGACCTCAGAGTGACTACACACAGACCTCAGTGTGACTACACAGACATCAACGTGACTACACACAGTCCTCAGCGTGACTACACACAGTCCTCAGCGTGACTACACACAGACCTCAGTGTGACTACACACAGTCCTCAGAGTGACTGCACACAGACCTCAGAGTGACTACACAGACATCAACGTGACTACACACAGTCCTCAGCATGACTGCACACAGACCTCAGCATGACTGCACACAGCCCTCAGCGTAACTACACGCAGACCTCAGCATGACTGCACACAGCCCTCAGCGTAACTACACGCAGACCTCAGAGTGACTACACACAGTCCTCAGCATGACTGCACGCAGACCTCAGCGTGACTGCACATAGTCCTCGGCGTGACTACACACAGTCCTCAGAGTGACTGCACACAGCCCTCGGCGTGACTGCACACAGACCTCAGCGTGACTACACACAGTCCTCAGCATGACTGCACACAGACCCCAGCGTGACTACACACAGACCTCAGCGTGACTACACAGACATCAATGTGACTACACACAGACCTCAGAGTGACTGCAGACAGTCCTCGGCGTGACTGCAGACAGTCCTCAACGTGACTACACACAGTGCTCAGCGTGAGTGCACACAGACCTCAGCGTGACTGCACACAGACCTCAGCGTGACTGCACACAGACCTCAGTGTGACTACACAGACATCAACGTGACTACACACAGTCCTCAGCGTGACTACACACAGCCTCAGCGTGACTACACACAGTCCTCAGCATGACTACACGCAGACCTCAGTGTGACTACACACAGTCCTCAGAGTGACTGCACACAGACCTCAGAGTGACTGCACACAGACCTTAGAATGACTGCACACAGACCTCGGCGTGACTGCACACAGACCTCAGAGTGACTACACAGACATCAACATGACTACACACAGACCTCAGAGTGACTGCACACAGACCTCAGAGTGACTACGCACAGACCTCAGTGTGACTACACAGACATCAACGTGACTACACACAGTCCTCAAAGTGACTGCACACAGACCTCAGTGACTACACACAGACCTCAGCGTGACTACAGACAGAACTCAGAGTGACTGCACACAGACCTCAGAGTGACTACAGACAGACCTCAGCGTGACTACACACAGACCTCAGTGTGACTACACACAGTCCTCAGAGTGACTGCACACAGACCTCAGAGTGACTGCACACAGACCTTAGAATGACTGCACACAGACCTCGGCGTGACTGCACACAGACCTCAGAGTGACTACACAGACATCAACATGACTACACACAGACCTCAGCATGACTGCACACTGACTTCAGAGTGACTACACACAGACCTCAGTGTGACTACACAGACATCAACGTGACTACACACAGTCCTCAAAGTGACTGCACACAGACCTCAGTGACTACACACAGACCTCAGCATGACTACAGACAGACCTCAGAGTGACTACACACAGTCCTCAGAGTGACTGCACACAGTCCTCGGCGAGACTACACACAGTCCTCAGCATGACTACACACAGTCCTCAGAGTGACTGCACACAGACCTCAGCGTGACTGCACACAGACCTCAGAGTGACTGCACACAGCCCTCGGCGTGACTGCACACAGACCTCAGCATGACTGCACACAGACCTCAGAGTGACTACACACAGACCTCAGCGTGACTACACAGACATCAATGTGACTACACACAGACCTCAGAGTGACTGCAGACAGTCCTCGGCGTGACTGCAGACAGTCCTCAACGTGACTACACACAGTGCTCAGCGTGACTGCACACAGACCTCAGCGTGACTGCACACAGACCTCAGCGTGACTGCACACAGACCTCAGTGTGACTACACAGACATCAACGTGACTGCACACAGTCCTCAGCGTGACTACACACAGTCCTCAGCGTGACTACACACAGCCTCAGCATGACTACACACAGTCCTCAGCATGACTACACGCAGACCTCAGTGTGACTACACACAGTCCTCAGAGTGACTGCACACAGACCTTAGAATGACTGCACACAGACCTCGGCGTGACTGCACACAGACCTCAGAGTGACTACACAGACATCAACATGACTACACACAGACCTCAGCATGACTGCACACTGACTTCAGAGTGACTACACACAGACCTCAGTGTGACTACACAGACATCAACGTGACTACACACAGTCCTCAAAGTGACTGCACACAGACCTCTGTGACTACACACAGACCTCAGCGTGACTACACACAGACCTCAGAGTGACTACACACAGTCCTCAAAGTGACTGCACACAGACCTCAGTGACTACACACAGACCTCAGCATGACTACAGACAGACCTCAGAGTGACTACACACAGTCCTCAGAGTGACTGCACACAGTCCTCGGCGAGACTACACACAGTCCTCAGCATGACTACACACAGTCCTCAGAGTGACTGCACACAGACCTCAGCGTGACTGCACACAGACCTCAGAGTGACTGCACACAGCCCTCGGCGTGACTGCACACAGACCTCAGCATGACTGCACACAGACCTCAGAGTGACTACACAGACATCAACGTGACTACACACAGACCTCAGAGTGACTACACAGACATCAACGTGACTACACACAGACCTCAGCGTGACTACACACAGTTCTCAGCATGACTACACACAGACCTCAGAGTGACTGCACACAGACCTCAGCGTAACTACACACAGACCTCAGAGTGACTACACACAGTCCTCAACATGACTGCACACAGTCCTCAGCATGACTACACACAGACCTCAGAGTGACTGCACACAGACCTCAGAGTGACTGCACACAGCCCTCGGCGTGACTGCACACAGACCTCAGCGTGACTACACACAGTCCTCAGCATGACTGCACACAGACCTCAGCGTGACTGCACACAGCCCTCAGCGTAACTACACGCAGACCTCAGAGTGACTGCACACAGACCTCAGCGTAACTACACACAGACCTCAGAGTGACTACACACAGTCCTCAACATGACTGCACACAGACCTCAGTGTGACTACACACAGACCTCAGCGTGACTACACAGACATCAGTGTGACTACACACAGACCTCAGAGTGACTGCACACAGACCTCAGAGTGACTACGCACAGTCCTCAGCATGACTGCACACAGACCTCAGCGTAACTACACACAGACCTCAGAGTGACTACACACAGTCCTCAGCATGTCTGCACACAGACCTCAGCGTGACTACACAGACATCAACGTGACTACACATAGTCCTCAGCGTGACTACACACAGCCTCAGTGTGACTACACACAGACCTCAGAGTGACTACACACAGACCTCAGCGTGACTGCAAACAGACCTCAGAGTGACTGCACACAGACCTCAGTGTGACTACACAGACATCAACGTGACTACACACAGTCCTCAGCGTGACTGCACACAGACCTCAGCATGACTGCACACAGCCCTCAGCGTAACTACACGCAGACCTCAGCATGACTGCACACAGCCCTCAGCGTAACTACACGCAGACCTCAGAGTGACTACACACAGTCCTCAGAGTGACTGCACACAGCCCTCGGCGTGACTGCACACAGACCTCAGCGTGACTACACACAGTCCTCAGCATGACTGCACACAGACCCCAGCGTGACTACACACAGACCTCAGCGTGACTACACAGACATCAATGTGACTACACACAGACCTCAGAGTGACTGCAGACAGTCCTCGGCGTGACTGCAGACAGTCCCCAACGTGACTACACACAGTGCTCAGCGTGAGTGCACACAGACCTCAGCGTGACTGCACACAGACCTCAGCGTGACTGCACACAGACCTCAGCGTGACTGCACACAGACCTCAGTGTGACTACACAGACATCAACGTGACTACACACAGTCCTCAGCGTGACTGCACACAGACCTCAGCGTGACTGCACACAGACCTCAGCGTGACTGCACATAGTCCTCGGCGTAACTACACACAGTCCTCAGAGTGACTGCACACAGCGCTCGGCGTGACTGCACACAGACCTCAGCATGACTGCACACAGACCTCAGAGTGACTACACAGACATCAACGTGACTACACACAGACCTCAGAGTGACTACACAGAGATCAACGTGACTACACACAGACCTCAGCGTGACTACACACAGTTCTCAGCATGACTACACACAGACCTCAGAGTGACTGCACACAGACCTCAACGTGACTACACACAGTGCTCAGCGTGACTGCACACAGACCTCAGCGTGACTGCACACAGACCTCAGCGTGACTGCACATAGTCCTCGGCGTAACTACACACAGTCCTCAGAGTGACTGCACACAGCGCTCGGCGTGACTGCACACAGACCTCAGCGTGACTACACACAGTCCTCAGCATGACTGCACACAGACCCCAGCGTGACTACACACAGACCTCAGCGTGACTACACAGACATCAATGTGACTACACACAGACCTCAGAGTGACTGCAGACAGTCCTCGGCGTGACTGCAGACAGTCCTCAACGTGACTACACACAGTGCTCAGCGTGACTGCACACAGACCTCAGCGTGACTGCACACAGACCTCAGCGTGACTGCACACAGACCTCAGCATGACTGCACACAGACCTCAGTGTGACTACACAGACATCAACGTGACTACACACAGTCCTCAGCGTGACTACACACAGTCCTCAGCGTGACTACACACAGTCCTCAGCGTGACTACAGACAGCCTCAGCGTGACTACACACAGTCCTCAGCATGACTACACGCAGACCTCAGTGTGACTACACACAGTCCTCAGAGTGACTGCACACAGACCTCAGAGTGACTGCACACAGACCTTAGAATGACTGCACACAGACCTCGGCGTGACTGCACACAGACCTCAGAGTGACTACACAGACATCAACATGACTACACACAGACCTCAGCATGACTGCACACAGACTTCAGAGTGACTACACACAGACCTCAGTGTGACTACACAGACATCAACGTGACTACACACAGTCCTCAAAGTGACTGCACACAGACCTCAGTGACTACACACAGACCTCAGCATGACTACAGACAGACCTCAGAGTGACTACACACAGTCCTCAGAGTGACTGCACACAGTGCTCGGCGAGACTACACACAGTCCTCGGCGAGACTACACACAGTCCTCAAAGTGACTGCACACAGACCTCAGTGACTACACACAGACCTCAGCATGACTACAGACAGACCTCAGAGTGACTACACACAGTCCTCAGCATGACTGCACACAGACCACAGAGCGACTGCACACAGGCCTCAGTGTGCCTACACACAGTCCTCAGCGTGACTGCACACAGACCTCAGCGTGACTGCACACAGACCTCAGAGTGACTGCACACAGACCTCAGCGTGACTGCACACAGACCTCAGAGTGACTACACACAGACCTCAGCGTGACTGCACACAGACCTCAGCGTGACTACACAGACATCAATGTGACTACGCACAGACCTCAGAGTGACTGCAGACAGTCCTCGGCGTGACTGCAGACAGTCCTCAACGTGACTACACACAGTGCTCAGCGTGACTGCACACAGACCTCAGCGTGACTGCACACAGACCTCAGTGTGACTACACAGACATCAACGTGACTACACACAGTCCTCAGCGTGACTACACACAGCCTCAGCGTGACTACACACAGTCCTCAGCATGACTACACGCAGACCTCAGTGTGACTACACACAGTCCTCAGAGTGACTGCAGACAGACCTCAGAGTGACTGCACACAGACCTTAGAATGACTGCACACAGACCTCGGCGTGACTGCACGCAGACCTCAGAGTGACTACACAGACATCAACATGACTACACACAGACCTCAGCATGACTGCACACTGACTTCAGAGTGACTACACACAGACCTCAGTGTGACTACACAGACATCAACGTGACTACACACAGTCCTCAGCGTGACTACACACAGTCCTCAGCGTGACTACACACAGACCTCAGTGTGACTACACACAGTCCTCAGAGTGACTGCACACAGACCTCAGAGTGACTGCACACAGACCTTAGAATGACTGCACACAGACCTCGGCGTGACTGCACACAGACCTCAGAGTGACTACACACAGTCCTCAGAGTGACTGCACACAGTCCTCGGCGAGACTACACACAGTCCTCAGAGTGACTGCATACAGACCTCAGAGTGACCACACAGACCTCAGCGTGACTACACACAGACCTCAGCGTGACTACACACAGTCCTCAGCATGACTACACACAGACCTCAGCATGACTACACACAGATCTCAGAGTGACTGCACACAGACCTTAGAGTGACTGCACACAGACTTCAGAGTGACTACACACAGTCCTCAGCATGACTACACACAGACCTCAGAGTGACTGCACACAGACCTCAGCGTAACTACACACAGACCTCAGCATGACTGCACACAGACCTCAGAGTGACTACACAGACATCAACGTGACTACACAAAGACCTCAGCTGACTACACACAGTCCTCAGCGTGACTACACACAGTCCTCAGCATGACTACACACAGACCTCAGAGTGACTGCACAGACATCAACGTGACTACACACAGACCTCAGTGACTACACACAGACCTCAGCATGACTACAGACAGACCTCAGAGTGACTACACACAGTCCTCAGCATGACTGCACACAGACCACAGAGCGACTGCACACAGGCCTCAGTGTGCCTACACACAGTCCTCAGCGTGACTGCACACAGACCTCAGCGTGACTGCACACAGACCTCAGAGTGACTGCACACAGACCTCAGCGTGACTGCACACAGACCTCAGAGTGACTACACACAGACCTCAGCGTGACTGCACACAGACCTCAGCGTGACTACACAGACATCAATGTGACTACGCACAGACCTCAGAGTGACTGCAGACAGTCCTCGGCGTGACTGCAGACAGTCCTCAACGTGACTACACACAGTGCTCAGCGTGACTGCACACAGACCTCAGCGTGACTGCACACAGACCTCAGTGTGACTACACAGACATCAACGTGACTACACACAGTCCTCAGCGTGACTACACACAGCCTCAGCGTGACTACACACAGTCCTCAGCATGACTACACGCAGACCTCAGTGTGACTACACACAGTCCTCAGAGTGACTGCAGACAGACCTCAGAGTGACTGCACACAGACCTTAGAATGACTGCACACAGACCTCGGCGTGACTGCACGCAGACCTCAGAGTGACTACACAGACATCAACATGACTACACACAGACCTCAGCATGACTGCACACTGACTTCAGAGTGACTACACACAGACCTCAGTGTGACTACACAGACATCAACGTGACTACACACAGTCCTCAGCGTGACTACACACAGTCCTCAGCGTGACTACACACAGACCTCAGTGTGACTACACACAGTCCTCAGAGTGACTGCACACAGACCTCAGAGTGACTGCACACAGACCTTAGAATGACTGCACACAGACCTCGGCGTGACTGCACACAGACCTCAGAGTGACTACACACAGTCCTCAGAGTGACTGCACACAGTCCTCGGCGAGACTACACACAGTCCTCAGAGTGACTGCATACAGACCTCAGAGTGACCACACAGACCTCAGCGTGACTACACACAGACCTCAGCGTGACTACACACAGTCCTCAGCATGACTACACACAGACCTCAGCATGACTACACACAGATCTCAGAGTGACTGCACACAGACCTTAGAGTGACTGCACACAGACTTCAGAGTGACTACACACAGTCCTCAGCATGACTACACACAGACCTCAGAGTGACTGCACACAGACCTCAGCGTAACTACACACAGACCTCAGCATGACTGCACACAGACCTCAGAGTGACCACACAGACATCAACGTGACTACACAAAGACCTCAGCTGACTACACACAGTCCTCAGCGTGACTACACACAGTCCTCAGCATGACTACACACAGACCTCAGAGTGACTGCACAGACATCAACGTGACTACACACAGACCTCAACGTGACTACACACAGACCTCAGAGTGACTGCACACAGTCCTCAGCATGACTACACACAGACCTCAGAGTGACTACAAACAGACCTCAGCGTGACTACACACAGTCCTCAGCATGACTACACACAGACCTCAGAGTGACTGCACACAGACCTCAGAGTGACTGCACGCAGACCTCAGCGTAACTACACACAGACCTCAGAGTGACTACACACAGTCCTCAACATGACTGCACACAGACCTCAGCGTGACTACACAGACATCAACGTGACTACACACAGACCTCAGAGTGACTGCACACAGACCTCAGAGTGACTACACACAGTCCTCAGCATGACTGCACAGACATCAACGTGACTACACACAGACCTCAGCGTGACTACACACAGTCCTCAGCGTGACTACACACAGTCCTCAGCGTGACTACACAGACATCAACGTGACTACACACAGTCCTCAGCGTGACTACACACAGCCTCAGCGTGACTACACACAGCCTCAGTGTGACTACACACAGACCTCAGTGTGACTACACACAGACCTCGGCGTGACTACACACAGACCTTAGAATGACTGCACACAGACCTCGGCGTGACTGCACACAGACCTCAGAGTTACTACACACAGACCTCAGCGTGACTGCACACAGACCTCAGCGTGACTACACAGACATCAATGTGACTACACACAGACCTCAGAGTGACTGCACACAGACCTCAGCGTGACTGCACACAGACCTCAGAGTGACTGCACACAGACCTCAGCGTGACTGCACACAGACCTCAGAGTGACTACACACAGACCTCAGCGTGACTGCAAACAGACCTCAGAGTGACTGCACACAGACCTCAGTGTGACTACACAGACATCAACGTGACTACACACAGTCCTCAGCATGACTGCACACAGACCTCAGCATGACTGCACACAGCCCTCAGCGTAACTACACGCAGACCTCAGCATGACTGCACACAGCCCTCAGCGTAACTACACGCAGACCTCAGAGTGACTACACACAGTCCTCAGAGTGACTGCACACAGCCCTCGGCGTGACTGCACACAGACCTCAGCGTGACTACACACAGTCCTCAGCATGACTGCACACAGACCCCAGCGTGACTACACACAGACCTCAGCGTGACTACACAGACATCAATGTGACTACACACAGACCTCAGAGTGACTGCAGACAGTCCTCGGCGTGACTGCAGACAGTCCCCAACGTGACTACACACAGTGCTCAGCGTGAGTGCACACAGACCTCAGCGTGACTGCACACAGACCTCAGCGTGACTGCACACAGACCTCAGCGTGACTGCACACAGACCTCAGTGTGACTACACAGACATCAACGTGACTACACACAGTCCTCAGCGTGACTGCACACAGACCTCAGCGTGACTGCACACAGACCTCAGCGTGACTGCACATAGTCCTCGGCGTAACTACACACAGTCCTCAGAGTGACTGCACACAGCGCTCGGCGTGACTGCACACAGACCTCAGCGTGACTACACACAGTCCTCAGCATGACTGCACACAGACCCCAGCGTGACTACACACAGACCTCAGCGTGACTACACAGACATCAATGTGACTACACACAGACCTCAGAGTGACTGCAGACAGTCCTCGGCGTGACTGCAGACAGTCCTCAACGTGACTACACACAGTGCTCAGCGTGACTGCACACAGACCTCAGCGTGACTGCACACAGACCTCAGCGTGACTGCACACAGACCTCAGCATGACTGCACACAGACCTCAGTGTGACTACACAGACATCAACGTGACTACACACAGTCCTCAGCGTGACTACACACAGTCCTCAGCGTGACTACACACAGTCCTCAGCGTGACTACAGACAGCCTCAGCGTGACTACACACAGTCCTCAGCATGACTACACGCAGACCTCAGTGTGACTACACACAGTCCTCAGAGTGACTGCACACAGACCTCAGAGTGACTGCACACAGACCTTAGAATGACTGCACACAGACCTCGGCGTGACTGCACACAGACCTCAGAGTGACTACACAGACATCAACATGACTACACACAGACCTCAGCATGACTGCACACAGACTTCAGAGTGACTACACACAGACCTCAGTGTGACTACACAGACATCAACGTGACTACACACAGTCCTCAAAGTGACTGCACACAGACCTCAGTGACTACACACAGACCTCAGCATGACTACAGACAGACCTCAGAGTGACTACACACAGTCCTCAGAGTGACTGCACACAGTGCTCGGCGAGACTACACACAGTCCTCGGCGAGACTACACACAGTCCTCAAAGTGACTGCACACAGACCTCAGTGACTACACACAGACCTCAGCATGACTACAGACAGACCTCAGAGTGACTACACACAGTCCTCAGCATGACTGCACACAGACCACAGAGCGACTGCACACAGGCCTCAGTGTGCCTACACACAGTCCTCAGCGTGACTGCACACAGACCTCAGCGTGACTACACACAGACCTCAGCGTGACTGCACACAGACCTCAGCGTGACTACACAGACATCAATGTGACTACGCACAGACCTCAGAGTGACTGCAGACAGTCCTCGGCGTGACTGCAGACAGTCCTCAACGTGACTACACACAGTGCTCAGCGTGACTGCACACAGACCTCAGCGTGACTGCACACAGACCTCAGCGTGACTGCACACAGACCTCAGTGTGACTACACAGACATCAACGTGACTACACACAGTCCTCAGCGTGACTACACACAGCCTCAGCGTGACTACACACAGTCCTCAGCATGACTACACGCAGACCTCAGTGTGACTACACACAGTCCTCAGAGTGACTGCAGACAGACCTCAGAGTGACTGCACACAGACCTTAGAATGACTGCACACAGACCTCGGCGTGACTGCACACAGACCTCAGAGTGACTACACAGACATCAACATGACTACACACAGACCTCAGCATGACTGCACACTGACTTCAGAGTGACTACACACAGACCTCAGTGTGACTACACAGACATCAACGTGACTACACACAGTCCTCAGAGTGACTGCACACAGTCCTCGGCGAGACTACACACAGTCCTCGGCGAGACTACACACAGTCCTCGGCGTGACTACACACAGTCCTCAGAGTGACTGCACACAGACCTCAGCGTGACTGCACACAGACCTCAGAGTGACTGCACACAGCCCTCGGCGTGACTGCACACAGACCTCAGCATGACTGCACACAGACCTCAGAGTGACTACACAGACATCAACGTGACTACACACAGACCTCAGAGTGACTACACAGACATCAACGTGACTACACACAGACCTCAGCGTGACTACACACAGTTCTCAGCATGACTACACACAGACCTCAGAGTGACTGCACACAGTCCTCAACATGACTGCACACAGTCCTCAGCATGACTACACACAGACCTCAGAGTGACTGCACACAGACCTCAGAGTGACTGCACACAGCCCTCGGCGTGACTGCACACAGACCTCAGAGTGACTACACACAGTCCTCAGCATGACTGCACACAGACCTCAGCGTGACTGCACACAGCCCTCAGCGTGACTACACAGACATCAATGTGACTACACACAGACCTCAGAGTGACTGCACACAGACCTCAGAGTGACTACGCACAGTCCTCAGCATGACTGCACACAGACCTCAGCGTAACTACACACAGACCTCAGAGTGACTACACACAGTCCTCAGCATGTCTGCACACAGACCTCAGCGTGACTACACAGACATCAACGTGACTACACATAGTCCTCAGCGTGACTACACACAGCCTCAGTGTGACTACACACAGACCTCAGCGTGACTACACGCAGTCCTCGGCGTGACTACACACAGCCCTCGGCGTGACTACACACAGTCCGAGTGACAGCATACAGTCTTCAGAGTGACAACAGACAGACCTCAGAGTGACTACACACAGCCCCCAGCGTGACTACATACACGCAGTCCTCGGCGTGACTGCACACAGTCCTCGGCGTGACTGCAGACAGTCCTCAGAGTGACTGCATACAGACCTCAGAGTGACTACACAGACATCAACGTGACTACACACAGACCTCAACGTGACTACACAGACATCAACGTGACTACACACAGACCTCAGCGTGACTACACACAGACCTCAGCGTGACTACACACAGTCCTCAGCATGACTACACACAGACCTCAGAGTGACTGCAGACAGTCCTCGGCGTGACTACACACAGTGCTCAGCGTGACTGCACACAGACCTCAGCGTGACTGCACACAGACCTCAGCGTGACTGCACACAGACCTCAGAGTGACTGCATACAGACCTCAGAGTGACTACACAGACATCAAAGTGACTACACACAGACCTCAACGTGACTACACACAGCCCTCGGCGTGACTGCACACAGACCTCAGCATGACTGCACACAGACCTCAGCGTGACTGCACACAGACCTCAGAGTGACTACACACAGACCTCAGTGTGACTACACAGACATCAACGTGACTACACACAGTCGTCAGCGTGACTACACACAGTCCTCAGCGTGACTACACACAGACCTCAGTGTGACTACACACAGTCCTCAGAGTGACTGCACACAGACCTCAGAGTGACTGCACACAGACCTTGGAATGACTGCACACAGACCTCGGCGTGACTGCACACAGACCTCAGAGTGACTACACAGACATCAACATGACTACACACAGACCTCAGCATGACTGCACACAGACTTCAGAGTGACTACACACAGACCTCAGTGTGACTACACAGACATCAACGTGACTACACACAGTCCTCAAAGTGACTGCACACAGACCTCAGTGACTACACACAGACCTCAGCATGACTACAGACAGAGCTCAGAGTGACTACACACAGTCCTCAGAGTGACTGCACACAGTGCTCGGCGAGACTACACACAGTCCTCGGCAAGACTACACACAGTCCTCAGCGTGACTACACACAGTCCTCAGAGTGACTGCACACAGACCTCAGCGTGACTGCACACAGACCTCAGAGTGACTGCACACAGCCCTCGGCGTGACTGCACACAGACCTCAGCATGACTGCAAACAGACCTCAGAGTGACTACACAGACATCAACGTGACTACACACAGACCTCAGCGTGACTGCACACAGTCCTCAGCATGACTACACACAGACCTCAGCGTGACTGCACACAGCCCTCAGCGTAACTACACGCAGACCTCAGAGTGACTGCACACAGACCTCAGCGTAACTACACACAGACCTCAGAGTGACTACACACAGTCCTCAACATGACTGCACACAGACCTCAGCGTGACTACACACAGACCTCAGCATGACTACACAGACATCAATGTGACTACACACAGACCTCAGCATGACTGCACACAGACCTCAGCGTGACTACACAGACATCAACGTGACTACACACAGTCCTCAGCATGACTACACACAGCCTCAGCGTGACTACACACAGACCTCAGCGTGACTACACGCAGTCCTCGGCGTGACTACACACAACCCATCGGCGTGACTACACCCAGTCCGAGTGACAGCACACAGTCTTCAGAGTGAATACAGACAGACCTCAGAGTGACTACACACAGACCCCAGCGTGACTACATACACGCAGTCCTCGGCGTGACTGCACACAGTCCTCGGCGTGACTGCACACAGACCTCAGAGTGACTGCATACAGACCTCAGAGTGACCACACAGACATCAACGTGACTACACACAGACCTCAGCGTGACTACACACAGACCTCAGCGTGACTACACACAGTCCTCAGCATGACTACACACAGACCTCAGCATGACTACACACAGATCTCAGAGTGACTGCACACAGACCTTAGAGTGACTGCACACAGACTTCAGAGTGACTACACACAGTCCTCAGCATGACTACACACAGACCTCAGAGTGACTGCACACAGACCTCAGCGTAACTACACACAGACCTCAGCATGACTGCACACAGACCTCAGAGTGACTACACAGACATCAACGTGACTACACAAGGACCTCAGCGTGACTACACACAGTCCTCAGCGTGACTACATACAGTCCTCAGCATGACTACACACAGACCTCAGAGTGACTGCACAGACATCAACGTGACTACACACAGACCTCAGCGTGACTACACACAGACCTCAGAGTGACTGCACACAGTCCTCAGCATGACTACACACAGACCTCAGAGTGACTACACACAGACCTCAGCGTGACTACACACAGTCCTCAGCATGACTACACACAGACCTCAGAGTTACTGCACACAGACCTCAGAGTGACTGCACACAGCCCTCGGCGTGACTGCACACAGACCTCAGCGTGACTGCACACAGACCTCAGCGTGACTACACACAGTCCTCAGCATGACTGCACACAGACCTCAGCGTGACTGCACACAACCCTCAGCGTAACTAAACGCAGACCTCAGAGTGACTGCACGCAGACCTCAGCGTAACTACACACAGACCTCAGAGTGACTACACACAGTCCTCAACATGACTGCACACAGACCTCAGCGTGACTACACACAGACCTCAGCGTGACTACACAGACATCAACGTGACTACACACAGACCTCAGAGTGACTGCACACAGACCTCAGCGTGACTACACACAGTCCTCAGCATGACTGCACACAGACCTCAGCGTGACTGCACACAGCCCTCAGCGTAACTACACGCAGACCTCAGAGTGACTGCACACAGACCTCAGCGTAACTACACACAGACCTCAGAGTGACTACACACAGTCCTCAACATGACTGCACACAGACCTCAGTGTGACTACACACAGACCTCAGCGTGACTACACAGACATCAGTGTGACTACACACAGACCTCAGAGTGACTGCACACAGACCTCAGAGTGACTACGCACAGTCCTCAGCATGACTGCACACAGACCTCAGCGTAACTACACACAGACCTCAGAGTGACTACACACAGTCCTCAGCATGTCTGCACACAGACCTCAGCGTGACTACACAGACATCAACGTGACTACACATAGTTCTCAGCGTGACTACACACAGCCTCAGTGTGACTACACACAGACCTCAGCGTGACTACACGCAGTCCTCGGCGTGACTACACACAGCCCTCGGCGTGACTACACCCAGTCCGAGTGACAGCATACAGTCTTCAGAGTGACAACAGACAGACCTCAGAGTGACTACACACAGTGCTCAGCGTGACTGCACACAGACCTCAGCGTGACTGCACACAGACCTCAGCGTGACTGCACACAGACCTCAGCGTGACTGCACACAGACCTCAGTGTGACTACACAGACATCAACGTGACTACACACAGTCCTCAGCGTGACTACACACAGTCCTCAGCGTGACTACACACAGCCTCAGCATGACTACACACAGTCCTCAGCATGACTACACGCAGACCTCAGTGTGACTACACACAGTCCTCAGAGTGACTGCACACAGACCTTAGAATGACTGCACACAGACCTCGGCGTGACTGCACACAGACCTCAGAGTGACTACACAGACATCAACATGACTACACACAGACCTCAGCATGACTGCACACTGACTTCAGAGTGACTACACACAGACCTCAGTGTGACTACACAGACATCAACGTGACTACACACAGTCCTCAAAGTGACTGCACACAGACCTCTGTGACTACACACAGACCTCAGCGTGACTACACACAGACCTCAGAGTGACTACACACAGTCCTCAAAGTGACTGCACACAGACCTCAGTGACTACACACAGACCTCAGCATGACTACAGACAGACCTCAGAGTGACTACACACAGTCCTCAGAGTGACTGCACACAGTCCTCGGCGAGACTACACACAGTCCTCAGCATGACTACACACAGTCCTCAGAGTGACTGCACACAGACCTCAGCGTGACTGCACACAGACCTCAGAGTGACTGCACACAGCCCTCGGCGTGACTGCACACAGACCTCAGCATGACTGCACACAGACCTCAGAGTGACTACACAGACATCAACGTGACTACACACAGACCTCAGAGTGACTACACAGACATCAACGTGACTACACACAGACCTCAGCGTGACTACACACAGTTCTCAGCATGACTACACACAGACCTCAGAGTGACTGCACACAGACCTCAGCGTAACTACACACAGACCTCAGAGTGACTACACACAGTCCTCAACATGACTGCACACAGTCCTCAGCATGACTACACACAGACCTCAGAGTGACTGCACACAGACCTCAGAGTGACTGCACACAGCCCTCGGCGTGACTGCACACAGACCTCAGCGTGACTACACACAGTCCTCAGCATGACTGCACACAGACCTCAGCGTGACTGCACACAGCCCTCAGCGTAACTACACGCAGACCTCAGAGTGACTGCACACAGACCTCAGCGTAACTACACACAGACCTCAGAGTGACTACACACAGTCCTCAACATGACTGCACACAGACCTCAGTGTGACTACACACAGACCTCAGCGTGACTACACAGACATCAGTGTGACTACACACAGACCTCAGAGTGACTGCACACAGACCTCAGAGTGACTACGCACAGTCCTCAGCATGACTGCACACAGACCTCAGCGTAACTACACACAGACCTCAGAGTGACTACACACAGTCCTCAGCATGTCTGCACACAGACCTCAGCGTGACTACACAGACATCAACGTGACTACACATAGTCCTCAGCGTGACTACACACAGCCTCAGTGTGACTACACACAGACCTCAGCGTGACTACACGCAGTCCTCGGCGTGACTACACACAGCCCTCGGCGTGACTACACCCAGTCCGAGTGACAGCATACAGTCTTCAGAGTGACAACAGACAGACCTCAGAGTGACTACACACAGACCCCAGCGTGACTACATACACGCAGTCCTCGGCGTGACTGCACACAGTCCTCGGCATGACTGCAGACAGTCCTCAGAGTGACTGCATACAGACCTCAGAGTGACTACACAGACATCAACGTGACTACACACAGACCTCAACGTGACTACACAGACATCAACGTGACTACACACAGACCTCAGCGTGACTACACACAGACCTCAGCGTGACTACACACAGACCTCAGCATGACTACACACAGACCTCAGAGTGACTGCAGACAGTCCTCGGAGTGACTGCAGACAGTCCTCGGCGTGACTGCACACAGACCTCAGCGTGACTGCACACAGACCTCAGCGTGACTGCACACAGACCTCAGAGTGACTGCATACAGACCTCAGAGTGACTACACAGACATCAAAGTGACTACACACAGACCTCAACGTGACTACACACAGCCCTCGGCGTGACTGCACACAGACCTCAGCATGACTGCACACAGACCTCAGCGTGACTGCACACAGACCTCAGAGTGACTACACACAGACCTCAGTGTGACTACACAGACATCAACGTGACTACACACAGTCCTCAGCGTGACTACACACAGTCCTCAGCGTGACTACACACAGACCTCAGTGTGACTACACACAGTCCTCAGAGTGACTGCACACAGACCTCAGAGTGACTACACAGACATCAACGTGACTACACACAGTCCTCAGCATGACTGCACACAGACCTCAGCATGACTGCACACAGCCCTCAGCGTAACTACACGCAGACCTCAGCATGACTGCACACAGCCCTCAGCGTAACTACACGCAGACCTCAGAGTGACTACACACAGTCCTCAGCATGACTGCACGCAGACCTCAGCGTGACTGCACATAGTCCTCGGCGTGACTACACACAGTCCTCAGAGTGACTGCACACAGCCCTCGGCGTGACTGCACACAGACCTCAGCGTGACTACACACAGTCCTCAGCATGACTGCACACAGACCCCAGCGTGACTACACACAGACCTCAGCGTGACTACACAGACATCAATGTGACTACACACAGACCTCAGAGTGACTGCAGACAGTCCTCGGCGTGACTGCAGACAGTCCTCAACGTGACTACACACAGTGCTCAGCGTGAGTGCACACAGACCTCAGCGTGACTGCACACAGACCTCAGCGTGACTGCACACAGACCTCAGTGTGACTACACAGACATCAACGTGACTACACACAGTCCTCAGCGTGACTACACACAGCCTCAGCGTGACTACACACAGTCCTCAGCATGACTACACGCAGACCTCAGTGTGACTACACACAGTCCTCAGAGTGACTGCACACAGACCTCAGAGTGACTGCACACAGACCTTAGAATGACTGCACACAGACCTCGGCGTGACTGCACACAGACCTCAGAGTGACTACACAGACATCAACATGACTACACACAGACCTCAGAGTGACTGCACACAGACCTCAGAGTGACTACGCACAGACCTCAGTGTGACTACACAGACATCAACGTGACTACACACAGTCCTCAAAGTGACTGCACACAGACCTCAGTGACTACACACAGACCTCAGCGTGACTACAGACAGAACTCAGAGTGACTGCACACAGACCTCAGAGTGACTACAGACAGACCTCAGCGTGACTACACACAGACCTCAGTGTGACTACACACAGTCCTCAGAGTGACTGCACACAGACCTCAGAGTGACTGCACACAGACCTTAGAATGACTGCACACAGACCTCGGCGTGACTGCACACAGACCTCAGAGTGACTACACAGACATCAACATGACTACACACAGACCTCAGCATGACTGCACACTGACTTCAGAGTGACTACACACAGACCTCAGTGTGACTACACAGACATCAACGTGACTACACACAGTCCTCAAAGTGACTGCACACAGACCTCAGTGACTACACACAGACCTCAGCATGACTACAGACAGACCTCAGAGTGACTACACACAGTCCTCAGAGTGACTGCACACAGTCCTCGGCGAGACTACACACAGTCCTCAGCATGACTACACACAGTCCTCAGAGTGACTGCACACAGACCTCAGCGTGACTGCACACAGACCTCAGAGTGACTGCACACAGCCCTCGGCGTGACTGCACACAGACCTCAGCATGACTGCACACAGACCTCAGAGTGACTACACACAGACCTCAGCGTGACTACACAGACATCAATGTGACTACACACAGACCTCAGAGTGACTGCAGACAGTCCTCGGCGTGACTGCAGACAGTCCTCAACGTGACTACACACAGTGCTCAGCGTGACTGCACACAGACCTCAGCGTGACTGCACACAGACCTCAGCGTGACTGCACACAGACCTCAGTGTGACTACACAGACATCAACGTGACTGCACACAGTCCTCAGCGTGACTACACACAGTCCTCAGCGTGACTACACACAGCCTCAGCATGACTACACACAGTCCTCAGCATGACTACACGCAGACCTCAGTGTGACTACACACAGTCCTCAGAGTGACTGCACACAGACCTTAGAATGACTGCACACAGACCTCGGCGTGACTGCACACAGACCTCAGAGTGACTACACAGACATCAACATGACTACACACAGACCTCAGCATGACTGCACACTGACTTCAGAGTGACTACACACAGACCTCAGTGTGACTACACAGACATCAACGTGACTACACACAGTCCTCAAAGTGACTGCACACAGACCTCTGTGACTACACACAGACCTCAGCGTGACTACACACAGACCTCAGAGTGACTACACACAGTCCTCAAAGTGACTGCACACAGACCTCAGTGACTACACACAGACCTCAGCATGACTACAGACAGACCTCAGAGTGACTACACACAGTCCTCAGAGTGACTGCACACAGTCCTCGGCGAGACTACACACAGTCCTCAGCATGACTACACACAGTCCTCAGAGTGACTGCACACAGACCTCAGCGTGACTGCACACAGACCTCAGAGTGACTGCACACAGCCCTCGGCGTGACTGCACACAGACCTCAGCATGACTGCACACAGACCTCAGAGTGACTACACAGACATCAACGTGACTACACACAGACCTCAGAGTGACTACACAGACATCAACGTGACTACACACAGACCTCAGCGTGACTACACACAGTTCTCAGCATGACTACACACAGACCTCAGAGTGACTGCACACAGACCTCAGCGTAACTACACACAGACCTCAGAGTGACTACACACAGTCCTCAACATGACTGCACACAGTCCTCAGCATGACTACACACAGACCTCAGAGTGACTGCACACAGACCTCAGAGTGACTGCACACAGCCCTCGGCGTGACTGCACACAGACCTCAGCGTGACTACACACAGTCCTCAGCATGACTGCACACAGACCTCAGCGTGACTGCACACAGCCCTCAGCGTAACTACACGCAGACCTCAGAGTGACTGCACACAGACCTCAGCGTAACTACACACAGACCTCAGAGTGACTACACACAGTCCTCAACATGACTGCACACAGACCTCAGTGTGACTACACACAGACCTCAGCGTGACTACACAGACATCAGTGTGACTACACACAGACCTCAGAGTGACTGCACACAGACCTCAGAGTGACTACGCACAGTCCTCAGCATGACTGCACACAGACCTCAGCGTAACTACACACAGACCTCAGAGTGACTACACACAGTCCTCAGCATGTCTGCACACAGACCTCAGCGTGACTACACAGACATCAACGTGACTACACATAGTCCTCAGCGTGACTACACACAGCCTCAGTGTGACTACACACAGACCTCAGCGTGACTACACGCAGTCCTCGGCGTGACTACACACAGCCCTCGGCGTGACTACACCCAGTCCGAGTGACAGCATACAGTCTTCAGAGTGACAACAGACAGACCTCAGAGTGACTACACACAGACCCCAGCGTGACTACATACACGCAGTCCTCGGCGTGACTGCACACAGTCCTCGGCATGACTGCAGACAGTCCTCAGAGTGACTGCATACAGACCTCAGAGTGACTACACAGACATCAACGTGACTACACACAGACCTCAACGTGACTACACAGACATCAACGTGACTACACACAGACCTCAGCGTGACTACACACAGACCTCAGCGTGACTACACACAGACCTCAGCATGACTACACACAGACCTCAGAGTGACTGCAGACAGTCCTCGGAGTGACTGCAGACAGTCCTCGGCGTGACTGCACACAGACCTCAGCGTGACTGCACACAGACCTCAGCGTGACTGCACACAGACCTCAGCGTGACTGCACACAGACCTCAGAGTGACTGCATACAGACCTCAGAGTGACTACACAGACATCAAAGTGACTACACACAGACCTCAACGTGACTACACACAGCCCTCGGCGTGACTGCACACAGACCTCAGCATGACTGCACACAGACCTCAGCGTGACTGCACACAGACCTCAGAGTGACTACACACAGACCTCAGTGTGACTACACAGACATCAACGTGACTACACACAGTCCTCAGCGTGACTACACACAGTCCTCAGCGTGACTACACACAGACCTCAGTGTGACTACACACAGTCCTCAGAGTGACTGCACACAGACCTCAGAGTGACTACACAGACATCAACGTGACTACACACAGTCCTCAGCATGACTGCACACAGACCTCAGCATGACTGCACACAGCCCTCAGCGTAACTACACGCAGACCTCAGCATGACTGCACACAGCCCTCAGCGTAACTACACGCAGACCTCAGAGTGACTACACACAGTCCTCAGCATGACTGCACGCAGACCTCAGCGTGACTGCACATAGTCCTCGGTGTGACTACACACAGTCCTCAGAGTGACTGCACACAGCCCTCGGCGTGACTGCACACAGACCTCAGCGTGACTACACACAGTCCTCAGCATGACTGCACACAGACCCCAGCGTGACTACACACAGACCTCAGCGTGACTACACAGACATCAATGTGACTACACACAGACCTCAGAGTGACTGCAGACAGTCCTCGGCGTGACTGCAGACAGTCCTCAACGTGACTACACACAGTGCTCAGCGTGAGTGCACACAGACCTCAGCGTGACTGCACACAGACCTCAGCGTGACTACACACAGCCTCAGCGTGACTACACACAGTCCTCAGCATGACTACACGCAGACCTCAGTGTGACTGCAGACAGTCCTCGGCGTGACTGCAGACAGTCCTCAACGTGACTACACACAGTGCTCAGCGTGACTGCACACAGACCTCAGCGTGACTGCACACAGACCTCAGCGTGACTGCACACAGACCTCAGCGTGACTGCACACAGACCTCAGTGTGACTACACAGACATCAACGTGACTACACACAGTCCTCAGCGTGACTACACACAGTCCTCAGCGTGACTACACACAGCCTCAGCATGACTACACACAGTCCTCAGCATGACTACACGCAGACCTCAGTGTGACTACACACAGTCCTCAGAGTGACTGCACACAGACCTTAGAATGACTGCACACAGACCTCGGCGTGACTGCACACAGACCTCAGAGTGACTACACAGACATCAACATGACTACACACAGACCTCAGCATGACTGCACACTGACTTCAGAGTGACTACACACAGACCTCAGTGTGACTACACAGACATCAACGTGACTACACACAGTCCTCAAAGTGACTGCACACAGACCTCTGTGACTACACACAGACCTCAGCGTGACTACACACAGACCTCAGAGTGACTACACACAGTCCTCAAAGTGACTGCACACAGACCTCAGTGACTACACACAGACCTCAGCATGACTACAGACAGACCTCAGAGTGACTACACACAGTCCTCAGAGTGACTGCACACAGTCCTCGGCGAGACTACACACAGTCCTCAGCATGACTACACACAGTCCTCAGAGTGACTGCACACAGACCTCAGCGTGACTGCACACAGACCTCAGAGTGACTGCACACAGCCCTCGGCGTGACTGCACACAGACCTCAGCATGACTGCACACAGACCTCAGAGTGACTACACAGACATCAACGTGACTACACACAGACCTCAGAGTGACTACACAGACATCAACGTGACTACACACAGACCTCAGCGTGACTACACACAGTTCTCAGCATGACTACACACAGACCTCAGAGTGACTGCACACAGACCTCAGCGTAACTACACACAGACCTCAGAGTGACTACACACAGTCCTCAACATGACTGCACACAGTCCTCAGCATGACTACACACAGACCTCAGAGTGACTGCACACAGACCTCAGAGTGACTGCACACAGCCCTCGGCGTGACTGCACACAGACCTCAGCGTGACTACACACAGTCCTCAGCATGACTGCACACAGACCTCAGCGTGACTGCACACAGCCCTCAGCGTAACTACACGCAGACCTCAGAGTGACTGCACACAGACCTCAGCGTAACTACACACAGACCTCAGAGTGACTACACACAGTCCTCAACATGACTGCACACAGACCTCAGTGTGACTACACACAGACCTCAGCGTGACTACACAGACATCAGTGTGACTACACACAGACCTCAGAGTGACTGCACACAGACCTCAGAGTGACTACGCACAGTCCTCAGCGTGACTACACACAGACCTCAGCGTAACTACACACAGACCTCAGAGTGACTACACACAGTCCTCAGCATGTCTGCACACAGACCTCAGCGTGACTACACAGACATCAACGTGACTACACATAGTCCTCAGCGTGACTACACACAGCCTCAGTGTGACTACACACAGACCTCAGCGTGACTACACGCAGTCCTCGGCGTGACTACACACAGCCCTCGGCGTGACTACACCCAGTCCGAGTGACAGCATACAGTCTTCAGAGTGACAACAGACAGACCTCAGAGTGACTACACACAGACCCCAGCGTGACTACATACACGCAGTCCTCGGCGTGACTGCACACAGTCCTCGGCATGACTGCAGACAGTCCTCAGAGTGACTGCATACAGACCTCAGAGTGACTACACAGACATCAACGTGACTACACACAGACCTCAACGTGACTACACAGACATCAACGTGACTACACACAGACCTCAGCGTGACTACACACAGACCTCAGCGTGACTACACACAGACCTCAGCATGACTACACACAGACCTCAGAGTGACTGCAGACAGTCCTCGGAGTGACTGCAGACAGTCCTCGGCGTGACTGCACACAGACCTCAGCGTGACTGCACACAGACCTCAGTGTGACTACACAGACATCAACGTGACTACACACAGTCCTCAGCGTGACTACACACAGTCCTCAGCGTGACTACACACAGACCTCAGTGTGACTACACACAGTCCTCAGAGTGACTGCACACAGACCTCAGAGTGACTACACAGACATCAACGTGACTACACACAGTCCTCAGCATGACTGCACACAGACCTCAGCATGACTGCACACAGCCCTCAGCGTAACTACACGCAGACCTCAGCATGACTGCACACAGCCCTCAGCGTAACTACACGCAGACCTCAGAGTGACTACACACAGTCCTCAGCATGACTGCACGCAGACCTCAGCGTGACTGCACATAGTCCTCGGTGTGACTACACACAGTCCTCAGAGTGACTGCACACAGCCCTCGGCGTGACTGCACACAGACCTCAGCGTGACTACACACAGTCCTCAGCATGACTGCACACAGACCCCAGCGTGACTACACATAGACCTCAGCGTGACTACACAGACATCAATGTGACTACACACAGACCTCAGAGTGACTGCAGACAGTCCTCGGCGTGACTGCAGACAGTCCTCAACGTGACTACACACAGTGCTCAGCGTGAGTGCACACAGACCTCAGCGTGACTGCACACAGACCTCAGCGTGACTACACACAGCCTCAGCGTGACTACACACAGTCCTCAGCATGACTACACGCAGACCTCAGTGTGACTGCAGACAGTCCTCGGCGTGACTGCAGACAGTCCTCAACGTGACTACACACAGTGCTCAGCGTGACTGCACACAGACCTCAGCGTGACTGCACACAGACCTCAGCGTGACTGCACACAGACCTCAGCGTGACTGCACACAGACCTCAGTGTGACTACACAGACATCAACGTGACTACACACAGTCCTCAGCGTGACTACACACAGTCCTCAGCGTGACTACACACAGCCTCAGCATGACTACACACAGTCCTCAGCATGACTACACGCAGACCTCAGTGTGACTACACACAGTCCTCAGAGTGACTGCACACAGACCTTAGAATGACTGCACACAGACCTCGGCGTGACTGCACACAGACCTCAGAGTGACTACACAGACATCAACATGACTACACACAGACCTCAGCATGACTGCACACTGACTTCAGAGTGACTACACACAGACCTCAGTGTGACTACACAGACATCAACGTGACTACACACAGTCCTCAAAGTGACTGCACACAGACCTCTGTGACTACACACAGACCTCAGCGTGACTACACACAGACCTCAGAGTGACTACACACAGTCCTCAAAGTGACTGCACACAGACCTCAGTGACTACACACAGACCTCAGCATGACTACAGACAGACCTCAGAGTGACTACACACAGTCCTCAGAGTGACTGCACACAGTCCTCGGCGAGACTACACACAGTCCTCAGCATGACTACACACAGTCCTCAGAGTGACTGCACACAGACCTCAGCGTGACTGCACACAGACCTCAGAGTGACTGCACACAGCCCTCGGCGTGACTGCACACAGACCTCAGCATGACTGCACACAGACCTCAGAGTGACTACACAGACATCAACGTGACTACACACAGACCTCAGAGTGACTACACAGACATCAACGTGACTACACACAGACCTCAGCGTGACTACACACAGTTCTCAGCATGACTACACACAGACCTCAGAGTGACTGCACACAGACCTCAGCGTAACTACACACAGACCTCAGAGTGACTACACACAGTCCTCAACATGACTGCACACAGTCCTCAGCATGACTACACACAGACCTCAGAGTGACTGCACACAGACCTCAGAGTGACTGCACACAGCCCTCGGCGTGACTGCACACAGACCTCAGCGTGACTACACACAGTCCTCAGCATGACTGCACACAGACCTCAGCGTGACTGCACACAGCCCTCAGCGTAACTACACGCAGACCTCAGAGTGACTGCACACAGACCTCAGCGTAACTACACACAGACCTCAGAGTGACTACACACAGTCCTCAACATGACTGCACACAGACCTCAGTGTGACTACACACAGACCTCAGCGTGACTACACAGACATCAGTGTGACTACACACAGACCTCAGAGTGACTGCACACAGACCTCAGAGTGACTACGCACAGTCCTCAGCATGACTGCACACAGACCTCAGCGTAACTACACACAGACCTCAGAGTGACTACACACAGTCCTCAGCATGTCTGCACACAGACCTCAGCGTGACTACACAGACATCAACGTGACTACACATAGTCCTCAGCGTGACTACACACAGCCTCAGTGTGACTACACACAGACCTCAGCGTGACTACACGCAGTCCTCGGCGTGACTACACACAGCCCTCGGCGTGACTACACCCAGTCCGAGTGACAGCATACAGTCTTCAGAGTGACAACAGACAGACCTCAGAGTGACTACACACAGACCCCAGCGTGACTACATACACGCAGTCCTCGGCGTGACTGCACACAGTCCTCGGCATGACTGCAGACAGTCCTCAGAGTGACTGCATACAGACCTCAGAGTGACTACACAGACATCAACGTGACTACACACAGACCTCAACGTGACTACACAGACATCAACGTGACTACACACAGACCTCAGCGTGACTACACACAGACCTCAGCGTGACTACACACAGACCTCAGCATGACTACACACAGACCTCAGAGTGACTGCAGACAGTCCTCGGCGTGACTGCACACAGACCTCAGCGTGACTGCACACAGACCTCAGCGTGACTGCACACAGACCTCAGCGTGACTGCACACAGACCTCAGAGTGACTGCATACAGACCTCAGAGTGACTACACAGACATCAAAGTGACTACACACAGACCTCAACGTGACTACACACAGCCCTCGGCGTGACTGCACACAGACCTCAGCATGACTGCACACAGACCTCAGCGTGACTGCACACAGACCTCAGAGTGACTACACACAGACCTCAGTGTGACTACACAGACATCAACGTGACTACACACAGTCCTCAGCGTGACTACACACAGTCCTCAGCGTGACTACACACAGACCTCAGTGTGACTACACACAGTCCTCAGAGTGACTGCACACAGACCTCAGAGTGACTACACAGACATCAACGTGACTACACACAGTCCTCAGCATGACTGCACACAGACCTCAGCATGACTGCACACAGCCCTCAGCGTAACTACACGCAGACCTCAGCATGACTGCACACAGCCCTCAGCGTAACTACACGCAGACCTCAGAGTGACTACACACAGTCCTCAGCATGACTGCACGCAGACCTCAGCGTGACTGCACACAGTCCTCGGCGTGACTACACACAGTCCTCAGAGTGACTGCACACAGCCCTCGGCGTGACTGCACACAGACCTCAGCGTGACTACACACAGTCCTCAGCATGACTGCACACAGACCCCAGCGTGACTACACACAGACCTCAGCGTGACTACACAGACATCAATGTGACTACACACAGACCTCAGAGTGACTGCAGACAGTCCTCGGCGTGACTGCAGACAGTCCTCAACGTGACTACACACAGTGCTCAGCGTGAGTGCACACAGACCTCAGCGTGACTGCACACAGACCTCAGCGTGACTGCACACAGACCTCAGTGTGACTACACAGACATCAACGTGACTACACACAGTCCTCAGCGTGACTACACACAGCCTCAGCGTGACTACACACAGTCCTCAGCATGACTACACGCAGACCTCAGTGTGACTACACACAGTCCTCAGAGTGACTGCACACAGACCTCAGAGTGACTGCACACAGACCTTAGAATGACTGCACACAGACCTCGGCGTGACTGCACACAGACCTCAGAGTGACTACACAGACATCAACATGACTACACACAGACCTCAGAGTGACTGCACACAGACCTCAGAGTGACTACGCACAGACCTCAGTGTGACTACACAGACATCAACGTGACTACACACAGTCCTCAAAGTGACTGCACACAGACCTCAGTGACTACACACAGACCTCAGCGTGACTACAGACAGAACTCAGAGTGACTGCACACAGACCTCAGAGTGACTACAGACAGACCTCAGCGTGACTACACACAGACCTCAGTGTGACTACACACAGTCCTCAGAGTGACTGCACACAGACCTCAGAGTGACTGCACACAGACCTTAGAATGACTGCACACAGACCTCGGCGTGACTGCACACAGACCTCAGAGTGACTACACAGACATCAACATGACTACACACAGACCTCAGCATGACTGCACACTGACTTCAGAGTGACTACACACAGACCTCAGTGTGACTACACAGACATCAACGTGACTACACACAGTCCTCAAAGTGACTGCACACAGACCTCAGTGACTACACACAGACCTCAGCATGACTACAGACAGACCTCAGAGTGACTACACACAGTCCTCAGAGTGACTGCACACAGTCCTCGGCGAGACTACACACAGTCCTCAGCATGACTACACACAGTCCTCAGAGTGACTGCACACAGACCTCAGCGTGACTGCACACAGACCTCAGAGTGACTGCACACAGCCCTCGGCGTGACTGCACACAGACCTCAGCATGACTGCACACAGACCTCAGAGTGACTACACACAGACCTCAGCGTGACTACACAGACATCAATGTGACTACACACAGACCTCAGAGTGACTGCAGACAGTCCTCGGCGTGACTGCAGACAGTCCTCAACGTGACTACACACAGTGCTCAGCGTGACTGCACACAGACCTCAGCGTGACTGCACACAGACCTCAGCGTGACTGCACACAGACCTCAGCGTGACTGCACACAGACCTCAGTGTGACTACACAGACATCAACGTGACTACACACAGTCCTCAGCGTGACTACACACAGTCCTCAGCGTGACTACACACAGCCTCAGCATGACTACACACAGTCCTCAGCATGACTACACGCAGACCTCAGTGTGACTACACACAGTCCTCAGAGTGACTGCACACAGACCTTAGAATGACTGCACACAGACCTCGGCGTGACTGCACACAGACCTCAGAGTGACTACACAGACATCAACATGACTACACACAGACCTCAGCATGACTGCACACTGACTTCAGAGTGACTACACACAGACCTCAGTGTGACTACACAGACATCAACGTGACTACACACAGTCCTCAAAGTGACTGCACACAGACCTCTGTGACTACACACAGACCTCAGCGTGACTACACACAGACCTCAGAGTGACTACACACAGTCCTCAAAGTGACTGCACACAGACCTCAGTGACTACACACAGACCTCAGCATGACTACAGACAGACCTCAGAGTGACTACACACAGTCCTCAGAGTGACTGCACACAGTCCTCGGCGAGACTACACACAGACCTCAGAGTGACTGCACACAGCCCTCGGCGTGACTGCACACAGACCTCAGCATGACTGCACACAGACCTCAGAGTGACTACACAGACATCAACGTGACTACACACAGACCTCAGAGTGACTACACAGACATCAACGTGACTACACACAGACCTCAGCGTGACTACACACAGTTCTCAGCATGACTACACACAGACCTCACAGTGACTGCACACAGACCTCAGCGTAACTACACACAGACCTCAGAGTGACTACACACAGTCCTCAACATGACTGCACACAGTCCTCAGCATGACTACACACAGACCTCAGAGTGACTGCACACAGACCTCAGAGTGACTGCACACAGCCCTCGGCGTGACTGCACACAGACCTCAGCGTGACTACACACAGTCCTCAGCATGACTGCACACAGACCTCAGCGTGACTGCACACAGCCCTCAGCGTAACTACACGCAGACCTCAGAGTGACTGCACACAGACCTCAGCGTAACTACACACAGACCTCAGAGTGACTACACACAGTCCTCAACATGACTGCACACAGACCTCAGTGTGACTACACACAGACCTCAGCGTGACTACACAGACATCAGTGTGACTACACACAGACCTCAGAGTGACTGCACACAGACCTCAGAGTGACTACGCACAGTCCTCAGCATGACTGCACACAGACCTCAGCGTAACTACACACAGACCTCAGAGTGACTACACACAGTCCTCAGCATGTCTGCACACAGACCTCAGCGTGACTACACAGACATCAACGTGACTACACATAGTCCTCAGCGTGACTACACACAGCCTCAGTGTGACTACACACAGACCTCAGCGTGACTACACGCAGTCCTCGGCGTGACTACACACAGCCCTCGGCGTGACTACACCCAGTCCGAGTGACAGCATACAGTCTTCAGAGTGACAACAGACAGACCTCAGAGTGACTACACACAGACCCCAGCGTGACTACATACACGCAGTCCTCGGCGTGACTGCACACAGTCCTCGGCATGACTGCAGACAGTCCTCAGAGTGACTGCATACAGACCTCAGAGTGACTACACAGACATCAACGTGACTACACACAGACCTCAACGTGACTACACAGACATCAACGTGACTACACACAGACCTCAGCGTGACTACACACAGACCTCAGCGTGACTACACACAGACCTCAGCATGACTACACACAGACCTCAGAGTGACTGCAGACAGTCCTCGGAGTGACTGCAGACAGTCCTCGGCGTGACTGCACACAGACCTCAGCGTGACTGCACACAGACCTCAGCGTGACTGCACACAGACCTCAGCGTGACTGCACACAGACCTCAGAGTGACTACACAGACATCAAAGTGACTACACACAGACCTCAACGTGACTACACACAGCCCTCGGCGTGACTGCACACAGACCTCAGCATGACTGCACACAGACCTCAGCGTGACTGCACACAGACCTCAGAGTGACTACACACAGACCTCAGTGTGACTACACAGACATCAACGTGACTACACACAGTCCTCAGCGTGACTACACACAGTCCTCAGCGTGACTACACACAGACCTCAGTGTGACTACACACAGTCCTCAGAGTGACTGCACACAGACCTCAGAGTGACTACACAGACATCAACGTGACTACACACAGTCCTCAGCATGACTGCACACAGACCTCAGCATGACTGCACACAGCCCTCAGCGTAACTACACGCAGACCTCAGCATGACTGCACACAGCCCTCAGCGTAACTACACGCAGACCTCAGAGTGACTACACACAGTCCTCAGCATGACTGCACGCAGACCTCAGCGTGACTGCACATAGTCCTCAGCGTGACTACACACAGTCCTCAGAGTGACTGCACACAGCCCTCGGCGTGACTGCACACAGACCTCAGCGTGACTACACACAGTCCTCAGCATGACTGCACACAGACCCCAGCGTGACTACACACAGACCTCAGCGTGACTACACAGACATCAATGTGACTACACACAGACCTCAGAGTGACTGCAGACAGTCCTCGGCGTGACTGCAGACAGTCCTCAACGTGACTACACACAGTGCTCAGCGTGAGTGCACACAGACCTCAGCGTGACTGCACACAGACCTCAGCGTGACTGCACACAGACCTCAGCGTGACTGCACACAGACCTCAGTGTGACTACACAGACATCAACGTGACTACACACAGTCCTCAGCGTGACTACACACAGCCTCAGCGTGACTACACACAGTCCTCAGCATGACTACACGCAGACCTCAGTGTGACTACACACAGTCCTCAGAGTGACTGCACACAGACCTCAGAGTGACTGCACACAGACCTTAGAATGACTGCACACAGACCTCGGCGTGACTGCACACAGACCTCAGAGTGACTACACAGACATCAACATGACTACACACAGACCTCAGAGTGACTGCACACAGACCTCAGAGTGACTACGCACAGACCTCAGTGTGACTACACAGACATCAACGTGACTACACACAGTCCTCAAAGTGACTGCACACAGACCTCAGTGACTACACACAGACCTCAGCGTGACTACAGACAGAACTCAGAGTGACTGCACACAGACCTCAGAGTGACTACAGACAGACCTCAGCGTGACTACACACAGACCTCAGTGTGACTACACACAGTCCTCAGAGTGACTGCACACAGACCTCAGAGTGACTGCACACAGACCTTAGAATGACTGCACACAGACCTCGGCGTGACTGCACACAGACCTCAGAGTGACTACACAGACATCAACGTGACTACACACAGTCCTCAAAGTGACTGCACACAGACCTCAGTGACTACACACAGACCTCAGCATGACTACAGACAGACCTCAGAGTGACTACACACAGTCCTCAGAGTGACTGCACACAGTCCTCGGCGAGACTACACACAGTCCTCAGCGTGACTACACACAGTCCTCAGAGTGACTGCACACAGACCTCAGCGTGACTGCACACAGACCTCAGAGTCACTGCACACAGCCCTCGGCGTGACTGCACACAGACCTCAGCATGACTGCACACAGACCTCAGAGTGACTACACAGACATCAACGTGACTACACACAGACCTCAGAGTGACTACACAGACATCAACGTGACTACACACAGACCTCAGCGTGACTACACACAGTTCTCAGCATGACTACACACAGACCTCAGAGTGACTGCACACAGACCTCAGCGTAACTACACACAGACCTCAGAGTGACTACACACAGTCCTCAACATGACTGCACACAGTCCTCAGCATGACTACACACAGACCTCAGAGTGACTGCACACAGACCTCAGAGTGACTGCACACAGCCCTCGGCGTGACTGCACACAGACCTCAGCGTGACTACACACAGTCCTCAGCATGACTTCACACAGACCTCAGCGTGACTGCACACAGCCCTCAGCGTAACTACACGCAGACCTCAGAGTGACTGCACACAGACCTCAGCGTAACTACACACAGACCTCAGAGTGACTACACACAGTCCTCAACATGACTGCACACAGACCTCAGTGTGACTACACACAGACCTCAGCGTGACTACACAGACATCAGTGTGACTACACACAGACCTCAGAGTGACTGCACACAGACCTCAGAGTGACTACGCACAGTCCTCAGCATGACTGCACACAGACCTCAGCGTAACTACACACAGACCTCAGAGTGACTACACACAGTCCTCAGCATGTCTGCACACAGACCTCAGCGTGACTACACAGACATCAACGTGACTACACATAGTCCTCAGCGTGACTACACACAGCCTCAGTGTGACTACACACAGACCTCAGAGTGACTACACGCAGTCCTCGGCGTGACTACACACAGCCCTCGGCGTGACTACACCCAGTCCGAGTGACAGCATACAGTCTTCAGAGTGACAACAGACAGACCTCAGAGTGACTACACACAGACCCCAGCGTGACTACATACACGCAGTCCTCGGCGTGACTGCACACAGTCCTCGGCGTGACTGCAGACAGTCCTCAGAGTGACTGCATACAGACCTCAGAGTGACTACACAGACATCAACGTGACTACACACAGACCTCAACGTGACTACACAGACATCAACGTGACTACACACAGACCTCAGCGTGACTACACACAGACCTCAGCGTGACTACACACAGTCCTCAGCATGACTACACACAGACCTCAGAGTGACTGCAGACAGTCCTCGGCGTTACTACACACAGTGCTCAGCGTGACTGCACACAGACCTCAGCGTGACTGCACACAGACCTCAGCGTGACTGCACACAGACCTCAGAGTGACTGCATACAGACCTCAGAGTGACTACACAGACATCAAAGTGACTACACACAGATCTCAACGTGACTACACACAGCCCTCGGCGTGACTGCACACAGACCTCAGCATGACTGCACACAGACCTCAGCGTGACTGCTCACAGACCTCAGAGTGACTACACACAGACCTCAGTGTGACTACACAGACATCAACGTGACTACACACAGTCCTCAAAGTGACTACACACAGTCCTCAGCGTGACTACACACAGTCCTCAGCGTGACTACACACAGACCTCAGTGTGACTACACACAGTCCTCAGAGTGACTGCACACAGACCTCAGAGTGACTGCACACAGACCTTAGAATGACTGCACACAGACCTCGGCGTGACTGCACACAGACCTCAGAGTGACTACACAGACATCAACATGACTACACACAGACCTCAGCATGACTGCACACAGACTTCAGAGTGACTACACACAGACCTCAGTGTGACTACACAGACATCAACGTGACTACACACAGTCCTCAAAGTGACTGCACACAGACCTCAGTGACTACACACAGACCTCAGCGTGACTACAGACAGACCTCAGAGTGACTACACACAGTCCTCAGAGTGACTGCACACAGTGCTCGGCGAGACTACACACAGTCCTCGGCAAGACTACACACAGTCCTCAGCGTGACTACACACAGTCCTCAGAGTGACTGCACACAGACCTCAGCGTGACTGCACACAGACCTCAGAGTGACTGCACACAGCCCTCGGCGTGACTGCACACAGACCTCAGCATGACTGCAAACAGACCTCAGAGTGACTACACAGACATCAACGTGACTACACACAGACCTCAGCGTGACTGCACACAGTCCTCAGCATGACTACACACAGACCTCAGCGTAACTACACGCAGACCTCAGAGTGACTACACACAGTCCTCAGCATGACTGCACGCAGACCTCAGCGTGACTGCACATAGTCCTCGGCGTGACTACACACAGTGCTCAGAGTGACTGCACACAGCCCTCGGCGTGACTGCACACAGACCTCAGCGTGACTACACACAGTCCTCAGCATGACTGCACACAGACCCCAGCGTGACTACACACAGACCTCAGCGTGACTACACAGACATCAATGTGACTACACACAGACCTCAGAGTGACTGCAGACAGTCCTCGGCGTGACTGCAGACAGTCCTCAACGTGACTACACACAGTGCTCAGCGTGAGTGCACACAGACCTCAGCGTGACTGCACACAGACCTCAGCGTGACTGCACACAGACCTCAGCGTGACTGCACACAGACCTCAGTGTGACTACACAGACATCAACGTGACTACACACAGTCCTCAGCGTGACTACACACAGCCTCAGCGTGACTACACACAGTCCTCAGCATGACTACACGCAGACCTCAGTGTGACTACACACAGTCCTCAGAGTGACTGCACACAGACCTCAGAGTGACTGCACACAGACCTTAGAATGACTGCACACAGACCTCGGCGTGACTGCACACAGACCTCAGAGTGACTACACAGACATCAACATGACTACACACAGACCTCAGCATGACTGCACACTGACTTCAGAGTGACTACACACAGACCTCAGTGTGACTACACAGACATCAACGTGACTACACACAGTCCTCAAAGTGACTGCACACAGACCTCAGTGACTACACACAGACCTCAGCATGACTACAGACAGACCTCAGAGTGACTACACACAGTCCTCAGAGTGACTGCACACAGTCCTCGGCGAGACTACACACAGTCCTCGGCGAGACTACACACAGTCCTCAGCGTGACTACACACAGTCCTCAGAGTGACTGCACACAGACCTCAGCGTGACTGCACACAGACCTCAGAGTGACTGCACACAGCCCTCGGCGTGACTGCACACAGACCTCAGCATGACTGCACACAGACCTCAGAGTGACTACACAGACATCAACGTGACTACACACAGACCTCAGCATGACTACACACAGTCCTCAGCGTGACTACACACAGACCTCAGCGTGACTGCACACAGCCCTCAGCGTAACTACACGCAGACCTCAGAGTGACTGCACACAGCCCTCGGCGTGACTGCACACAGACCTCAGCATGACTGCACACAGACCTCAGAGTGACTACACAGACATCAACGTGACTACACACAGACCTCAGAGTGACTACACAGACATCAACGTGACTACACACAGACCTCAGCGTGACTACACACAGTTCTCAGCATGACTACACACAGACCTCAGAGTGACTGCACACAGACCTCAACGTGACTACACACAGTGCTCAGCGTGACTGCACACAGACCTCAGCGTGACTGCACACAGACCTCAGCGTGACTGCACATAGTCCTCGGCGTAACTACACACAGTCCTCAGAGTGACTGCACACAGCCCTCGGCGTGACTGCACACAGACCTCAGCGTGACTACACACAGTCCTCAGCATGACTGCACACAGACCCCAGCGTGACTACACACAGACCTCAGCGTGACTACACAGACATCAATGTGACTACACACAGACCTCAGAGTGACTGCAGACAGTCCTCGGCGTGACTGCAGACAGTCCTCAACGTGACTACACACAGTGCTCAGCGTGACTGCACACAGACCTCAGCGTGACTGCACACAGACCTCAGCGTGACTGCACACAGACCTCAGAGTGACTACACACAGACCTCAGCGTGACTGCACACAGACCTCAGAGTGACTGCACACAGACCTCAGTGTGACCACACAGACATCAACGTGACTACACACAGTCCTCAGCATGACTGCACACAGACCTCAGCATGACTGCACACAGCCCTCAGCGTAACTACACGCAGACCTCAGCATGACTGCACACAGCCCTCAGCGGAACTACACGCAGACCTCAGAGTGACTACACACAGTCCTCAGCATGACTGCACGCAGACCTCAGCGTGACTGCACATAGTCCTTGGCGTGACTACACACAGTCCTCAGAGTGACTGCACACAGCCCTCGGCGTGACTGCACACAGACCTCAGCGTGACTACACACAGTCCTCAGCATGACTGCACACAGACCCCAGCGTGACTACACACAGACCTCAGCGTGACTACACAGACATCAATGTGACTACACACAGACCTCAGAGTGACTGCAGACAGTCCTCGGCGTGACTGCGGACAGTCCTCAACGTGACTACACACAGTGCTCAGCGTGAGTGCACACAGACCTCAGCGTGACTGCACACAGACCTCAGCGTGACTGCACACAGACCTCAGCGTGACTGCACACAGACCTCAGTGTGACTACACAGACATCAACGTGACTACACACAGTCCTCAACGTGACTACACACAGCCTCAGCATGACTACACACAGTCCTCAGCATGACTACACGCAGACCTCAGTGTGACTACACACAGTCCTCAGAGTGACTGCACACAGACCTTAGAATGACTGCACACAGACCTCGGCGTGACTGCACACAGACCTCAGAGTGACTACACAGACATCAACATGACTACACACAGACCTCAGCATGACTGCACACTGACTTCAGAGTGACTACACACAGACCTCAGTGTGACTACACAGACATCAACGTGACTACACACAGTCCTCAAAGTGACTGCACACAGACCTCAGTGACTACACACAGACCTCAGCATGACTACAGACAGACCTCAGAGTGACTACACACAGTCCTCAGCGTGACTACACACAGACCTCAGAGTGACTGCACACAGTCCTCAGCATGACTACACACAGACATCAACGTGACTACACACAGACCTCAGCGTGACTACACACAGACCTCAGAGTGACTGCACACAGTCCTCAGCATGACTACACACAGACCTCAGAGTGACTACACACAGACCTCAGCGTGACTACACACAGTCCTCAGCATGACTACACACAGACCTCAGAGTGACTGCACACAGACCTCAGAGTGACTGCACACAGCCCTCGGCGTGACTGCACACAGACCTCAGCGTGACTACACACAGTTCTCAGCATGACTGCACACAGACCTCAGCGTGACTGCACACAGCCCTCAGCGTAACTACACGCAGACCTCAGAGTGACTGCACGCAGACCTCAGCGTAACTACACACAGACCTCAGAGTGACTACACACAGTCCTCAACATGACTGCACACAGACCTCAGCGTGACTACACACAGACCTCAGCGTGACTACACAGACATCAACGTGACTACACACAGACCTCAGAGTGACTGCACACAGACCTCAGAGTGACTACACACAGTCCTCAGCATGACTGCACAGACATCAACGTGACTACACACAGACCTCAGCGTGACTACACACAGTCCTCAGCGTGACTACACACAGTCCTCAGCGTGACTACACAGACATCAACGTGACTACACACAGTCCTCAGCGTGACTGCAGACAGTCCTCAGCGTGACTGCACACAGCCCTCAGTGTGACTACACACAGTCCTCAGCATGACTACACACAGACCTCAGAGTGACTGCACACAGACCTCAGTGTGACTACACACAGCCTCAGTGTGACTACACACAGACCTCGGCGTGACTACACGCAGTCCTCGGCGTGACTACACGCAGTCCTCGGCGTGACTACACGCAGTCCTCGGCGTGACTACACGCAGTCCTCGGCGTGACTACACCCAGTCCAAGTGACAGCATACAGTCTTCAGCGTGACTACAGACAGACCTCAGAGTGACTACACACAGACCCCAGCGTGACTACATACACGCAGTCCTCGGCGTGACTGCACGCAGTCCTCGGCGTGACTGCACACAGACCTCAGAGTGACTGCATACAGACCTCAGAGTGACCACACAGACATCAACGTGACTACACACAGACCTCAGCGTGACTACACACAGACCTCAGAGTGACTGCACACAGTCCTCAGCGTGACTGCACACAGACCTCAGTGTGACTACACACAGATCTCAGAGTGACTACACACAGTCCTCAGCGTGACTGCACACAGACCTCAGAGTGACTACACACAGACCTCAGCGTGACTACACACAGTCCTCAGCATGACTACACACAGACCTCAGAGTGACTGCACACAGCCCTCGGCGTGACTGCACACAGACCTCAGCGTGACTACACACAGTCCTCAGCATGACTGCACACAGACCTCAGCGTGACTGCACACAGCCCTCAGCGAAACTACACGCAGACCTCAGAGTGACTGCACGCAGACCTCAGCGTAACTACACACAGACCTCAGAGTGACTACACACAGTCCTCAACATGACTGCACACAGACCTCAGCGTGACTACACACAGACCTCAGCGTGACTACACAGACATCAACGTGACTACACACAGACCTCAGAGTGACTGCACACAGACCTCAGAGTGACTACACACAGTCCTCAGCATGACTGCACAGACATCAACGTGACTACACACAGACCTCAGCGTGACTACACACAGTCCTCAGCGTGACTACACAGACATCAACGTGACTACACACAGTCCTCAGCGTGACTGCAGACAGTCCTCAGCGTGACTGCACACAGCCCTCAGTGTGACTACACACAGTCCTCAGCGTGACTACACGCAGTCCTCAGCGTGACTACACACAGCCTCAGCGTGACTACACACAGACCTCAGCGTGACTACACGCAGTCCTCGGCGTGACTACACACAGCCCTCGGCGTGACTACACCCAGTCCGAGTGACAGCACACAGTCTTCAGAGTGACTACAGACAGACCTCAGAGTGACTACACACAGACCCCAGCGTGACTACATACACGCAGTCCTCGGCGTGACTGCACACAGTCCTCGGCGTGACTGCACACAGACCTCAGAGTGACTGCATACAGACCTCAGAGTGACCACACAGACATCAACGTGACTACACACAGACCTCAGCGTGACTACACACAGACCTCAGCGTGACTACACACAGTCCTCAGCATGACTACACACAGACCTCAGCATGACTACACACAGATCTCAGAGTGACTGCACACAGACCTTAGAGTGACTGCACACAGACTTCAGAGTGACTACACACAGTCCTCAGCATGACTACACACAGACCTCAGAGTGACTGCACACAGACCTCAGCGTAACTACACACAGACCTCAGCATGACTGCACACAGACCTCAGAGTGACTACACAGACATCAACGTGACTACACACAGACCTCAGCGTGACTACACACAGTCCTCAGCGTGACTACACACAGTCCTCAGCATGACTACACACAGACCTCAGAGTGACTGCACAGACATCAACGTGACTACACACAGACCTCAGCGTGACTACACACAGACCTCAGAGTGACTGCACACAGTCCTCAGCATGACTACACACAGACCTCAGAGTGACTACACACAGACCTCAGCGTGACTACACACAGTCCTCAGCATGACTACACACAGACCTCAGAGTGACTGCACACAGACCTCAGAGTGACTGCACACAGCCCTCGGCGTGACTGCACACAGACCTCAGCGTGACTACACACAGTCCTCAGCATGACTGCACACACACCTCAGCGTGACTGCACACAGCCCTCAGCGTATCTACACGCAGACCTCAGAGTGACTGCACGCAGACCTCAGCGTAACTACACACAGACCTCAGAGTGACTACACACAGTCCTCAACATGACTGCACACAGACCTCAGCGTGACTACACACAGACCTCAGCGTGACTACACAGACATCAACGTGACTACACACAGACCTCAGAGTGACTGCACACAGACCTCAGAGTGACTACACACAGTCCTCAGCATAACTGCACAGACATCAACGTGACTACACACAGACCTCAGCGTGACTACACACAGTCCTCAGCGTGACTACACAGACATCAACGTGACTACACACAGTCCTCAGCGTGACTGCAGACAGTCCTCAGCGTGACTGCACACAGCCCTCAGTGTGACTACACACAGTCCTCAGCATGACTACACACAGCCTCAGCGTGACTACACACAGACCTCAGCGTGACTACACGCAGTCCTCGGCGTGACTACACGCAGTCCTCGGCGTGACTACACCCAGTCCAAGTGACAGCATACAGTCTTCAGCGTGACTACAGACAGACCTCAGAGTGACTACAGACAGACCTCAGAGTGACTACACAGACATCAACATGACTACACACAGTCCTCGGCGTGACTGCAGACAGTCCTCAGCGTGACTGCACACAGCCCTCAGTGTGACTACACACAGTCCTCAGCATGACTACACACAGACCTCAGAGTGACTGCACAGACATCAACGTGACTACACACAGACCTCAGCGTGACTACACACAGTCCTCAGCGTGACTACACACAGTCCTCAGCATGACTACACACAGACCTCAGAGTGACTGCACAGAGATCAACGTGACTACACACAGACCTCAGCGTGACTACACACAGACCTCAGAGTGACTGCACAGACATCAACGTGACTACACACAGACCTCAGCGTGACTACACACAGTCCTCAGCGTGACTACACACAGTCCTCAGCATGACTACACACAGACCTCAGAGTGACTGCACAGACATCAACGTGACTACACACAGACCTCAGCGTGACTACACACAGTCCTCAGCGTGACTACACACAGTCCTCAGCATGACTACACACAGACCTCAGCGTAACTACACACAGACCTTAGAGTGACTGCACACAGACTTCAGAGTGACTACACACAGTCCTCAGCATGACTACACACAGACCTGAGAGTGACTGCACACAGACCTCAGAGTGACTACACACAGATCTCAGAGTGACTGCACACAGACTTCAGAGTGACTACACACAGACTTCAGAGTGACTGCACACAGACCTCAGTGTGACTACACAGACCTCAGCGTGACTACACACAGTCCTCAGCGTGACTACACACAGTCCTCAGCATGACTACACACAGACCTCAGAGTGACTGCACAGACATCAACGTGACTACACACAGACCTCAGCGTGACTACACACAGACCTCAGAGTGACTGCACACAGTCCTCAGCATGACTACACACAGACCTCAGAGTGACTACACACAGACCTCAGAGTGACTACACACAGACCTCAGCGTGACTACACACAGTCCTCAGCATGACTACACACAGACCTCAGAGTGACTGCACACAGACCTCAGAGTGACTGCACACAGCCCTCGGCGTGACTGCACACAGACCTCAGCGTGACTACACACAGTTCTCAGCATGACTGCACACAGACGTCAGCGTGACTGCACACAGCCCTCAGCGTAACTACACGCAGACCTCAGAGTGACTGCACGCAGACCTCAGCGTAACTACACACAGACCTCAGAGTGACTACACACAGTCCTCAACATGACTGCACACAGACCTCAGCGTGACTACACACAGACCTCAGCGTGACTACACAGACATCAACGTGACTACACACAGACCTCAGAGTGACTGCACACAGACCTCAGAGTGACTACACACAGTCCTCAGCATGACTGCACAGACATCAACGTGACTACACACAGACCTCAGCGTGACTACACACAGTCCTCAGCGTGACTACACACAGTCCTCAGCGTGACTACACAGACATCAACGTGACTACACACAGTCCTCAGCGTGACTGCAGACAGTCCTCAGCGTGACTGCACACAGCCCTCAGCATGACTACACACAGTCCTCAGCATGACTACACACAGCCCTCAGTGTGACTACACACAGTCCTCAGCATGACTACACACAGACCTCAGAGTGACTGCACACAGACCTCAGTGTGACTACACACAGCCTCAGTGTGACTACACACAGACCTCGGCGTGACTACACGCAGTCCTCGGCGTGACTACACGCAGTCCTCGGCGTGACTACACCCAGTCCAAGTGACAGCATACAGTCTTCAGCGTGACTACAGACAGACCTCAGAGTGACTACAGACAGACCTCAGAGTGACTACACAGACATCAACATGACTACACACAGTCCTCGGCGTGACTGCAGACAGTCCTCAGCGTGACTGCACACAGCCCTCAGTGTGACTACACACAGTCCTCAGCATGACTACACACAGACCTCAGAGTGACTGCACAGACATCAACGTGACTACACACAGACCTCAGAGTGACTACACACAGTCCTCAGCGTGACTACACACAGTCCTCAGCATGACTACACACAGACCTCAGCGTAACTACACACAGACCTTAGAGTGACTGCACCCAGACTTCAGAGTGACTACACACAGTCCTCAGCATGACTACACACAGACCTGAGAGTGACTGCACACAGACCTCAGAGTGACTACACACAGATCTCAGAGTGACTGCACACAGACTTCAGAGTGACTACACACAGACTTCAGAGTGACTGCACACAGACCTCAGTGTGACTACACAGACATCAACGTGACTACACGCACTCCTCAGAGTGACTGCACACAGACCTCAGCGTGACTGCACACAGACATCAGCATGACTACACACAGACCTCAGCGTGCCTACGCACCGTCCTCAGCGTGACTAAACACAGAGCTCAGAGTGACTACACACAGACCTCAGCGTGACTACAGACAGACCTCAGTGTGACTACACACAGACCCCAGTGTGACTACACACAGATCTCAGATCTCTTTTTAAATTTTCGCCTCTTTGGATTTGAATGCCCCTACCCTGGGGAAAGGGTTGTGAGTGTTTTTTCTACCTATGTACTTATGATTTTATGCATCTCTGTAAGATGAACCATCAATCTCCTACACTCTGAACGATAAGGTGTAATCCTGTCCAGTACCTCCATATATTTCAGACACAAGCCTTCAAACCCTGGCAGCAGTTTCCAAAACCTTCCAGTTGTTTTTTGAAGCTCTCTTTTCAGGTTAATAATGCCTTTCCTCTGACAGGGTGAGCAAATCAGTCCATTTCCTTCAGAGAGATGGGCTGCTGCCTCATCAAAGGGACACTCAGCAGGTGAGTTGTTAAAGCAGGATCTACTCAGTGTCTGCATGAATGTACAAGGTCCAAAGGCCAGGCATTACCCAGGCCAATATTTAGCCGTTAATCAACGTGATAAAAAAGAAATAGCTTACAAGATTCTAAGAGACTGATACAAGGCGGATAACTGTAAGGTGATTGGAGGAAAGTAGAGGTGGAATGTCAAGGTCTTTCTGTTGCTTTACTGAGGCGGTGTGCCTGATGGGAGAGGGGAGAAGAGAGAATGCCTGGGGTGGGTGAGGTCTTTATGCTGTAAGAGGCGACAGGGACATGCAGGACATCTTTAGCCTCCTGAAGAATTAGTATTCAGAAGCTGACATATGTATACATGCTTGTACCTACATATGGCAAAGCTAGTTTCCCATCTCCATTAATGTTCACTAAGTCATTACTTTTTCATATCTGTCTCTTGACACCGTTTATTGCAATGCTGTGCAGGTCAGGTTACCATATTGAGTAATTTTTGTGTATTTTCTGATTTATTCTGAAGTCAACTGAAGGACGTCTGTAAAAACAGAACTGGTTTATTACAGCCTGCCCCTATATACTGTATCTACAGAAAGGGGTTGGATATTACAGCCTGGTGCTGTATACTGTAGCTACTGAAAGGGGTTGGATATCCCCTACTGTCCTTTGCAGTCTGATCCCACCAGTTTCACAACCATTATCAGTCTCTAAGTCACAGAGTCTCAGTGCACATTAACAAGCCCTTCAGCTCTACTGGTCCATGCTGATCAACTTGTCCATCTGAGCTATTCCCATTTACTTGGATTCAGCCCACAGGCATGTTAACATTTACTACCCATCTACTTGCCTGATCAAATATCTTTTAAATGTTGTTAATGTACCCACCTCTGGTAGTTGTTTGGTCGATACACCACCCTCAGTGTGAAAGAGGTCCCTGTTAACGCTCTCCCCTCTCACCTTAAACATCTACCCACCAGTTCTTGATTCCCCATCCCATCCCTGGGAAAAAGTCTGAGCACATTCACCCTCTCATGATTTTATACACCTCTATATGATTGCCTCTCGGTCTCCCATGCTCCCAGAGCTGCTTTATTGCTGAGAGGAGAAAACTTCGAAAGGGACCCGAAGAGAAATTGTTTTCCGCCAAGGCTGGTGCATACGTCGGATGAGCTGCAGAGGAAATGGTTGAATCTGGTACAACAAAGCACTAGGATAGGTACAAGGAGGGGTGGAGTTGGGAGGAATGAATGAGTCTGTGCCAACCCTGGGACAAGCTGCATGGGTTCGATGGTTGGCATGAAATGGATGGGCTGAAGGGCCTGGCCCCTACTCTGTGACCCTCAGGAGTTAGAGGAGAATCCGTCACCTTGGTTTCTGCTCCCAGTTCTTAGCTACAGTTTCCGGTCTACATTGATGGGTTCTCAGGGTAAGATTTCTCAATGCTTTCCAGCATCAATGTCGGGATCTTGCTTGGATCCCTCCCTAACCCTGGGGCTCAGGGTAGTGATCACCTGGGATGCTGACTGGCAATATAGGACATTGGTAATTCAGAGCCTCAGATGGAGATTGGGAGTTCTGGGATGGGGGACAGTTGGGACATTTGGAGGGTTAGGATCAGGCATTCAGGCAAGAAGCAAAAACTTAGGGAACAGGATAGGTATTAGGAATTCTGGGTTCCAGGAATCAGGAATCTAAAGTCTGGATTATAGGACTGGGAATAGAGACCCTTGGTAGACTCTAACTCATTAGGTGCAGGTAAATGGGACAAGGCAGAGCATCAAGTTGGCTTGGAATAACTGGACCAAAGTGCCTATTTCTGTGCTGAGGAACACTTTGGTTGGCTGCACACCTAGGAGAAGGAAAACTCTGATCTCAAACCTCAGTCCCCTTGCAGCTATACTCACTCATGAGGAAGGCCTCAGAAAGTAAACTCCAAGGAAAAGTCTGGAACTGGAGTCTCTAGGTTGAGTCCTATGTTGCGTTCAATGCTGAGTGGAAGCTCCTGGTACCAAACAGTATCGGTCTCTGCTGTTGCTTTGTATTCATCAGCTGTGTGGAGAGGGGCAGCCTGCTGCAGGGGCACCAGCTTGCTCTCCATACCGTCCTGCCTCAGCCTACAACATCCATGGTTGACCCAGACCGGTGAAAGACCTCCTACTCTGTGACTCTGTGAGTCCTTGCCTGTCCACCCTCTCTCTAAAACCAGTCCTTAAGTCCTGGCAACATCCTTGTAGTTCTCTTCTGCATTCTTTCCAGCTTAATGGCATCTTTTTCATAGCAAAGAGACCAAAACTAAACAAGCGTCTCTGTAATCGTGTTTAACTTGACACCCTCATCGAGCTTCGGACTCGACAATGACTGACTGTGTAGTCCCTCAGGATATCATTCATCACCATATCCTGGGCCCGGGACCAGATCACTGAACACCCAACCCAGCCAAGCTCAATTGCTATGTACAGTTGGCTGGGTAGTAACACAACAGTGGAGATTGCCTCTGTTATTATTTTCACTTGAGCATGAAGCAATGTAATTGTGCTGCTGGTTCCTCACCTGCGGCTTTCTTCAATTTATTGGGCAAAGTTTGAAATCAGACTGGCCATAAATTAAGATTTTGATGAGAAAGTTAGATTGGAAAAATTAACCAGCACTTGCGATTGTGGCTCGTAATTAAAGCTCCATCTGTGTTCAAGATGCGTGCATGGAAATAATTTCACAACAATTTATTATAAAATTGGCACATTGAGAAACCTTTCTATTCAGATAAATGCCTTTATCATTTACCAAAAATGAACAGTGACTCTGATCATAGAATGCCAGGTTCTGTGAATTATAGATTCATAGAGCCGTAGTGCAGGCCCTTCAGCCCATTATATTCATGCTGACCACCATGCTATCTACACTAAGACCATTTAGAACGTAGAGCAGAGCGGTGCAGGATAGGCTGTTCAGCCCACAATGTTGTGCTAAACCAATTAAATTAGCACTCAAATCACCAACTAAACTAATTCCAGTGTTCATCTCCTTGCCTGTATGAATCCCACGTTGCTTCTGGTTCAGCTTATCGCAGTGCCTGCCCCTTTGGTCTCCTTACCCTTTCTGTCTCCAGCACATCCTTCAGCAGCTCATTCCAGATGCCGGCTTATCCTCTGCGTCAGGCAGCCTGCAAGTGTTGCTCGGATTCTGGTGCCCACAACTTACTAATCGCAATCCATATGTCCTTTTGGAATGTGGGAGGAAACTGGAGCACCCGGAGGAAATCTACACATCACGGGGAGAATGTACAAACTTCTTGCGAAAAGTGGCAGGTATTGAATCCCAGTCGTCCTAGTGCTTTATACTAACTGATACGCTATCGTGCCACTCCACAATTTAAATACTTCAATGTGATTGTGCATGGCATGATCTGTCTGTATGTTACATGATATTTTTCACTTTATCTCCGCACCTGTGACAACAAGTCAATACCATTACCAAGTCTGGCTAGACAGTGAAATCATAACATGATACCCTAACTCTTGTACTCATTGCCTTGAAGTCTCAAACCTTAGGTTTGATTATAAAATTCTCATTCCAAGTCCTCGACCCTCTGAATCAGCATAACGTGCTCTTCATTTTAAATCAATTCGAGGTCTTTTTGCCTTGATAAAAGGTTCTAACGAAGGGTTGCTCTTCCATCCATCAGAGATATTTATCAGGACTGCTGCGTTCACAGGGCTCTTAGCATTGTCAATGATCCCTCCAATCCGTTCAACAATCTCCTTGATCACCTACCAGTAGGCAGGAGGTAGCGTAGGATTTGGACAAGGACTGTTAGGATGGGAAACAGCTTCTTTCCCCAGGCTATGAGACGACTGACCTCCCTGTCCCCACCCAGGTCTCATCACGTATGAAACACCAGTAGCATTTTCTGTTTACTTTTTAACTTGTGTTGCAAATGCACCTTATTATTTGTTAATTTAGTAATGACAATATTACTCTATATGTTGTGTGTGTGAGTTATATGAACTGTATTGGGCTGTTGTCCTGTGCCTTAATTATATTGTTGAAGGTCTCTTCTGTTGTGATTGGTTAGTTTAGAAGCTGCAGCTCCTTTCCCCATTGGATAGCTGCCTGGTGTCCAGTTTCAAATATCCTGGGTGTATAAAATAGCACGTGGAGGGGGCTTGCTCTCTTCTTCCTTTGTTTAAGGCAAGGTCATTGGGAAGGTTTGCTCTGTGTGCAGTTTTAACTAACTATGTTTGTTGAATGTACAAATATTTGTTGAGTATTCAGCTTGGTAGTGTCTGTAACTTGGGGAACATGAATGTTTGGTTGAATTTTTACTGTTTGTAAATAAATGATTAATGTACCTATTTGAAGTCAGTGCATTTCCCATCTCACTGCCGGATCCATGAACCCACGTGTGTGATTCAACATTACTGCAGCTTGGCCAGAGGAACATTATTTTGTTTTGTGGTATACATGGGTATGGTTGGATGACAATAAACTGGAATTCAAACTTGAAACTTGAACCTTTGATGGGTTATTCCCCTCCATAGATGCTGCCTGACCTGCTGAATTCCTCCAGCATTTTGTGTGTGTTGCTCTGGATTTCCAGCATCTGCAGAATCTCTTGTGTTTATAAGGTCTTTTTGCTTCTCCCACACCAGTGTCAGTCTCAGGTTCAAAGTTAATCACAATGATACGTATATGTGTGTAAGATGTGTCAATAGCAGTTACTGTATGATGTTCCTATTGTCCCCCGTTGTCACAATATTAAATGCTGTTCCCTTAGGAAGTGAGTTGGAAATGGGAAGGATTGATGCTAATGTCAATGGCCTCATCCGTTGTGTGTCTGCTCTGTCTGAATTGAAGCTGGCGAAGGAATACTGTGGTGTAGGGAATACCATAAGTGAGACTAACACACAGAGAGTAGAAATCCATTATTTGTATCACAATATTGGTTATAGCCATTGATCACCTTTGTCTCCATCTGAGGTGATATTCCCTGCCCCAATGTCATGCTAACATATATTAACATAGCACTTTAGATACGGAAAATTAAAGCCGTTCACAGGAGTGTTATCAAACAGGAGTTGATACTGAGGTAATATTCCCTGAAACATTTCTGCCCCGATGTCACACTAACATATAATAACATAGCACTTTAGATATGGAAAAGTAAAGCCCTTCACAGCAGTGTTATCAAACAGGAGTTGATACTCTGCCACTTACCAAGAGAAATGAGGTGATTTTAAGGTCTTCTCCAAAGAGAGAGAAAGATTTTGGGAGTAAATTCGAGAGTCTAGAGGCATAAGCTGAAGGTATGGCTCCCATTGGTAGAGACAATAATATCAGACATGCAGGAGGGCAGAACTGGAAGAGCACAGAGATTTCAAAGCTTTACAGGGCTGGAGAAGGTAACAGTCATAAGAGTGTTTGAAATACACATTCAGTGGCCACATTATTAGGTACACCTGGACACCTGCTTATTAATGCAAATTTCTAATCAGCCAATCATGTGCAGCAATTCAATGCATAAAAACATTCAGACAGGGTCAAGAGGTTCAGTTGTTGTTCAAACCAAATATCAGAATTGGGAAGGTATGTGATCTAAGTGACTTTGACCGTGGGATGGTTTGAGTATCTCAGAAACTGCTGACAAAAGCCTCTAGAATTTACAGAGAATGGTGTGAAAAACACACAAAAAAAAATCCAGCGAGCGGTAATTCTGTGGGTGAAAACACTTTGTTAATGAGAGACGCAAACACGAGGAATTCTGCAGATGCTGGAAATTCAAGCAACACACATCAAAGTTGCTGGTGAACACAGCAGGCCAGGCAGCATCTCTAGGAAGAGGTACAGTCGATGTTTCGGGCTGAGACCCTTCGTCAGGACTAACTGAAGGAAGAGCTAGTAAGAGATTGGAAAGTGGAGGGGGAGGGGAGATCCAAAATGATAAGAGAAGACAGGAGGGGGAGGGATGGAGCCAAGAGCTGGACAGTTGATTGACAAAAGGGATACGAGAGGATCATGGGACAGGAGGCCCAGGGAGAAGGAAAAGGGGGAGGGGGGAAAGCCCAGAGGATGGGCAAGGGGTATAGTGAGAGGGACAGAGGGAGAAAAAGGAGAGAGAGAGAAAGAATGTGTGTATATAAATAAATAACGGATGGGGTACGAGGGGGAGGTGGGGCATTAGTGGAAGTTTGAGAAGTCAGTGTTCATGCCATCAGGTTGGAGGCTACCCAGATGGAATATAAGGTGTTATTCCTCTAACCTGAGTGTGGCTTCATCTTTAAGTAGAGGAGGCCGTGGATAGACATGTCAGAATGGGATTGGGATGTGGAATTAAAATGTGTGGCCATTCAGGGCCCCAGACAGTCCTTCCAGGTGAGGCGACACTTCACCTGAGAGTCGGCTGGGGTGATATACTGCGTCCAGTGCTCCCGATGTGGCCTTTTATATATTGGCGAGACCCGATGCAGACTGGGAGATTGTTTTGCTGAACACCTATGCTCCGTCCGCCAGAGAAAGCAGGACCTCCCAGTGGCCACACATTTTAATTCCACATCCCATTCCCATTCTGATATGTCTATCCACGGCTTCCTCTACTGTAAAGATGAAGCCACACTCAGGTTGGAGGAACAACACCTTATATTCCATCTGGGTAGCCTCTAACCTGATGACATGAAAATTGACTTCTCAAACTTCCGCTAATGCCCCACTTCCCCCTCGTACTCCATCCGTTATTTATTTATATACACACATTCTTTCTCTCCCTCTGTCCCTCTCACTATACCCCTTGTCCATCCTCTGGGTTCCCCCCTCCCCCTTTTCCTTCTCCCTAGGCCTCCTGTCCCATGATCCTCTCATATCCCTTTTGCCAATCACCTGTCCAGCTCTTGGCTCCATCCCTCCCCTCCTGTCTTCTCCTATCATTTCGGATCTCCCCCTCCCCCTCCAACTTTCAAATCCCTTACTCACTCTTCCTTCATTTAGTCCTGACGAAGGGTCTCGGCCCGAAACGTCGACTGTACCTCTTCCTAGAGATGCTGCCTGGCCTGCTGCGTTCACCAACAACTTTGATGTGTGTTGCTTGGTAATGAGAGACATTGGAGGAGAATGGCCAGGCTAGTCCAAGCTGACAGGAAGCTGACAGTAACTGAAATAACCACAGGGTACAGCAGTGATGTGCAGAAGAGCTTCTCTGAATGCACAACACATTAAACTTCGAAGTAGATGGGCTCCGGCAGCTGAAGATACACTCAGTGGCCACTTTGTTAGGTATAGGAGGTACTGATAAATTGTACATTGTCCATCACTGGAAAAAGATCCCAAATGCCTCTTTTGAAGTACCATTAAGGAATTTTATTTTAAGCTCCAACTAAGAAGCCAGATAGATCTGGGCTTTAAAAAAAGCACAACACACTGGAGGAACTCAGCAGATAGAGCAGCAGATATGGAGGGTTGAAAGCAACTGTCAGAGTCTTGGGTTGAGACCCCGCGTTAGGACTGTGGGTGGAAAGATGAGATAGTTGGCATAAATATATTTACTTACTGTTTTAGAGATTCAGTGCGGAATAGACCTTCTGGCCCAATGAACTATACTGCACAGCAACCTACCAATTCATGAACCAGTCCTCATCGGGGTTCCTGGGTGATATCATTTCAGAGGATCAATGTTGGGTCCAGCTTGTAAGTGTCATTACAAAAAAACACAGCAGCGCCTCTACTTTCTTAGAAGTTTGTGAAAATTCAGCTTATCATCTAAAACTTTGACCAACTTCTATAACTGTGTGGTGGACATTGACAGGCGACATCAGGCCTGATATGGAAACACCAAAGCCATTGAATGAAAAAGGTTACAAAAAGTAGTGGATACGGCCCAACCCATCACGGGTAAAGCCCTCTTCTACACAGAATGCAGTTGCAGGAAAGCAACAAACATCATCGAGGACATCTCCACCCAGACCATGCTCTCTTCTCTCCACTACCATCAGGAAGAAGGTACAAAAGCCTCACGACTCACACCACCAGGTTCAGGAGCAGTTATTACGCCTCAGTCATCAAGCTCTTAAACCAGAAGGGAAAACTTCACTCAGCTTCACTCGTGCTATCACTGAACTGTTCCCTCAACCAGTGGACTCACTTTCAAGGACTTTTCATCTCATGTTCTCAATATTTATTGGTTATTTATTTATTATTATTATTATTATTATCATTTTTTCTTTATTTTTGCATTTTCAGTTTGTTGTCTTTTGCACATTGGTTGTTTGTCCATCCTGTTGGGTGTGGTATTTCATTGATTTTATTGTGTTTCTTGTATTTACTGTGTATGATCACAAGAAAATGAATCTCACAGTTGTATATGATGTTATATATGTACTTTGATCATAAGTTTACTTTGCTAGCCTAATGACAGGACAATTTACAACGACCAGTTATCTTACCAACTGGACTGTGGGAGGCAGTGGGAACACCTGAGGGAGACCCACGCGCACGTGGACAGACATACAAACTTCTCATAGACAACATTGGAATTGAACTCTGAATGCCGGCGCCCCAAGCTGTAATAATGCTATGCTAATGCTACGTTGCCACGGCAACCCATGGTAGTAGAGCGATTAGTGTGATGATATTACAGAGGCAGTGGGAAGTGGTTGGTGGACCAGAAGGGCTAAAGGATGCTGGACAGAGCGAGCTTAACTTATTCTCATAAGAAGACATTGCTCTCTAATCCAGGCAGCCTCCTGGTAAATCTCCTCTCTGAACCTTTTACATCCTTCTTATAAAGAGGCACACAGAAATAGAATTTGGTTTCTAATGATTACATTAAACCAACTTGATTTCATTCTGGCAATTGTTGTCACCCAGGAAACAGAGGAGATCCTATTGAACTCTGATTGAGTTTTGAAACAGAGCCTGTGGTAAATTCTGGAAAGGTGCTTGGTGTACAGACAGTAACCACAAGAGATTCTGCAGATGCCGGAAATCGAGAGAAACACACACAAAATGCTGGAGGAACTCAGCAGGTCAGGCAGCATCTATGGAGAGGAACTATCAGTTGACATTTTGGGCCATCCCCCTTTATCAGGACCGGAAAACAAGGTCCTCCTTCCTTTCTAGTCTTGACGAAGAGTTTCGGTGGTTCTGGTTGTACAGATGCATGGGGGTGGGGAGGCTGGGGTACACCTTGTGACCTGATCTCACAGTGCAGGCAATGTGCCTGCTGTTGCTTCACAGGGAACTGACCTTGTTGGCAATTGCCAGCTGCATTTTCTCTTGGAGTGGGCATTAGGCACCCCCAAAAACTGACCCAGCTGCAGAAAGTCCAACAGCGTTCCATGTCCATCATTAGTGGAGTGTGGGCCCTTGAAAAGAAAAGAACTTTCCGGCTGGATACAGAGGTGACCATATTGCCACATTTTCTAAGGGAGCAGCATTTAATTGTGAAAACTGGGGACAAGGAGATAACATACCAGCCACATTACTAGTCGAAGGCTCCAAAGGTCAGAATCAGTGATTTTGTGTTCAAATCCCACAATAGCGGCTGCAAAATCGGGAATTTTTGAAAAAAGTATGTCAACAGTAAAAATGTCTTCATTAGCTTCAATAACTCAGCTCTTGAAGGGAGGAAATTTGACATCCTGATCTAGTGCTCGGATCTACAGTGACTGCTTTATTGTTGTCACGTGAACAGTGCTCTTTGTGTGTTATCTTGTCTGATCGTGTCATACGTAGGTACCGCAATATAGACAGATATGTAGTCAATGTGGTCAAATGGACATCAATGTAGTCAGGGAGAATATGGAGAAAGTACAGAGCAGGTGGACAACTAAACTGCAAGGGCCACAGTAAAGTAGTTCCAGGGCTGTGCCTAGCCTCACAGTGATAAGTGTAAAGCAAGTAGTCTAGGGGTCTAAACACACAGCATTTTGGTATAACTGTGCTGATGGAGATTGTGGAGGAGATTTTGTTGCCACTTTATCACAGCAAATGTATGGTATGAAAGTGCTTCCGGATGGTAGTAATTGAGGTAGGTTACTACGTTTTTTTCTTTAGTGAGAGAGGACAGATTAAGCCCTTCCAGCTCTTTGAGGCAAAGTACGCCGTTGAGGCCCACTGAGACAGGGCAGAGAAGGCACTTAGGGCCCTTTGATACAAGGCAGAGTAGGCCCTTCCAGCTCTTTGATACAGGCAGTGTAGGCCAACTGGCACTTTGATACAGGGCAGAGTAGGCCTTGGGGCCTTTGATACAGGCAGTGTAGGCCCTTCTGGACCTTCGATCCAGGGCAGAGTAGGCCCTTCTGGCTCTTTGATATGAGACATTGTAGTCTGTTCCAGCCTTTTCATACAGGTAGAGTAGGCCCTTCCAGACCTTTGTTACAAGGCAGACTCTGTTCTTCCAGCTCTTTTTACAGGGCAGAGTAGGCCTTTTTAGCACTTTTCTACAGGGCAGAGTAGGCCTGTCCGGCCCTTTGATACAGCCAGTGTAGGCCGTTCTGGCTCTTTGATACAGGGCAGAGTAGCCCCTTTCCCCCTTTGATACAGGGCAGAGTAGACCCTTCTAGCTCTTTGATACAGGGCATAAAAGGCTCTTCCAGACCTTTCATATATGCCATGTAGGCCCCACCGGCCTTCTGATTCTGGGCAGCGTGGCAAGTCCGGCCCTTTGCTACAGGGCAGAATAGGCTATTTTGGTACTTTGATACAGGCACAGTAGGCCGCTCTGACCCATTGGTATTGGCAGAGCGGGCTCTTTTATATAGGGCCGAGTAGGCCCTTCATGCCCTTTTGTATGGGTCAGAGAAGGCCCTTCTGGGCAGAGTAAGCCTCCTTCCAGGCCTTTGATCAGGGTAGATTATGCCCTTCCACCCCTTTGGAACAGGCAGTGTAGGCCCTGCCGGCCTTTGAAACAGGTAGTGTAGTCCCTTCTGGACCTTTGTTCTAGGGCAGAGTAGGCTCTCTGGACCTTTGTTCTAGGGCAGAGTAGGCTCCTAGGACTTTGATTTTGGGCAGATTGGGCCTTTCCAAACCTTTGATAAGGACAGAGTAGGCCCCTACACGCTATTGATACTGGCAGAGCAGGCTCTTTGATACAGGGCCAAGTAGGCACTTCATGACCTTTGATATGGGTCAGAGAAGGCCCTTCTGGCCCTTTGATACAGGGCAGACTAGGCCTTTCCATTCATTTGATTCTGGGAGAGTAAGCCCTTCCAGCCCTTTGTTACAGGCAGTGTAGGCCCCCTGTGCCCCCTGGAACAGGCAGAGAAGGCCCTGCTGACCCTTTGATTCAGTTCAGAGTAGGCTCTTCTGGCCTTTTGATACAGGGCAGTGTAGGCTTTTTCAGACATTTGATGCAGGGCAGACTAGGTCCCTCCGGCCTTGTGATATAGGCCAAGTAGGCCTTTTTGGCACTTTGATACAGGGCAGAGAAGGCCCTTCTGGTCTTTTGATACAGTGCATGTGGATTTCAGCAAGGCATTTGACAAGGTACCCCATGCAAGGCTGATTGAGAAAGTAAGGAGGCATGGGATCCAAGGGGATATTGCTCTGTGGATCCAAAACTGGTCTGCCCACAGAAGGCAAGGAGTGGTTGTAGACTGGTCATATTCTGCATGAGGTCGGTGACCAGTGGTGTGCCTCAGGGATCTGTTCTGGGACCCCCTACTCTTCATCATTTTTGTAAATGGCCTGGATGAGGAAGTGCAGGGATGGGTTAGTAAATTTGCTGATGATAGAAAGGTACAGAGATGTCAGGGGTAAGTTTTTTATGCAGAAAGTGGTGAGTGCGTGGAATGAGCTGCCAGTGGTGTTGGAGGTGGAAAAGATAGGGTACACGGAGCTCAGAAAAACCAGAGTTTTATAGAGCTGCATCATTACATCGCGACTCTTAAACTCTATCCCTCAACTTATGAAAGCTAACACCTTATAAACTTTCTTAACTACCCTATCCACCTGTGAGGCAACTTTCAGGGATCTGTGGACATGTACCCCGAGATCCCTCTGCTCCTCCACACTACCAAGTATCCTGCCATTTACTTTGTACTCTGCCTTGGAGTTTGTCCTTCCAAAGTGTACCACCTCACACTTCTTTGGGTTGAACTCCATCTGCCACTTCTCAGCCCACTTCTGCATCCTATCAATGTCTCTCTGCAATCTTTGACAATCCTCTACACTATCTACAACACCACCAACCTTTGTGTCATCTGCAAACTTGCCAACCCACCCTTCTACCCCCACATCCAGGTTGTTAATAAAAATCACGAAAAGTAGAGGTCCCAGAACAGATCCTTGTGGGAAACCACTAGTCACAATCCTCCAATCTGAATGTACTCCCTCCACCACCACCCTCTGTCTTCTGCAGGCAAGCTAATTCTGAATCCACCTGGCCAAACTTCCCTGGATCCCATGCCTTCTAACTTTCTGAATAAGCCTGCCGTGTGGAACCTTGTTGATTGCCTTACTAAAATCCATATAGATCACATTCACTTCATTACCCTCATCTATATGCCTGGTCACCTCCTCTATCAGGCTTGTTAGACACGATCTGCCCTTCACAAAGCCATGCTGACTGTCCCTGATCAGACCATGATTCTCTAAATGCCTATAGATCCTATCTCTAAGAATCTTTTCAAACAGCTTTCCCACCACAGACGTAAGGCTCACTGGTCTATAACTACCCGGACTATCCCTACTACCTTCTGGGCAGAGCAGGCCATTCCAGCCCTTTCATACCGGCAGATTAGACCATACTGTACCCTGTATCCAGGGCACAGCAGGACCTCTCGAGCCTTTGATTCTGGGCAGAGTAGTCCCTTCCAGCCCTTTGATGCAGGGCATCGGAGGCCTTTTGAGAATTTTGATACCAGGCAGAGTAGTTCCTTCCGGCCCTTTAATCCAAGGCAGAGTAGGCCCTCCTGGATCTTTAATTCAGGGCAGAATAGGCCCCTCCCACTCTTTGATACAGGGCAGAGTAAGCTTTCCGGCCCATTGATACAGGCAGAGATCCAGGGCAATTTAAATCTTCCCCCCTTAATACAAGACAGAGAAGGGTGCCGCAGACCCCGCAACCTGCCGGCGAATCGACCTCGGCAGCTGCCAGTCGTGAGTCCGTGAAGTGCTACTTCTGCGGACTGGAGAAGCACCCCCGAAAATGTTGCCCGGCCCGACAAGCTACCTGCTCCAGCTGCGGAAAGAAGGGCCACTTCGCCAAGGTCTGTAAGTCAAAACCGCGAGCGGGATCGAGCAGCACCGTGTGCGAGACGTGGGGGTCGCCATCTTCCCTGCACACTGCCACCACGTGCGAGACATGGGGGCCGCCAGCTTCCCTGCACGCCGCCACCATGTGCGAGTCATGGGGGCGGCCATCTTGGTCGGCGCCACCTCCCACCACCTACGACCAACGGGTGCTCACGGGGCACCCCACCACGCCGGACCAAGACAGCGACCTTACCCTGGCTTCCGTGATCCTCGACCAAAGTGCTCCCCACCAGCTTGCAAGGTCAATGATGGACATCTTGGTGGAGGGGCACAGGACAATCTGCCTGTTTGACACAGGCAGCACGGAGAGTTTTATCCACCCGGCCACGGTGTAGCATTGTGGACTCATGATACGGCCGGTAAGTCAGAGGGTCACCATGGCCTCCGGGTCGCATACAACAGACATCCGGGGGGGTTGTGTTGCGACGCTAGTGGTGCAGGGCACAGAATATCGGACGTTACGTTACTGGTCTTGCCTCAACTGTGTGCCCCTGTGCTGTTGGGGTTGGACTTCCAGAGCCACCTGAAAAGCATGACAATGAAGTATGATGGGCCCCTCCCACCAATTACTGTCATAAATCCCCTGTTTTGTAGAGATATGTCATGTACCCCGCTACTGACCACACACACACACCAGCCCGCGCATCCCACCCAACATCATGCCAACTGCCGGACTACCGACACCACTTGCGGCCTCTCCACCCTCAGGATCCCTCCCCCACCGCTGTTCGCCAACCTGACCCCCGACTGTAAACCCGTGGCAACTAAAAGCAGGAGGTACAGCGCGGGGGACAGAGCTTTCATTAAGTCGGAGGTGCAGCGGCTGCTCAGGGAGGGGGTCATTGAGGCAAGCACAAGTCCTTGGAGGGCGCAGGTGGTGGTTGTTCGGAACGGGGAGAAAAATAGGATGGTCGTGGACTATAGCCAGACCATCAATAGGTTCACGCAGCTCGACGCATACCCTCTACCCTGCATCGCGGATATGGTCAATCAGATAGCACAGTACAAGGTGTACTCGACCATAGACCTAAAATCCGCTTACCATCAGCTCCCCATCCGCTGGGAGGACCGCCCTTACACTGCCTTCGAGGCGGACGGCAGGCTTTATCAATTCCTGCGCGTCCCCTTTGGTGTCACGAATGGTGTATCTGTCTTCCAGAGGGTAATGGACCGGATGCACTGAAGGCCACGTTCCCATATCTGGATAACATCACCATCTGCAGTCACGTCCAGCAGGGTCACGACAACAACCTCCAAAAGTTTCTCCAAGCGGCCAAATCTTTCAACCTCACCTATAACAAGGACAAGTGTGTATTTGGGATCACCTGACTTGCTATCCTTGGGTGTGTCGTGGAGGATGGAGTCATTGGCCCTGACCCTGACCCTATGCGCCCCTTGTTGTAACTCCCTCTTCCCAATACCCTCAGAGACCTCAAAAGGTGCCTGGGCTTCTTTTCATATTACGCCCAATGGGTCTCTAACTATGCAGACAAGGCCCGCCCCCTGGTCAAGTCCACCACATTCCCCCTCTCTGCCGGGGCCACACGGCCTTCAACCGCATAAAGGGGGACATCGCCAAAGCAGCAATGCATGCGGTGGATGAGGCCATTCCCTTCCAAGTAGAGAGTGACGCCTCCGACTTTGCGCTGGCTGCTACCCTCAATCAGGCAGGAAGACCAGTTCTTCTCCCGTACCCTTCAAGGCCCTGAAATTCGGCACTCTGTGGTAGAGAAAGAGGCCCAGGCCATAGTGGAAGCTATAAGGCACTGGAGGCACTATCTTGCCAGCAAAAGGTTCACCCTGCTAACTGACCAGCGCTCAGTCGCATTCATGTTTAACAATCAGCAGTGGAGCAAAATCAAAAATGATAAAATTCTGAGGTGGAGAATCGAACTCTCCACCTACAACTATGACATCATGTACAGGCCTGGGAAGCTCAACGAGCCCTCCGATGCCCTATCCCGGGGAACATGCGCCAACGCGCAGATCGACCGGCTATACGCCCTACATGTAGACCTTTGCCACCCGGGAGTCACCCGGCTTTTCCACTTAGTGAAAGCCTGGAACCTGCCTTACTCCCTTGAGGAGATCAGGATGTTGACCAGGGACTGCCAAGTCTGCGCAGAGTGCAAACCGCACTTCTACCGACCCGAAAAGGCACCACTCATCAAGGCCACCCGCCCCTTTGAGCGACTGAGTGTTGACTTTAAGGGCCCCCTTCCCTCCACCGACCGCAATGTGTACTTTCTTAACGTTATCGATGAGTACTCGCGGTTCCCCTTCGCCATCCCCTGCCCCGACACCACTACCACGTCAGTTATAAAAGCCCTGCGCAAGCTCTTCACTCTGTTCGGATACCCATGCTATATCCACAGTGACAGAGGGTCCTCGTTTATGAGTGACGAGCTGCGCCAATATCTACTGGCTAGGGGAATTGCAACCAGTAGGACCACGAGCTATAATCTCCGGGGTAATGGACAGGTGGAGAAGGAGAATGGCACAGTGTGGAAAGCCACACTCTTAGCCCTCAGGTCAAAGGGACTGCCGGTCTCCCGTTGGCAGGAGGTCCTTCCCGAGGCACTCCACTCCATCCGCTCCCTGTTATGCACGTCCACCAATGCCACCCCTCATGAGCGGCTCTTTTCTTTTTCCAGAAAATCAACCACTGGAACCACCCTACCAACTTGGCTGACGTCCCCGGGGCCAGTGCTGCTCCGGAAACATGCGAGGAGCAATAAATACTCCCCGATAGTCGAGAGGGTTCACTTACTTCATGCGAACCCCCAGTATGCCTACGTGGTTTTACCTGATGGGCGGGAGGACACGGTCTCCATCCGTGACCTGGCGCCCGCAGGAGCTCCGGGCCCCTACCCTGAACACTCTGTGGTGACTATAGACCCCGTACCCACCAATGTATGTACCTACGAGACACCGTGCACCCCAAACCCTATACAGACACCACACGACACTCCCATACCGGGCGCGACGCACATGCACGAGGGATTACCGACACCTAACGTGCTGACACCTGAAGTCAGGCCAGAGCCAGCACAACCGCAATCGCCGGTGCTACGTAGATCACAGCGATGGACTCGACGGCCTGATAGACTTAACCTGTAAATATACTTCTTGTAAATATTGTCAGTCACTTCACCCCGTGGGACTCTTTTTTAAAAAAAGGAGGGGTGAATGTGGTAAACCATGTATATATGTTGTAACTCGGTTGCCTGTCTGGACACACCCCTCTGCTGACTGCCCCTGTGGCTCCTCCCACAAAGTCCTGTATAAAGGTGTCCGCCTTGCCCCAACCCCTCAGTCCGGGGGCAGACACTCACTGTGGAGGTCGTATTGTACAGTGAATAAAAGCCTTTCAGTATTTTACCAAACATCAGTCTTTTGGAGTAATTGAAGGTGCTTCAGATGCAGGGCAGGGTAGGCCCTTCCTGCCCTTTGGAACAGGCAGTTGAGGGCCTTCAGGGCCTTTGATTCAGTGTAGAGTAGGCTCATCTGGCCTTTTGATACAGGACAGAGTAAGCCTTTGCATCCCTTTGATTCAGGCCAGAGTAGGTCCTTCCAGCCTTTTGATACAGGCAGAGTAGCCCTTTCAGTGTTTGTAGTGAGCCATATCTCCGTGAAACACAGAACACAACAATTCCACATTTCCTTCTGATACAGCAATCTTGCCCTGAAGTCCTAAATTGTTTTCACCAGTGAGTGGACATTCGCTAACAAGACACTGGGTAGAGGGAGATTCATTCCTCTGCATCTCAGCCTGGCTTTGAATCCTTCCCTCCTCCCTTACCTCGACCACAGTGCTCAAAGAAGACTTACCTGTGTGCTTGAGGGTTAACTTGGCTGAGTCCTTCGGAAGATCGTAAAATTGCTAGTTCATTAAAGCGATTCAAAGGTGCATTGCTTAAAGGGACATTAGAGGCTGCACGTAGAATTATCAGAGCTGTGGCTGTGTTGGTGCGGACCTCATGATGTTTTAAACACTCTCGATGATTTAACCTCTCTGAAGCACACCATAGAACTTGGTAAATTTACAGCAGTGAAAGAGAGAAAGCGAGGACAAGGGAGAGAGAGTGAGAGAAAAAGAGAAATAGAAATAGAGAAAGGAAGGGAGAGTGACAAATAGAAATAGAGAGAAAGGAATAGAGTTAGAGAGAGGGAGAGAGAGTGAGAGGGTGAGAGAGGGAGGGAGAGAGAGGGAGTAGGGGAGAGAGTGAGAGGGTGAGAGAGTGGGGGAGAGAGAGGGAGTGGGGGAGAGAGTGAGGGTGAAAGGGAGTGGGGGAGAGAGAGGGAGAGGGGGAGAGAGTGGGAGGGTGAGAGAGAGGGAGAGAGTAGCGAGAGTGAGAGGGTGAGAGAGTGGGGGAGAGAGGGAGTGGGGGAGAGAGTGAGGGGGAGAGAGAGAGGGAGGGAGAGAGAGTGAGAGGGTGAGAGAGGGAGGGAGAGAGAGGGAGTGGGGGAGAAAGTGAGAGGGTGAGAGGGAGTGGGGGAGAGAGAGGGAGTGGGGAGAGAGTGAGAGGGTGAGAGGGAGTGAGGGGGAGAGAGAGAGTGGGGGAGAGAGTGAGAGGGTGAGAGAGAGTTGGGGAGAGGGAGAGGGGGAGAGGGTGAGAGGGAGGGAGGGAGAGAGGGAGTGGGGGAGAGATTGAGAGAGTGAGAGGGTGAGAGGGAATGGGGAGAGAGTGAGAGGGTGAGAGAGAGTGGGGGAGAGAGAGGGAGTGGGGGAGAGAGAGAGGGTGAGAGAGAGTGGGGAGAGAGAGGGAGTGGGGGAGAGAGTGAGAGGGTGAGAGAGAGTGGGGGAGAGAGAGGGAGTGGGGGAGAGAGAGTGGGTAGAGGCAGAGAGGGAGAATGGAGGAAGATAGAGAATGAGAGGGGGTGAGAAAGCGGGAGAGGTGGAGAGAGAAAGAGAGAGAATGGGTGGGTGGAGAGTGGGAGAGGGGGAGGAGGTAGAGAGAGCGTGAGAGAGAGAAGTGAGAGAGAAAGAGAGTGAGTGAGAGAGAGCATGAAAGGAAGATGGAGAGGGGGAGATAAAGAGAGATAGAGGGGGTAGAGGGAGAATGAGAGGGGGAGAGGATGACGTGGGAGGGAGAGAGACCAATTTTGGCCTGAGCTTTTCTTTTGCACTTCCTGTAGCTATAGAAACCCTTGGGATTACTTTATTTTACCGTGCAGTACCTCAATGCACTATGTAATGATTTGTATGAAGCGTATACAAGGCAAGCTTTTCACTGTAGCACAGTACATGTATGAATAATAAATAATAATAATAATAAAACCAATTCTAATTCCAATTCTGCGCTGACTGCCACACTCCCACAACAGGAACCTGAGCCGTAGCTCTTTCACCCGGAGGGTGGCCAGAATGTGGATGAGCTGCTGGAGGATGAGACAGGTGCAATAACAACAGCGTTTGATAGGATGGGCCAAATGCAACTAGCTTTTGGTCAGCAAGGACCAGTTGGGCTGGAGGGCCTTCTGCAACACTGTATACTATAACACTGACCCAATACCAATCCCATTTGATTTTACTCTCCCCATATTCACATCGCCTCCTCTCTAGATTCACTCTCCTGTATCCTGGGGGTTTGCACTCAGCAGCCATTCATTAAGTACACCCCGAACCTGCTCATTAATGCAAATTTGTGACCACTGAGTGTACCGTACATACTCAGAGTGGGAAAGGAAACCAGAGAACGTGGTTAATGCATGCATTTGCAGAGAGAGCGTAGAAACCACAAGCAGGCAGTGCCCAAGCTCAGAATCGAACCTGGGACTCTGGCACTGGGAGGCAGTGTTGCTGCTGGCAGCTCCATGGCCCTTAACCCCATTGTGAGTTTAACACCATAAGATCATAAGACATAGGAGCAGAATTAGGCCATTTGATTTATTATCCCTCTCAACCCCATTCTCCTGTCTTCTCCCCACAACCCTGGACACCCTGACTAACCAGGAACCTATCAACCTCCGTTTTAAATATTCCCAGTGACTTGGCCTCCACAACCGTCTGTGACAATGAATTCCACAGATTCACCACCGTCCGGCTAAAGAAGCTTTTCAATTCTATTTTTCCCATCTCAAAATACAAATCCTCTTCAATGAAATACAAAGAACCAGAGCAGTTGAAGTGGAAAATATTGTGAGTCAGAAAACAGCAAAGATTAAACATTTAATCAAAACATCAGCTGAAGAAGATTAGGCCTTCCTGTGCTGGCAATGTAGCTAATGAGAAAAATAATGTTTTCAGGTCTGATTTGTGAGAAGCATGCCTCAATGCCTCATTAACCCTTCAAACCCTTGTCTATTTATTGTTTATTTAACAAGTCATTGATTAGAATTTCTTATTAAATCTTTAACGGCTCAATCCTGTTCCAGTCACAATTTTTACTGTGTGCTATTAAAAGTGGTTCAGCCATTTCAGCATCACATAAAATGGAGAAGATTAAACATTTATTTTTTTCAGGCTAGGAGCCCTACTTTACCTGTTTAACCTTGTCTACAGAGAAGTGTAGAAGGATGAGAAGAGTACAAAGTGAATTTATAGAAAAACCTGCTTTAAGTGTTGAACAGGCCAAGGGGGCATATTATTGTCAACATTGCTGAATACTACGATTAAACTGTCAGCTCCCTACGCCTGTTCACCCACTAAATTAAACAAATCACATTGATTTCTGGGTCTGGTTCAGGCACCCCCTCTACCTAACAATGTGGTCACTGAATGTACATTTGTGGTCTTCTGCTGCTGAAGCCCGTCCATGTCAAGGTTCGACCTGTTGTGTGTCCAGTGATGCTCTTGTCCACACCACTACAGGGCACAATTGAGAGCATCCTGACTGGCTGCATCACTGCCTGGTATGGGAACTGTACCTCCCTCAATCGCAGGACTCTGCAGAGAGTGGTGCATTCAGCCCAGCATATCTGTAGATGTGAAATTCAGGACATCGACAAAGACAGGTGCATGAAGAGGGCCCGAAGGGTCATTGGGGACCCGATTCACTCCAACCACGAACTGTTCCAGCTGCTATCATCTGGGAAACAGTACCACAGCATAAAAGCCAGGACCAACAGGCTCCAGGACAGCTTCTTCCATCAGGCAATCAGACTGATTAATTCATGCTGACACAACTGTATTTCTATGTTATATGACTGTCCTGTTGTACATACTATTTATTACAAATTACTATAAATTGCATATTGCTCATTTAGACGGAGATGTAACATAAAGATTTTTACTCCTCACGTATGTGAAGGATGTAAGAAATAAAGTCAATTCAATTCACTGTTGTAATGTGTGGCTATTTGAGTTACTGTCACGCTACTGTCAGCTTCAACCAATCTAACCATTCTCCTCTGACCTCTCTCATTAACAAAGCATTTTTGTCCACAGACTGTTGTGCATGAAAATCCCAGGATCAGCAGTTTCTGAGATACACAAATGCACCAACAATCATTCCGCGGTCAAAGTCACTTAGATCACATTTCTTCCCCGTTCTGATATTTGGTCTGAACAACAACTGAACCTCTTAACCATGTCTGCATCATATTAGCCAATCATATTGCAGCATTGAGTTGCTGCCACATGATTGGCTAATTAGATATTTACATTAATGAACAGGTAATGAAGTGGTCACTGAGTGCATGTCTATGGAAAAATTCAGATAACATTACCATTGAACACATTTACAGGGAGCACTGTCGCAGGAAAGCAGCATTCATCATCAAGTACCCCCACCATCTGGTCCATGCTCTCTTCATGCTTCTGCCATTGGATAAGAGGTTCAGGAGTCTTAGGTCCCACACTACCGGGTTCAGGAACAGTTATTACCCTACAACCATCAGGTTCCTGAACCTGCGTAGGTAACTTCACTCCCATCAACTCTGATCTGACTCTACAATCTATAGACTCACTTTCAAGCACTGAGCACCTCATGTTCTCAGTAATATTTATCTATCTTTTTTAATTTATTATTTATTACAACATTCCAGGCTGAGTGCTCAGGGAGTGTGCATATTAGCTCACGGACATCTCTAATGCTTCACTCATGCAGGCTGCTGTCCCCACAGGGTTCAAACTACCCATCATTGTCCCTGTACCAAAGACATCTATATCTTTAGATATAAATGACAACTGTCTAATGGCACTGACACCAAACATCATGAAGTACTTTGAATGGCTAATAGCAATACACATCAAAAACTCCATTCCTGACACATTGGACACTCACCAATCTGCTTACTGACAGAACCGCTCCAGAACTGTGGCCACAGCGTCTGTCATGTACCTGACCCTGACACACCCAGAAAGCAAGGACCCATGTCAGAATGTTGTTTCTGGATTTCAGTTCGGCATTCAACACTATTGCCCCACAGACCATGGTAAACAAACTCCTGCTCCTCAGTCTAAATACACCACTGTGCAACTGGGTGTTGGACTTCGTAATGAACAGACCTCAGACAGTCAGGATGCACAACTGTTCCTCCCTCCCATCATCATCCTCAACACAGGAGCCCCCGAGGGCTGGGTGCTGTACACTCTGCTCACACGTGACTGCACGGCCAAGTTCAGTGATGACACAACAGTGGTGAGACACATCAGCAACAACAATGAGACAGCCTACAGAGAGGAAGTGAAAGAGCTCGAGGCCTGGTGCCAAACAAGTAATCTCCTTCTCAGTGTCAACAAGACAAAGGCGATAGTTATCGACTTCAGGAGAATTTGCACCACTCACATCGCTCTCCACATCAATGGTACAGCAGTGGAATCTGTAAGCAGTTTCAAGCTCCTGGGAGTACACATCACAGAAAACCTCTCGTGGTCCCAGAATACATCCTACAGTCAAGAGAGCTTACCAACGCCTCTACTTTCTGAGGAGGCTGAAGAGAGCTGGACTTAGAAACATAAAAACATAGAAAACATACAGCACAATACAGGCCCTTTGGCCCACAAAGCTGTGGCAAACTTGTCCGTACCTTAGAACTACCTAGGCTTTACCCATAGCCCTCTATATTTCTAAGCTCCATGTATCCATCCAGGAGTTTCCAACTCCACCACTGCTGCCGGCAGCCCATTCCACGCACTCAGTACTCTCTGGGTAAAAAACTTACCCCTGACATCTCCTCTGTAGCTACTTCCAAGCACTGTAAAACTGTGCCCTCTCGTGCTAGCCATTTCAGCCCTGGGAAAAAGGCTCTGACTATTCACACAATCAATTCCTCTCATCATCTTATACACCTCTATCAGGTCACCGCTCATCCTCCGTTGGTCCAAGGAGAAAAGGCCGAGTTCACTCAACCTATTATCATAAGGAATGCTCTTCAATCCAGGCAACATCCTTGTAAATCTCCTCTGCACCCTTTCTATGGTTTTCACGTCTTTCCTGTAGTGAGGCAACCAGAATTGAGCACAGTTCTCCAAGTGGGGTCTGACCAGGGTCCTATATAGCTGCAACATTACCTCTCGGCTCTTAAGCTCAATCCAGTATTGATGAAGGCCAATACACCGTATACCTTCTTAACCACAGAGTCAAACTACGTAGCAGCTTTGAGTGTCCTATGGACTCAGACCCCAAGATCCCTCTGATCCTCCACACTGCCAAGAGTCTTACCATTAATACTATATTCTGCCATCATATTTGACCTACCAAAATGAACCACCTCACACTTATCTGGGTTGAACTCCATCTGCCACTTCTCAGCCCAGTTTTGCATCCTGTCAATGTCCCATTGTAACCTCTGATAGCCCTCCACACTATCCACAACATCCCCAACCTTTGTGTCATCAGCAAATTTACTAACCTATTCCTCCACTTCCTCATGCAGGTCATTTATAACAATCACAAAGAGTAGGGGGTTCCAGAACAGATTCTTGAGGCACACCGCTGGTCGCTGGTCTCCATGCAGAATATGACCCATCTACAACGACTCTTTGCCTTCTGTGGGCAAGCCAATTCTGGATCCACAAAGCAATGTCCTCTTGGATCCCATGCCTCCTTACTTTCTCAATAAGCCTTGCATGGGGTACCTTGTCAAATGCCTTGCTAAAATCCATATATACTACAGCTATGGCTCTACCTTCATCAATGTGTTTAGTCACATCCTCAAAAAATTCAATCAGACTCGTAAGGTATGACCTGCCCTTGACAAAGCCATGCTGACTATTCCTAATCATATTATGCCTCTCCAGATGTTCATAAATCCTGCCTCTCAGGATCTTCTCCATCAACTTACCAACCACTGAAGTAAGACTCACTGGTCTATAATTTCCTGGGCTATCCCTACCCCCTTCAACATCTGCAACCCTCCAATCCTCTGGAACCTCTCCTGTCCTCATTGATGATGCAAAGATCATCGCCAGAGGCTCAGCAATCTCGTTAGTGCATCTAAACTCATGTCATTCTACAGATGTGCAGTAGAGAGCATCCTAACAAGCTGCATCACTGTGGTAGACAGAAAGGCTCTACAACAGGTTGTCAGAACTGCCCAGAGCATCACTGGCACCAGCCTACCCAACTTTACGGACATATATACAGACAGGTGTCGAAAAAGGGCCAGTAACATCATGAAGGATTCAAACCACGCAGTTCCTGGACTGCTTGTCCTACTCCCATCAGAGAGGAAGCTACGTAGCATCCATGCCAGACTCAAAAACAGTCACTTCCCTGAGCAGTGAGGCTGATCGACACCTCCACCCGCTGACCCACCACTACTTTATAATTTCTCATCAGTGAGTTTATGTACAGCCAAGTAGCACCTTATGGACACACAATCACTGTACGTATAAAAGCTATCTTATGAATTTACACTGATTGCACTTCTTAGTATTATTGTTCTTTATCTTATTGTGTTTTTTGTGGAGCATCAGAATCAGTGTAACAACTATGTCATTCTCCTTTACTGGAAATGACATTAAACTATCTTGGATGCTGAATCTTGAATTGTCTTTGTCAGTCTTTGTTATGTATAGTTTTTCATAACTTCTAATACATTTCTTTATTTTCCTGTAAGTGCCTACAAGAAAATAAATCTGAAGGAAGCAGATGGTGACACATGCATACTTTCAGCATAAATTTACTTTTTTGATTTTTTCACTGCCCATTTTCCAAGTTTTTCACCACCTTTGTTCTATAAAGAGATGTTTAGATGGGAACTTGAATATAAGGAAGATGGAGGGATATGGACTTTGTGTAGGTAGGAGTGATAAAGTTTTGGGTGTTTTCCATTTAATTTTCAGCTGGTTTAGCACAACATTGTGGGTTGAATGGTCTGCTCCTGTACTGTTCTACCTACTGGAGGTGCTTTAGTGTTCTTCCACAAAGTTAGCAGCTTTGCATCATCTAGAAAATTTGATACCAAACACATTGTTCTTAAATTCAAATGATTTATGTAAATTATCAGTATAGCAGCACTCATGTCTACTGTAATGAAAAGCTTCAAGAGATTGGCTATTGGTAAAATTAACTTCTGCCTGAGGAGGGACTAGGACCCACTGCAAAATGGGCCATTTGGGGTGGCAGGATAGTGTGGATTTCTGTGTGGGTTTCCTTTGGTTGCTCTGGTTTCCTCCCACATTCCAAAGCTATATAATTGGTTCCATAAGTGTAATTGAGTAGCAGAAACTCATTGGGACAGAAGGACCTGTTACTGTGCCATATCTCATTAAATGATATGCCTGCCACCACAAGAGGCAGCTCCAGTTCAAGAACAGGCTCTAAGACGATTGAACAGAGCTGCTGCACAATACAATAGATTTCTGCCTTCACTGTCCACCTCATGATGGCTGTGCGCATCATTGCCTGCCTTCACTGCACTTCCTCAGTAACTAACACTACATCCTGCTCTGTTTCCCTTCGAGAGCCTCGAGGTGCTGATGTGGTTTGTATGGACGGTATAGTTTTTCACTGTACCTCACATGTGACATTAGTAAACAAGTTTACTAATTACCAATGTGTTTCACACACTCCCAACAACAGGGAAAAGGTTCTTGCTCTCTACCCTATCACATTTCTTTTGCAGTCTACAGGCCCCTCACAGTTTTTCTGCAGTGCGGCGATCAGAATCGGAGTAAGGATTAGTTTCATTTCTCTCATGTACAGTCCACTGAAGCATCAAAACGTAGGGTGTTCGCGTTAATGACCAGCATAAACGGAGGGTGTGCTGAGGGCAGCTCGCAAGTTTCACCACATTTCCAGCATCAACGTGGCATGTCCACAACTTACTGACCTGTACATCCTTGGAACGCAGGAGGAAATTGCAGCCCTTGGGGGAAACCCAGGAGGTCAGGGGAGAATGTACAAACTTCTTACAGACTGAGGTGGGAAGTGAACTGGGGTCTCTGGCACTGTAAAGTGCCACCCTGACTAGCAAGGATGAAACCCCCCTGCCCACTTTTACTACTATGCCACCTGGTTCTCAGGAAAGACAAGACTTGCAGATCCTAGAATCTGGAGCTGAAAAAACAAACTACTGAGGACTTCAGCAGGTCGATTGGTTTCTGTGGCAGAGTGAGGAATTATCAGGCTGAGACCTCGTGCAACGTCTCACCCTGAAGTGTCAGTATGTCCATTCTCCCCCTTCAGATGCTGCTCAACATGCTGCGTTTCTCTGGCAGGTTTTGCTTTTACTTTGGGGTAATTCTAGACCAGTTGAAAGGCAGCACCTCTGACGCTCCAACACGTCCGCTGCACAGTTTTAGCAGCATCAGCCCAGATGAAAGGTCTTGACATGAATTCTGAACCGTCTGCTCCCCTCTCCAGTCGCAGACTGGCCTGAGTACCTCTGAAAGACTATGCTTTCCTGGACAACTCAACTTGAAGTGGTCTTGAAGCCTAAACCTTCCCTTCTGGAGGTTGTCATCGTATAGAAGAACCAGCTTGGAAATATTAGCACTGTGATTCCATTCACTGAATGCAAAACAAGGTAGGGAATCTTTAGAGAAAATATAAAATTCTCATGCAATAGGAAACAGCTAATACTTGCAAGAAAATGAATCCAAATGTAATATATGTCAATGTATAGCTGTAGTTTTCCATCATATCCAACAATGACAGGAGAACTGTGCAGGAGAATTTTTAGGGTGAAAAGCCTTTGCAGTCTCTCAGCCTTGGAAGTCCAGGTCCAGTGGTACAAGTATCCATTACAAACTGGGATTCTCCTCGGATGCTGTGGATAACCATGACATCTTAGGTGCCTTGTCATGCCCTTCGTTCTCCATGGAACGTTGCCGAACTGCCTTCTTGGCCGTTGGACCACACTGTAGCTCTTATCCACCCAGTCCACCAGAGCTGATCTTGCATGCGAGGACAGGCATGTCCCTGTGCCACTGGGGTATGAAGTGACCAGCTACCCTCATCTGGTTTACCCTACTGGTGCACCAGGTGTGGCCGCTGCCACAAGCAGACAGCTACTTAGAGCCACATGTGGGAACTGATCAAAGGTGGGTGAGTGAGCTGTCCCAGAATGGACATGACAAACCCCTTCACCAGAGGTGCTACCCCTCCCTGGACACCCCAATCACCCCATGTATGTTGATGATAAATTCACTTTCCCTGTGACTTTCAAATACTTGATGATAACTGGGTATCTGTATGTATTTTTTTGCAAATAGTCTGGATATAAACTGGAAGTTGGATTGCATTAAAACAAATACTTCTACTAACACAGATAAAATGCAGGAAGCACTCAGCATCTATGGAAAGGAGTAAAGAGTTGAGGTTTCGGGCCGAGACCCTTCATCAGGACCGGAAAGGGAAGGGGGAAGAAGCTAGAATAAGAGGGTAGGAGAGGGAAAGGAGTACAGGCTGTGAGGTGATAGGTGAGAGGGAGCCAGCTTGGAAGGGGGAAGGCGGGAAGGTGGGAAGGAGGATGGAGTGAGAAACTGGGAGGTGATAAGTGGACAGGGTAAAGGGATGAAGAGAAAGGAATCTGATGGGGGAAGAGAGTGGACCATGGAGAAAGGAGAGGAGCACACCCGAGGGAAGTGATAGGCAGGTTAAGGAGAAGAAAAGGCATAAGCGGGGAGTCAAATAGGGAATGGAAGAAGAGAGAAGGAGGAGGAGAAATTCTCTATTAATACATGGTTAAAATAATGCATATTTTGCTGTCCCCTATACAAATGTTTTTTTTATTATAGGACATGAACTATTTGAAATCTCTTCCCACTAACGCACAGAGAGGAATTTTAGCACCAGTGGTGGGGTAGATGAATTATGGTAACGCGATAATGAAGAATGGTTTAACAAATGCAGATGGCAGCTTTTTTTGTGTAGGGCTGACAGACAACCTTTTTAAAATTCATTTTCTGATTAGTTTGGAGAAACACAGATAGGGCTTCCAAAAGGTATTTAAATAACAAAACAAAGACTGTCAGAAATCTGGACTGCTGAAATGATTTTGATCTTCCATTTCTTGGTCTGAAAATTTCTGATCAAACACCTTTGAGATACCGTTTATGTAAAGATAATTGTGCGATCCGTGCAAGGAATTTTATGTTTTCACTACCCGTTTCTTTGCAGCTCAGCACCTGGGAACTCTGATGATGGATGACAGAGTTCAGGGGAAACACACAGACAAAAAGGGTCTTGGGCAAGCAGGAATTGCCAGTGTATGGGACAGAGGGAAAGTAGGAGCTGACATCAGCTGGATATAAATGACAATCCCAGAGATGTGGATAACAGTTAAAAAACACTGATAGAGGGACAGTGTGCTGAATGTAGCACAGTCAAGGCAGGAACAGTGTGCTGACTGTAACACAGTCAAGGCAGGAACAGTGTACTAACTAACGCAGTCAAGGCAGGAACAGTGTGTTGACTGTATCACGGTGAAGGCAGGAACAGTGTGCTAACTGTAACACGGTCAAGGCAGGAACAGTGTGCCAATTGTAACACGGTCAAGGCAGACACAGTGTACTAACTGTAACACGGTCAAGGCAGGAACAGTGTGTTGACTGTAACAGAATCAAGGCAGGAACAGTGTGCCATTTGTAGCACAGTCAAGGCAGGAACAGTGTGCCAATTGTAACACGGTCAAGGCAGACACAGTGTACTAATTGTAACACGGTCAAGGCAGGAACAGTGTGTTGACTGTAACAGAATCAAGGCAGGAACAGTGTGCCATTTGTAACACGGTCAAGGCAGGATTAAGGGGCTTGATTAGCAATAGATGGTTGATGGATCAAAGCACCAGACTGACGAAGGTTTACATTTACATAGCGACACATGGGGGTGGTGGAGGAACTCAGCAGGTTCCCATCTATAGAGGGAAACGGACAACACTGCATTTTCCCTGCAACACTTTCCTGGGCATTCAGTTATTGTTTTCCCTTGTACCCTGGCCTTTCTCTCTTCTCCCCCTCCTATGAGTCCGAAGATACAAGAGACTGAAAGCACAAAACTCTTGTATGATAAGGTGGACCCTTCACCTCTACCTCACAACGATCCTTGCTGTGATCTCGCACCTTACTGGCCTCTCTTCAATGGCCTCTGTCTGTATGTCTCCGCACCTCAGCCAGCTTAATCAAAGACCCCACACTTGCTAGATATTTCTCTTCCTGAACCCTTCTTCTCATCGACTAGAAGATACTAAAGCCTGAAAGCACATTCACCAGTCCCTGGGACAGTTTCTGCCTCACTGCTATCGGACCCTTGTAATGACTTTTTGTGGGGTAAGATGGAATCTTGACCTCACAATTTACCTCATTATGATCTTGCTCTTTATCATTTAACTGCAGATTTTACACTTTATTCTACATTGTTATTGTTTTATCTCCTCCTATATCAAAGCAGCGTGTAATGATTTGCCCTCTATGGACAGTGAAGATATTCTTTTCACTCTACCTTGGTACATGTGACATGGAGAGGGATAAGTAATCGATATTTTGGGCCAACACCATTCATCAGCACTGGAAAGGAAGGGTGAGGAAGCCAGGGGAAGAAAGTGGGGGCGTGGGGGAAAGACGACAAGTTGGCAGGTTGGTGAGTGAGGGAGGAGGGAAAGGGGAATGCAGTAAGAAGCTGGGTGGTGTTGGGTGGAAGAGCTGAACGGTTGAAGAAGAAGGAACCCTGCTGAAGGGTCTCGGCCCAAAACGTCGACCATAATCTTTTCTGTAGATGTTGCTGGGCCTGCTGAGTTCCTCAGCGTTTTGTGTATTGCTTGGATTTCCAGCATCTACAGATTTTATCTTATTTGAGAAAACGGAATCTGACAGGAGAGGCCAGTGGACCATGGGAGAAATGGAAGGAGAAGTTCTCCGCTGTAACCCTGCTTGCAGAGTACATGCTGACCCTGGCCAGGTCAAAATGGCACTGCAGGAGCTGAGCGCCGTGACCAGCTGCCATCAGGCAATGCATCCTGATGTCTTCTTGATCATAAGACATAGGAGCAGATTTACGGCATTTGGCAGCATGCAAGACTAGCTCTTCACTGTGCCTTGGTATATGTGACAATAATAAGCCAACAGCAATCCCAATAATGAAGTAAGACTGACAACATTATGTTAAAAGTGGGGAGGGGTTTGGGGTTGAGTATTCATAGGACATAGAGCATAGACACTTACAGCACATTACAGGCCCTTCGGCCCACAATGTTGTGCCGACCATGTAACCTACTCCAGAAGCTGCCTAGAATTTCCCAACCACATAGCCCTCTATTTTTCTAAGCTCCTTGTACCTATCTAAGAGACTCTTAAAGGACCCTATTGTATCCACCTCCACCACCGTCGCTGGCAGTGCATTCCACACAGCCACCACCTCTGTGTGAAAAACTTACCCCTACCATTATCTCTGTACCTATTTCCAAACACCATAAAACTGTGACCCTTTGTGTTAGCCATTTCAGCCCGGGGAAAAAGCTTCTGGCTCTCCACATGATCAATGCCCCTCATCATCTTATACACCTCTATCAGGTCACCTCTCATCCTACATTGCTCCAAGGACAAAAGGCCAAGTACACGCAACCTATTCTCATAAGGTACGCCCTCCAATCCAGGCAACATCCTTGTAAATCTCCTCTGCACTCTCCACATCCTTCCTGCAGTGAGGTGACCAGAACTGAACACAGTACTCCCATTGGGGTCTGACCAAGGTCTTATATAGCTGCAACATTACCTCACAGCTCTTGAACTCAGCCCCAAGGTTAATGAATGCTAACACACCATCCACCTTCTTAACAACACTGTCAACCTGTTGTAGGGAAGGAGGAGAAGATGGCAGCATGACACAGCTCGCAGCGGCCACTCCGGTGGTGATATCTGTTATCTGTCAAATAGGGTGCTGTGTACAATCCTGATTTGATGGAGACAGATGTGAGAGCACGGGGGAACATCTGGTGAAACTTCTGAAATGCCTGCTTCACTGCCATTGCTACTGTGTGATCCAGAGTCTCCGGAGGGGAAGGCCCCGAGTCCTCATTTTTGCTTGTTGCTTGGCAGCCGGGGCGGGGTCGAAGCGCTCGGCAGAGGATGGTGCTCGGTGCTCGGTGTCGGAGGGCTGGTCGGAGGCTCGAAGTTTTCGGACGGACTCAGAGTAAGCTGCAGTCGAGTGCTTCCAATGCATCGGCAAGTTTGCGGCGCTTGGAGGTTCATGACAGGGAGAGTTTCTCCCTTCTACCATCTGTGTGAGATGATGGACCTATCGGGACTTGAGACTTTTTCTTACCGTGCTCATGGTCTGCGCTTTATCAAATTACGGTATTGCTTTGCACTGTTGTAACTATATGTTATAATTATGTGGTTTTGACAGCTTTAGTCTTGGTTTGTCCTGTGTTTCTGTGATATCTTTCTGGAGGAACATTGTATCATTTTTTAATGCATGCATTTCTAAATGACAATAAACGAGAACTGAGTGTCCTCATAATCTAATCTAATCTAACCTGCGCAGCAGCTTTTAGTGTCCTGTTGACACAGACCCCAAGATCTCTCAGATCCTCCACACTACCAAGAGTCTTATCATTTATCTCACTCCTGATTGGTCCTATTCTCACACGGCTCATCCTCTTGTTCTTCACATACTGTAGAATCCCTTGAGGTTTCCTTAATCCTGCTCACCAAGACCTTCTCACAGCCCCTTCTTGCTCTCCTAATTTCATTCCTAAGCTCTTTCCAAGCAACCTTGTAATTTTCTGGAGCTCTACAGTACTTAGTTTCTTGAACCTTTTGTAAGCTTTTCTTTTCTTCTTAACTAGATTTTCTACATCCTTTGTATACCATGGTTCTTTAACCTTACTATCCTTTCCCTGCCTCAATGGAGCATACCTATGCAGAACTCCATGCAAATGTTCCCTGAACACTTGCCACATTTCTGTCGTGCATTTCCCTGAGAACATCTGCTCCCAATTTCCTGCCTCTCTGTAAATCGACAGGTCTCCTTTGCTAAATTACAACTGTTCTTGATTAGTAAGAACACCAAAAGTTAAGGCAAGAAGGCAGGAGAAAGGGGTTGAGAAAAATAATAAATTAGCCTTGATGAAATGGTGGAGCAGATTCGATAGGCTGAATGGCCTTATTCTACTCCCATGTCTTATGGAATTGGTGCGTTTCCTCATGAGGAGAAGTCAAATCAGCTTGGCTTGTTTCTGCCAAAGTTGAGAAGTGTTAAAGACACATATAAGTGTGGTCATTGGTTCAGGGAGTCATGAACTCTTGAGAGGGTGGATATTCAGAGGACACTTCTAAGTGTTGGGAAAATTTTAAACTAAGATTCACTGTTACAAAATGTGGAGCTTCACATTTAAGAATGAGACGAGACAGTGCTTTTTCTCTCAGAGTTGTTAGTCTTTGCAACTCTGTTCCTTAACAGTGTCAAGAGTCTTTGAGCATTTTTTAAGATACTTGTAGAAAGGCATTTTTTAAGGAGAAGATGAAAGGTTACAGGGGTTACCGGGGGACTTAGGAAAGTGAAGTTAGGGTTATAATTAGATCAGCCATGACGTTACTCCCATTCTTAATTCATTGGCTTGGATATGGTTAGCAAATCCTCACTTATTAAAAAGACACTATCAAAGTAGTGAAGAGTAAATTACTATTGAAAAGAATAAGTAGCAATAATAAGGTTTGAACTACCAGGTTCAGGAACAGTTATTACCATGAATCCATTGAACTTCTGAACCAGCGTGAATAATTTCACTTACCTCTGAAATCTGAACTTGCTCCACAACCTATGGACTAATTTTACAACTCATGTTCTCAGTATCAGTTATTACTTTTATTACTTGTGCAATTTGTTTTCTTTTGCACATGAGTTCTTTGTCAGTCTGGTTATGCATAGTTTATCAGAACTTCTATTGTATTTGTTTATTTTCCTGTAAATGCCTGCAAGAAAATGAAACTCAAGCTGGTATATCGTGATACATGCATATTTTGATTATAAACTTTCTCTGAACTTTTAATAGCGTTCTATTCCTGATTGCTTGGTCACTGAAAAGGATTCCCATTGGATTCTGCAAATAGACTTCTATCAGAAACAATTTCTAATCCATTTTCTTAATGGCAATCAGTTTGGATACTTTGCTGTGAGATGTATTTATCCAGAACCAATGGAAATAATGGAAAATACAGAGAGGGTCAGAGAGAAACTGATGCAGAGCTGAACTGCAAGCTGGAAGGCAGCCCTTGGGAATTATGAACGTGTAGTCTGGTGCTGCACATCAATTGTGCGACAGCATTGGAGTCTATTACAGAGGAAGATTAAAGCAGCAACACAGCCTGTATAATACAGCCTCAGGTGCTGGATTCAGCTCGAAGTCATTGGCAAGGTCAAAGCAAAATACTTTGAAAATGCTCTGAGGATATTTTGGACAGTTGTTCCTCTCGGTAAATCGACAGGTCTCCTTTGCTAAATTACAACTGTGCCTTCTGAACTCCCAACTACCACCCAGTACACATTATCTCTGAGAGTACCAGTAACATTATACTGTTGTATATTTAACTATATATCGAATATGCACTTTATGACAACTTGTACATTGCCAGGATATTTTTTATTATCTGTTTGTATTATTATATGCTGCATGTACCATATGTACTGTGTCTTGTACCTTGATCTCAGAGGAACACTGGTTTGTTCAGGTGTATACAGAGGAACACTGGTTTGTTTAGGTGTGTACAGAGGAACACTGGTTTGTTTAGGTGTATACAGAGGAACACTGGTTTGTTCAGGTGTATAGAGGGGGACACTGGTTTGTTCAGGTATATACAGAGGAACACTGGTTTGTTTAGGTGTATACAGAGGAACACTGGTTTGTTCAGGTGTATACAGAGGAACATTGGTTTGTTTAGGTGTATACAGAGGAACATTGGTTTGTTCAGGTGTATACAGAGGAACATTAGTTTGTTTAGGTGTATACAGGGAAACTGGTTTGTTCAGATGTATACAGAGGAACACTGGTTTGTTTACATGTATACAGAGGAACACTGGTCCGTTTAGGTGTATACAGAGGAACCCTGGTTTGTTTAGGTGTATACAGGAGAACACTGTTTTGTTTAGGTGTATACAGGGAAACACTGGTTTGTTCAGGTGTATACAGAGGAACACTGGTTTGTTTACATGTATACAGAGGAACACTGGTCCGTTTAGGTGTATACAGAGGAACTCTGGTTTGTTTAGGTGTATACAGGAGAACACTGTTTTGTTTAGGTGTATACAGGGCAACACTGATTTGTTTAAGCGTGTACAGAGGAGCACAGCTTTACTTAGGTGCATACAGATGAACACTGGTTTGTTTACTTGTATATAGAGGAACACTGGTCCATTTAGGTGTATACAGAGGAGCACTGGTTTGTTAAGGTGTATACCCAGGAACATTCGTTTGTTTAGATGTATACAGATGAACATTGGTTTGTTTCAGTGTATACAGAGGAACAATGGACTGTTGAGGTGTATACAGAGGAACACTGGTTTGTTTAGGTGTATACAGGAGAACACTGGTTTGTTTTGGTGTATACAGGGAAACTGGTTTGTTCAGGTGTATACAGAGGAACACTGGTTTGTTTACATGTATACAGAGGAACACTGGTCCGTTTAGGTGTATACAGAGGAACCCTGGTTTGTTTAGGTGTATACAGGAGAACACTGTTTTGTTTAGGTGTATACAGGGAAACACTGGTTTGTTCAGGTGTATACAGAGGAACACTGGTTTGTTTACATGTATACAGAGGAACACTGGTCCGTTTAGGTGTATACAGAGGAACCCTGGTTTGTTTAGGTGTATACAGGAGAACACTGTTTTGTTTAGGTGTATACAGGGAAACACTGGTTTGTTCAGGTGTATACAGAGGAACACTGGTTTGTTTACATGTATACAGAGGAACACTGGTCCGTTTAGGTGTATACAGAGGAACTCTGGTTTGTTTAGGTGTATACAGGAGAACACTGTTTTGTTTAGGTGTATACAGGGAAACACTGGTTTGTTCAGGTGTATACAGAGGAACACTGGTTTGTTTACATGTATACAGAGGAACACTGGTCCGTTTAGGTGTATACAGAGGAACTCTGGTTTGTTTAGGTGTATACAGGAGAACACTGTTTTGTTTAGGTGTATACAGGGCAACACTGATTTGTTTAAGCGTGTACAGAGGAGCACAGCTTTACTTAGGTGCATACAGATGAACACTGGTTTGTTTACTTGTATATAGAGGAACACTGGTCCATTTAGGTGTATACAGAGGAGCACTGGTTTGTTAAGGTGTATACCCAGGAACATTCGTTTGTTTAGATGTATACAGATGAACATTGGTTTGTTTCAGTGTATACAGAGGAACAATGGACTGTTGAGGTGTATACAGAGGAACACTGGTTTGTTTAGGTGTATACAGAGGAACACTGGTTTGTTTAGGTGTATACAGAGGAGCACTGGTTTGTTAAGGTGTATACCCAGGAACATTCGTTTGTTTAGATGTATACAGATGAACATTGGTTTGTTTCAGTGTATACAGAGGAACAATGGACTGTTGAGGTGTATACAGAGGAACACTGGTTTGTTTAATACATAGGAACACTGGTTTGTTTTGGTGTATACAGGGGAACATTGGTCCATTTAGGTGGAAACATATGTTGAACAATAAACTTACACTTGAATACCCATTTTGAATAGTGTCCAGTGAGGAGGAAAGCCTGTCAGGCATCCAAATAAGTATCCTTGGACTTTTGTCTCTTATCAGAATGGTTACTTCTAATCTTGTCAAGAGTCTGGTGTTTTAATTTGCTGTGCACAGGTTCCCTTGTACCCTGGAGAGTATGTAAATGAACAGTGGTCTTGATCATCCTGGTCTTTGCCTAGTGAAGTTCTGACCAAGTTATTCTGAGTTTTCCAATTTCTTCTGTTTAGTTTTGTCCCTTTTGCTAATAAACTTCCTGGTTTTGTTTAACCCTTCCAGGTCTTTGTGTCATCCTGCACTTGGGTCCAAAGATAGAGCAAGACAATATCAAGTGTTCAATTCTCTCTATGGGTTTTGCCTGATCTATGGAAGTCCTCCAGCGTCTTGGTTGTTGCTCCATCTGCATCTTCAGTCCCTTGTGTCTCCATCCTTGGAACTGATAAACTACTCATTTTCGCATTTATATTTGTGTAGAAATTGGATGCTGAGTTTACTCCATTGCCAGCAGTTTTAACTTCCAAACTTACTTTCTGGGCTGTAAAGTTCTTTGTGCCTTTCCAAGGTTGTGGAAAGGGTAATATAAATTCTCCTTCTGGTGTGAAAGTGGTGACATTGCTCCTATCAGAAACTTTATCAAAGAAACAAGGGCCAATGATCATTGGCATGAGAAATTATTTCATTGTGAAGAATTTGTTCAGTCTACGCCTCATGTATAAACATTACATTATTATACACAGTGCTCATCCTTCTCCCACCTCAAGGGTCGGTGATGACAGTGGCTCATTGCCAGTGGAGCTACAACAATATAATTTTTATTGCATTTATTATGAAGCACAGGAATTGTTGTGCAGCTGATCTTAATGATGGAAGAGGTATCCCTTTGTGAACAATACAAAGAGATACCGATCTATGAAAAAGTATTTGTGCCCTGGAGAGAGGCAGAGGGACTTGGGAGTCCTTGTGCAGGATTCCTTTAAGGTTAACTTGTAGGTTGATTTGGTGGTAAAGAAGGTAAATGAAATGCTAGCGTTTATTTTGATTGAGAAGACTAGAATAGAGAAGCAAGGATGTAATGATGAAGCATTGTAAGTCATTGGATAGATCATACTTGGAATATGGTGAGCAGTTATCTAAGAAAAGATGTGCCGGTATTGAAAAGGTTCCAGAGGAGATTCACGAGAATGAACCCGAAAATGAAAAGATTAACCTATAAGGAACATTTGATGGCTCTAAGACTGTACTCACTGGAGTTTGGAAGAATGAGGGGAGACCTTATTGAAGCCTACTGAATATTGAAGGCCTAGATAGTGTGTCGCAGGAAATTAGCATCCATCACCAAGGACTCTTATTCAGGCCATGCTCTCTTCTTACTACTACCATCAGGAAGGAGGGACAGGAGGTATAGGAGTCCCATACCTCCTCTAACTCAAATATCAGGCTCCTGACCCAGCGTGAATAACTTCACTCGACTTTACTCACCCCAGCATGCACTATTCCCATAACCTATGGGCTCACTTTCAAGGACTCTTCATTACTTTATTACTTATTTATTTGTTATTATTTTTATTTCTTTTTGTATTTGCAGTTTGTTGTCTTTTGCACACTGGTTGTCTGTCCATCCTGTTGAGTGTGGTCTTTCAATGATTCTGTCATGGTCCTTATATTTATCGTGAATGACCACAAGAAAATGAATCATATGGTTATATATGGTGACATATTTGTACTTTGATAATAAATTTACTTTGAAATTTGAACTTTAAAGGGTTGGTGAGCCCACACCTGGAAAACTGTGCACAGATTTGGTCCCATAAGATCATAAGACAATATGATATAGGAGCAGAATTAGGCCATTCAGCCCATTGAGCCTGCTCTGCCATTCCATCATGGCTGATCCTGGGTCCCACTCAACCCTATACACCTGCTTTCTCACTATATCTCTTGATGCCCTTCCACTATCAGCTTCCACTTTAAATATACCCATGGACCTGGCCTCCACCGCAGTCTGTAGCAGAGCATTCCACAGGTTCACTACTCTTTGGCTAAAAAAATCCTCCTTACTTCTGTTCTAAAGGTCGCCTCTCAATTTTGAGGCTGTGCCCTTTAGTTCTGGACATCCCCATCATAGGAAACATCCTCTCCACATCCACCCTCTCTAGTTCTTTCAACATTTGACAGGTTTCAATGAAATCCCCCCACATTCTTCTGAATTCCAGTGAGTACAGGCCCAAAGCTGCCAAACACTCCTCATATGTTAACCCCTTCATTCCCAGTATCATCCTCCTGAACCTTTTCTGGACTCTTTCCAATGACAACACATCCTTTCTGAGATATGGGTCCCCTTATGGAAAAGATGATATTGTAGCAGTGGTAGCAGAAGAGATTCTGAAGATGCTGGCAATCCAGAGACAAACGCTGAAGAAAATCAACGGGTTAGACAGCATTTATCAAGATGAATAAACAGTCAACGCCAGCTGAGGCCCTTCATCAGGCTGGAAAGGAAGGGGGGAGAAGCCCAGACAAGAAGATGGGATTTGTCCCGGTTGGGGAAGACTCTGAATGATTTTGTCTTATAAAGTCCGTGACAACCATGGTACATTCATTCAGGTTCTCTGATAGTCCTTGAAGATAGTCCAGTCCACCAACTTGAAATTATCCTGCAGCTACTCCTCTACCTCCTGCAACCACCCCTTTGATGTCTTCATCGCTGGTGCCTTGCTCTTTCGCCTCTGCCTGTATGCAGGTGGAAGGACAGACAGACAATCAAATTTCCTGAAATGAGGTCCAGGGGTGGAACGGTAGGCATTCCTGATTGTCGAGTGTGTTGGGTCCCCGGTGCTGCAGGTTATATGTTGATGATAATTGGGCCAGAGATTTCTTCAGGCAAGCTTTACTGATTTCCCTGGCAATGTTCTGAAAGATGTTGGGGTAGACCGTTTCTTGTTTGCTAACTGCTGTGCTTGTTACATCGATTGCTTGCCTAACATCTGCTTTTGGTGTTATGTAAACTGGTCCAGGTCACTCTCTGAGAAGAACTCTCCTGGTAAGCAGAATGGATGACACTTAATCATTAGGTGTTCCAGATTGGGAGAACAAAAATGCAACAAGATCACTAAGTCCAAAGCCATGAAGTTTATCATGAAAAGCTGATTCCCACCTCTTGCCTTCTTTGAATTGGTATTTCAGTTGGGTCGCCATGCTCAGCACACCATAGTGAGCCAGGTCTCTGTGAAACAGAGAACACAGAAATCTCTCCTTCCCCTTGGATACAACATTCTTACCCTTACGTCCTCCATCTTAGTCTGCAGGGGCTGTACATTAGCTAACAAGGTGCTGTTGAGAGGAAGTTTCATCACGTTAAACTTGCTCCACCATTGGATCATGGCTGACTTATTTTCCCTCTCAACTGCATTTTCTTGCCTTCTCCTTTTAAACTTTGATGCCCTTATACTGATCAAGAACCTATCAATGTCTGCTTTATACCCGATGTTGTGGTTCCACAGCCATCTGCAGCATGGAGTTCCACAGACTGCCCGAATTCAGTACTTCATTACAAGTGGAAGTGATGGATGGGAGACGATGGGACGCTGATAGGAGAGGATGGTGGAGCTTGGAATTGAGGGAGGTGGGGAAGAGCATTGGTAGATGAAGTGTGCAGTGCTGGGCAGATGGAAAAAGTGGGAGCAGTTAGCGGAGGTTTGAGACTTTGATGTCCCTTCTGCCAGACTGGTGGTGCCCAGGCACAATGTGAGCAAATGTTCTTCCAATTTTCATTTAGCTGTGACCTGGCAGTGCAGGAAGTTGTAGACATTCAGAACGCCGAGGTTGGTCTGGGGGCGACGTGACCCAGAATAAGATCTGGTTCTTCAACTCCAACCGAGGCCATTCTTTCAGTAATGGAGGCACTGACGTGTGTTTCGTCTTCTCTGCCTGAGCCATGTCTCCCTTTTGAACCGCAGACCAAATAGTGCCAATGCCCGGATCATCTCGCTGGGCAGCTGCCACTTCCCCAGAACTCAATTCCAGCAGCTGATTTGTCTTCAGAGCAGTCAGGTTACGGTAAACTTGGGGTATGGCGTCATCAGAAGCTCCCAGTTGATCCACTGCTCGATCCCGCCTCTCCTTTTCCTCTGCCTTCATGGTGATGGCAAACTGACAAATGGCCTTCACCCCTGGGGCAGGAATGCTCTCCCACTCCTCATCCCTGTCCAGTCCCTCATGCACCCATCAGGACAAAGCATCCGCATCAATGTTCTGGCTCTCCGGCCGGTACTTCAGGCTGAAATCATAGGCAGACAACACGGTCAACCACCGATGGCCTGTGGCATCCAGTTCCGCCCAGGTCAGGATATAAGTTAGGGGGTTGTTGTCCATCCTCAACTCAAGCTTAGTCCCATAGAGATAGTCACTCAGCTTACCCACCACCACCCATTTCAACGCCAGGAATTCCAACTTGTGCATGGGATAATTTCTCTCAGAGAGCAACAATCTCCAGCTGACAAACGCCACAGGCCTCAACCCAGTGACCTGATCCTGATAAAGGATGCCCCCAGCCACTGTCGGCTGGCATCTGTGTGTAGCACATACGGCAATCGGGGGTCTGCAAAAGCCAGCACCAGTGCCTGGGTCAGCAACTCTTTCAGCAACTGAAAAACCACCTCACATTTTGCATCACACCTCTGTCCAAAGGGCTCTAATGGGTTTAGATAGTCTCCACTCTCCCATCATTTTTTCCTTTCCCTTTCTTCCCCAAGGGAGGGTAGCCACACAGAAACTGGTTCAAGGGGTGACTAACTTTCGCGTAGTCCTTCACAAATCTCCGATAATAACCACAGAACTCAAGGAAAGAATGCAGAGCGCTCACAGTCTGGGGCCTTGGCCAAGTGGTCACCGCCTCTATCTTAGCTGGGTCTGTAACTACTCCAATCTATGAGATTATGTGTCCGACATAGCTAACAGATGTTTGGCAGAACTGGCACTTGTCTAGGGAAAGTTTTAACCCTTCAGCTTTGAGGCAGCCAAGCACCTTCAGTAGCCTCGCTTCATGTTCTTCCAAGGTGGATCCAAATGCTATAAGGTCATCCAAATATACTAACACCACAAGCAAGTTCATATCCCCTACCATCTTCTCCATGACCCGCTGGAAGGTGGTAGGGACTTCCAATATGCCCTGGGGCATCCTTTTGAATTGGAAGAATCCCAGGGGACATATAAATGCCATCTTCTCTTTATCAGCCTCAATCATCGGGATCTGGTGATATCCACTCCTCAAATCCAGTACATTGAACCACTTCACACCACTCAGACAGGCCAGTGCGACTTCACCCCTCGGGACCGTATACTGGTCAGGGACGGTGCGCCTGTTCAGAGTCCTATAGTCCACACACATGTGTACCTTCCCATTCTTCTACTGGGCCACTACTCTTGGGGACGCATAGGGGCTTCGGGATTCAATAATGATCCCAGCTTCCTTCAACTTACACAAATACTGCCACACGTCTTCCATGTCTGCAGGGGCCAGTCACTGCGACCTCTCTGTAAATGGGGTGTCACTCGGATAGTGTGAAAAGTGCTCTTGGAACAACTCACATCAAACTTGCCAATGGAAAAGACACCTTCCAGCTTCAACATCTTCTCTACCAGCCTCCTTTTCCAACCCAGCAGCACCGAGGAGGCCCCGAAGTTGAATGACTCAGCAGTCAGCTTTTCCTCCTTTTCCAATAGTTTCTCCCTGGCGTACCTCATGGGGGCTCTAGGCATTACCGTCACCGAGAACAAGTGCGCTAGGGGCATCCCTCTCTTGAAGGTGACCTCCCCCTTCGTAGTGTTCCTGATAATCACTGCCATCCTGCTCACTTGTACAACCTCGGACTTCTGCAATTCAGGCCTCACCAGTAGTCCAGCAGGAAATCCCGACTCCCCCTCGTGGTCCTCCAGAGCGTCCACTAAGAGGGCTTCGCCCTCAGGCACTCTGGGAAATTTGGGGGTCCCCATCACTCTCGCCACTTCCCCGGGCCGTACCACCATTGGCTTCAACAGGGTGAACCACACAGTCCCTTGTCTAAATTCAGTATCCAGCCTGATGCAGCCACGCACTTCCTCAAAAGCAGCTCAAAACACCGGGTGCACGGACAATGTTCCCAGAAAGCTCTCACCAGCCTTCCCCTTGCAGGCCCCCATGAGTCTCCTCACTAGAGGGGTGTTGGTTCCCACCAGAAATTAGGCGCCGCCCTTCTCTACAGGGTCCGGACAAACCAGCACCAATGTATCAAGAACCTCAGACACTCCCACATCAGCCTCCGAGAACTCCAACGTCACTGACAAATAACCATCGTATGGGTAATCACCAGCACTGAGACCCCAGATCTCCAGTACACTGAACGGAGTCAATGGTAAGTGCTTCAGATACTGATTGTAAAACAAACGGTACAACAACGTGACCTGCGACCCAGTGTCGCGTATGGCTTTAGCATAAATACCCTCTATTCGTAGCGACACTCTGGAGCGTGGACCCACTAAGCCTTCAGGAATTGGGCCTTTTGCGTTCAGGAGTTCCTTGGTACATTGCTGGGAACGTGTTCCCCCAGAGACACCAGGCCGTTCCCTCACTAGGTCTCCTCTAAGTTTTCCCAACTACTCTCTCTGCTTAGGTACCCGGGGGCTCACTCTCCTTCTGGCGTGACACCTGCTGCCAGCAGCCCTCTGTGTTGTTTATCCCCTTGGGGAATCCACACCCCCCATCAGCTCCATCACATGGGGGGGGGGGTCACACTCGCTGATAACAGCCAACATATCTCCATTCTCAACTCTGCCACAATCTCCTCTACCGCTCCCCAGGGTAGGCTATCTGTGGTCACTTCACCGCAGGGGACCACTACCGAGGACTGTACCCTGCTGACAGAGCCCTCCCGTGCCTCCGACGCATTCTCCTCTTCCCGTACCGCTCTGATCAGCTCAACAAAAGATGGAGGGGGGAGCGTCTTACAAGACTGTCAGAGACCCCAAGCAATCAGATCCTAGGACTGGGTGCCCATGGCTATCTGGTCCATTCTTAACTGATCCACCTCAGCTGCCTGAATGACCCCTCTGTGCTGCAAGCCATTTAGCTGCCTCTCTAGCTGAAAAATAAAAGCAGAAAGCTTCTCCCCCTTCTCCTGACACATGTTCTGAAACCCCACCATGAGTTCCATTGGGCTCACTGTCGGGCCAAAAGCACTGCCCAGTGCTTGTATGTAATTGACATCTGTCGATACGGGAGATTTCAACCTGACAGCTCTCACGTCAGCAGCCTGCCCATTCAAACTTCCAACCAATCTCTGTTGCTTTACATCATCCGAGCACTGCCGCTCATCTAACAACTGAGAGGTCCGCCCGCCCACGTCTCATACTCCTCCTTCCCTTTAGGGTGGGCAGAGCCTGCCATAGCTGGGATTTTGAATCTGATTTTTCCATTTATTCACCAGAGAGGTAAGGGTGGATACTAACTCAGAATTCTCACTCTTCACTGGGGGATGTGGACTAATTGGACATTCCAAATCCAACCACTCTTTCCTGTCACTCCTCAGAAACGAGAGAACCTTGTCTTTGAAATCTCCGCCCCCAACTACCGCTACCTCAGTGCTGGTCTGCATTAAAACAAGAGCTGAGGCAGCCATTTTATTAAACCTCCTCCCACAATTCCAACTCAGCTTATCCACCACCGTCCATTTCAACGCCAGGATTCCAACTTATACGTGGGGTAATTTTTCTCAGAGGGCGACAAACTATGGCTGACAAATGCCACATGCCTCAACCCGGTGCCCTGATCCTAGCCCCTCTCGGCTGGCATCTGTGTGTAGTACATACGGCAATTGGGGGTCTGCAAAAGCCAGCATTGGAGCCTGAGTCAGCATCTCTTTCAGCGACTGAAAAGCCTCCTCATATTTTGCATCCCACCTCTGTCTGAAGGGATCGGACGGGTTCAGATACTCTCCAACCTCCCGACCTCTCCTCCCTCTCGCTTTCTGTCCCGGGGAGGGTAGCCATGCAGAAGCTGGTTCACGGGGTGACTCACATTGGCGTAGCCCTTCACCAATCTCCGGTAGTATCCACAGAACCCCAAGAATGAGCACAGAGCACTCACAGTCTGGGGCCTTAGCCAAGTGGTCACAGCTTCTATCTTAGCGGGGTCAGTCCTACTCCATTCCATGAGATTATGTGTCCAACACAGCTAACAGACGTCTGGCAGAATTGACATTTGTCCAAGGAAAGTTTTAATCCATCATCCTTCAGTCCTTTCAGCACCTTCAGTAACCTTGCTTCATGTTCTTCCAAAGTGGATCCAAATACCATCAGGTCATCCAAATATACCAGCACTTCGAGCAAGTTCATCCAAATATATCAGCACTTCGAGTAAGCAGCTTTATCCATACTCAAAAATCCAATTAACAATTCGTCCAGGGTACAAATATCCACCCCACTCAACACACACACATTAGTTACCTGCAACCCAAAGGAGGCAGCAGCATCCATACCAGTACAGATTTAAACAGGGCAATCACACAGCATCCAACGGAATCAATCCAGGACGTAGCTCCCACAATTGTAACCCTCAGGTTCGCCCAGCTCACATTCATCTAGGGGAAGCAGCCTTCCGCTCCGCCAAACTGGGTAATTACGTTTGTGTGGATGCTGTGTAATGGACCCCCAGTTACAAACCCGCAACGCAAAATATCAGACAGTACACCATATGCAGTTAAGTGATAGACTTTATGAATCTTAATCTGAATATAGGATTAGTATGAAAATAAATAAAACAAAAAAAGGGCCCAAATTAAAGTCATAGTTTCAGTTGGAGCTCATTCCTCCACCATCGATCTCTGCCAAATGTCGCCGACCCTCGGATCCTCGGATTCTAGTATACACTGTCCAGTGGTCTACCAGAGCTCTCCACATGCGTCCTTCCTCTTCACTGTCCTCGACGAAAACCCACAAAAAACCCCAGCTCCCAGACACACAAGAAAGAATAACATTTCTCCCATTGGCTGGCCACCCATTATCTCTAGTTATAACCCAAACATTGCTGCTACAGAGAAACCATTACCTCAGCAGTTAACATTACGGAGAAGCCATTACATTAGCCTTAGCAGTTAACATTACAGAGAAGACATCACACTTAGATTTCCAACATCGGCAGATTTTCTCTTGTTCAAGATGCATATGTCTCCATTCTCTGCACATTTATGTCCCTGTCTGAGAGCCATTTAAATGCCTTGGTTGCACTTGTATCTACCAGAACACCCAGTGGTGCATTCCAGGCCCCCACCACTCTGTATAAGAAAACCTATCCTGAACCTCTCCTTTGTACTTACACCCCCCCCCCCCACCCACCTTAAATACATGGCCTCACCTATGAAACATTTCAATCCTGGGAAGAAAAGACACCGGCTGTCTAACTATGTTTTGTATGATCTTCTGTCAGGACTCCCCCCACCCTGCAGTCTCCATTGTGCCAGAGAAGACAACTAAAGTTTCTCCAATCTTTCCTTATGGCACATCCTCTCTAATCCATGGTCAAGAAACTCATGTTAGAAACTCGTAGATCGGCAAGGTATAGCAAAAAAATGGAGGGTTATATAGGAAGGAAAAGTTAGATTGATCTTCGAGTGGGTTAAAAGTTTGCTACAACATCATTGGCCTGTACTGTGCTGTATGTTCCAAATCCCTCCTGCATCCTCTCCAAAGCCTCCACATTCTTCCTATAATGAAGCAAAACTAGACTCTTGCTTTTGATATCTCTACCATATCATAAATAATCTGATATATAGCTTATCAATGCCTTGTGTTTTCAAACACTCTATCAGAGTAAAACAACCAGCCAATCAAACCTCTTGGCATAACCAAAACAACCAGCTAATCAAACCTCTCGGCATAACCAAAACAACCAGCTAATCAAACCTCTCGGCATAACCAAAACAACCAGCTAATCAAATCTTTCGGCATAACCAAAACTCTCCATTTTAAGCAACAGCTTAGTACACCCCTGTGTTCTTTCCCACACAAACGTATCTTCTTTTAGAGACACAAAAGACTAGATTTGCAAATCTGAAGCAAAAAACTCTGCTGGAGGAGCCCAGCAGATCATCCAGCACCTGTGGAGGGAAATCAACAGTCGATGTTTTCTGTCGTGACCCTTCATCTTTTCTCAGGTTGACAAGTAAAGCCACTTATATGATGGTCAGTGAATGACTATAAAATTTAAACTCTGAGGAATTTTCTTAGATCCCTTTATTTCGTATTTTGGTGTTTCAAATCTTGTGTTTTACAAATTCTATCTATGATTTAAAAAAATGGAATTATATCATGGTGACTAAATTTGAACAAGGTTCACTGTCAAATAGTGTGGAGGCCAAGCCATTGGGTATAATTAATGCGAGTGATAGATTCTTGATTAGTAAAGGTGTCAAACGTTACAGGGAGAAGACAGGAGAATGAGGCGGAGAGGGAAATAAATCAGGGTGATTGAATGATGGAGCAGGATCAATGTGCTGAATGGCCGAATTCTGCTCCTATGTGTTACGGTCTTATGGGAAATCATTGGTATCACCCTCAAGATTCCGTCTAGAAGACCTGGATGAGATTTGATTCTGCTGGGTTATGAACAAGTCTTTGCAAGCCAGTCGGATGGGAAATGGGGTGGTGTTTACCCCATGGGATACTCTTCTTATGAAAGTAAAGGCACCCAGTTTATCTCTCAAATCACCATTGAAATATTCTCGTCTTGTGTTCTTTGGAGCACTCTGCCGCAGCATTTCCAAACAGCTGACCAGGCTGATCCACTTTATGTACCAATAGGGAAGTTATTTCACTCCTATTATTTCATCTCCATCTAAATGCAACGTTCCAAGCCTGGACAATAAATTCTACATCGACAGTTATTACCCTGATGCTGCACAGGAAACAGTGATGGAACATCTTCCTCTGTTTATGTTTAGGGTTGAACAGCAAATAACTGGAAAAAACAGGTACTGGAAATCTGAAGTTAAAACCAGAAAGTACTGACCCACTCCACTCGGTGGGTCTGGCAGCATCTGTAGAGTTCAAAACATCAGCCGAGAGTAAAACAAAGTTAACATAACAAGTCAGTGACCTTTCATCAAAACTAAAGGAGTTCCATTTTTGTCTGAAATTTGTATTTTTACAGATGCTTCATTAGCCCAGGGGATTTTAGCAGAATGCAAAGGTTCCTGAGAGATATGAGAGACTGTGGGCTTTGGAATCAGGAGAAAGAAAACAATCTCCTGGTGAATTCAGTTCGTCCGTGACGGGAAAGGGACAGTCAGAGTTTCAGGTCAACAGTCTACGTCGGTTGAAAAGACTTAAGAGTAAAACCTAAATGCTCAAAATAGAAAGTAAATTTATTATCAAAGTACGTATGTTTCAGCAAATACTACCCTTAGATTCATTCTTTGCAGAAGTTCTGTACAACAAAGAAACACAATAGAATCAAAGAAAAACCACAAAGACTGACAGAGTTCAAAGTTCAAAGTAAATATATTATTGATGTATGTATTCCATATACAACCTTCTCGATGAGACCATAAGAGATAGAAGCAGAATTAGGCCATTCAACCCATCATGGCTGATCCCAGATCCCACTCAAACCCATACACCTGCCTTCTCAATATGACCATAAGACATGCCTTTGAGAATCATCTTCTCGTAGGCAGCCAAAAAACCAAGAAACACAACGGAATCCATGAAAAGCCCACACCACAAAGACTGACAACCATCCAATGTGTGATAAAAGAACAAACCGTGCAATCAATAAGAAGGTAAACAAATAAAACTGAAAAGATGAATGGCAGTGCCCCGACAGTGAGTTCACAGCTAAGAATTCAGCTCAGTGCTGGGGTGAGTACAGCTGGCCAAAACACCGCATCTCACACCCGATGGTACTACTGAGAAGACAGGGCAACAGGATGCCCGGCTGACACAGAGAAGTGAGCTGAACGCTGGTTTATCCTCTGCCCTCAACACTGAATCCTGAATCTTTTTAATTTGTCCCACACTTCAATTGTTTAACCATCAGTTCACTTTCTGCACTTTGGCCTGAGCCATGCCAGGTCAATCCGGCCCAAAGCCCACTCCACCAATGGCGGACATGGCTGTACCAGCATACCTGAGCATCCAGCTTACTGAATCAGCCAGAGTCCACAGAAACACCAGACGGCTCAGACAGTCACAAAGCACAACCCTCAAGGGAGATGACACACGATGGATGTGCAACAGAAGCCAAACACAATAAAATAAATAACTAATACTAAGAACATGAGTTCAAGAATCCTTGAAGATGGTTGTGTTCAGTGATCAGTTTAACGTTGTGAGTGAAGTTATCCACGCTGGTTCAGGAGCCTGATGTTTCTAGTATAGTAACTGTTCCTGACCCTGGTGGTGTGGGACCTAAGCCTCCTTAACCTCTTGTCCAGTGGCAGCAGACAGGAGAGAGCATGGGCTGGATGGTGGCCATCAACAGCGACTGAACAACAGCACTTTCAAATGTCTCAGTACTGAGGACATGGTTAATCATCCTAGAGTCAACGGGCCATGATGCACAGCATGAAGCCCAAGGAATCTGTTATAACCTGTCCTATTGTAACATTTATTTTTCTTCAATCATTGTTCCCTTGCTCTCCTAACCCATTCTTGAGCCACACTCGGGCCATTTCACTGCGAGACCACTGGGGAGGTCAAAGCTGGTGAATATGTCCAATGGACTCTGGAAGGTCTGTCAGTGGGGTGAAAGGACTGTATGCGTGATGGGTGGGAGTGAGGATCAGGGCTTGATTTTGCTCTTACTGTTCTATCGCTGGTTGTGTTCTGTGCTGAATATGCTAGAAACTAGAAAGGTACCAGAGTGTGTGGCGATCCTGAGAGGCTGCACCCAGTTTACCCTCGGGTGTCCATTGTAAATCTGGTCCCAGATCACCCTCAGGTGTGTCCATTGTAAATCTGGTCCCAGCTCACCCTCGGGTGTGTCCATTGTAAATCTGGTCCCAGATCACCCTCAGGTGTGTCCATTGTAAATCTGCACCCAGCTCACCTTCGGGTGTGTCCATTGTAAATCTGCACTCAGCTCACCCACAGGTGTGCTCGTTGCTAATCTGTACCCAGGTCACCCTCGGGTGTGTCCATTGTAAATCTGGTCCCAGATCACCCTCGGGTGTGTCCGTTGTAAATCTGGTCCCAGCTCACCCTCGGGTGTGTCCGTTGTAAATCAACTCCCAGCTCACCTTCGGGTGTGTCCATTGTAAATCTGCACTCAGCTCACCCACAGGTGTGCTCGTTGCTAATCTGTACCCAGGTCACCCTCGGGTGTGTCCATTGTAAATCTGGTCCCAGATCACCCTCGGGTGTGTCCGTTGTAAATCTGGTCCCAGCTCACCCTCGGGTGTGTCCATTGTAAATCTGGTCCCAGCTCACCCTTGGGTGTGTCCATTGTTAATCTGCACCCAGCTCACCCTCGGGTGTGTCCGTTGTTAATCTGTACCCAGGTCACCCTCGGGTGTGTCCATTGTAAATCTGGTCCCAGATCACCCTTGGGTTTGTCATTGTAAATCTGCTCCCAGCTCATCCTCGGGTGTGTCCATTGTAAATCTGGTCCCATATCACCCTCGGGTGTGTCAGTTGTGAATCTGCTCCCAGCTCACCCTCGGGTGTGTCTATTGTAAATCCGGTCCCAGGTCACCCTCGGGTGTGTCCGTTGTAAATCTGGTCCCATATTACCCTCGGGTGTGTCCGTTGTAAATCTGGTCCCAGCTCACCCTCGGGTGTGTCCGTTGTAAATCTGGTCCCAGATCACCCTCGGGTGTGTCCATTGTAAATCTGCTCCCAGGTCACCCTCAGGTGTGTTCGTTGTAAATCTGCTCCCAGCTCACCCTCGGGTGTGTCCATTGTAAATCTGGTCCCAAGTCACCCTCGGGTGTGTCCATTGTAAATCTGCACCCAGGTCACCCTCGGGTGTATCCATTGTAAATCAACTCCCAGGTCACCCTCGGGTGTGTCCATTGTAAATCTGGGTCCAGATCACCGTCCGGTGTGTCCATGGTAAATCTGGTCCCAGCTCACCCTCAGTGTGTCCATTGTAAATGTGGTCCCAGATCACCCTCGGGTGTGTCCATGGTAAATCTGGTCCCAGCTCACCCTCGGGTATGTCCGTTGTAAATCTGCACCCAGCTCACGCTCGGGTGTGTCCGTTGTAAATCTGCTCCCAGCTCACCCTCGTGTGTGTCCGTTGTAAATCTGGTCCCAGGTCACCCTCGGGTGTGTCCATTGTAAATCTGCTCCCAGCTCATCCTCAGGTGTGTCCATTGTTAATCTGCACCCAGCTCACCCTCGGGTGTGTCCATTATAAATCTGGTCCCAGCTCATCCTCGGGTGTGTCCATTGTAAATCAACTCCCAGGTCATCCTCGGGTGTGTCCATTGTAAATCTGGGTCCAGATCACCGTCCGGTGTGTCCATGGTAAATCTGGTCCCAGCTCACCCTCGGGTGTGTCCATGGTAAATCTGGTCCCAGATCACCCTCGGGTGTGTCCATTGTAAATCTGGTCCCAGATCACCGTCCGGTGTGTCCATGGTAAATCTGGTCCCAGATCACCGTCCGGTGTGTCCATGGTAAATCTGGTCCCAGCTCACCCTCGGGTGTGTCCGTTGTAAATCTGGTCCCAGATCTCCCTCGGGTATGTCCATTGTAAATCTGCACCCAGCTCACGCTCGGGTGTGTCCATTGTAAATCTGCTCCCAGCTCACCCTCGTGTGTGTCCGTTGTAAATCTGGTCCCAGGTCACCCTCGGGTGTGTCCATTGTAAATCTGCTCCCAGCTCATCCTCAGGTGTGTCCATTGTTAATCTGCACCCAGCTCACACTCGGGTGTGTCCATTGTAAATCTGGTCCCAGATCACCCTCGGGTGTGTCCATTATAAATCTGGTCCCAGCTCATCCTCGGGTGTGTCCGTTGTAAATCAACTCCCAGGTCATCCTCGGGTGTGTCCATTGTAAATCTGGGTCCAGATCACCGTCCGGTGTGTCCATGGTAAATCTGGTCCCAGCTCACCCTCGGGTGTGTCCATTGTAAATCTGGTCCCAGGTCACCCTCGGGTGTGTCCATTGTAGATCTGGTCCCAGCTCACCCTCAGGTGTGTCCATTGTTAATCTGCACCCAGCTCACACTCGGGTGTGTCCATTGTAAATCTGGTCCCAGCTCACCCTCGGGTGTGTCCGTTGTAAATCTGGTCCCAGATCTCCCTCGGGTATGTCCATTGTAAATCTGCACCCAGCTCACGCTCAGGTGTGTCCGTTGTAAATCTGCTCCCAGCTCACCCTCGTGTGTGTCCGTTGTAAATCTGGTCCCAGGTCACCCTCGGGTGTGTCCATTGTAAATCTGCTCCCAGCTCATCCTCAGGTGTGTCCATTGTTAATCTGCACCCAGCTCACACTCGGGTGTGTCCATTGTAAATCTGGTCCCAGCTCATCCTCGGGTGTGTCCGTTGTAAATCAACTCCCAGGTCATCCTCGGGTGTGTCCATTGTAAATCTGGATCCAGATCACCGTCCGGTGTGTCCATGGTAAATCTGGTCCCAGCTCACCCTCGGGTGTGTCAATTGTAAATCTGGTCCCAGATCACCCTCGGGTGTGTCCATTGTAGATCTGGTCCCAGCTCACCCTCGAGTGTGTCCGTTGTAAATCTGGTCCCAGGTCACCCTCGGGTGTGTCCATTGTAAATCTGCTCTCAGGTCACCCTCGGGTGTGTCCATTGTAAATCTGTTCCCAGATCACCCTCGGGTGTGTCCATTGTAAATTTATTCCCAGCACATCCTCGAGTGTGTCCATTGTAAATTTATTCCCAGCACATCCTCGGGTGTCCATTGTACATGCAAATGAAGCATTTCCCTGTTGACAAATAAACTTGAACCTTGAAGTTTACAGAAGCCAGTGAACCTATCAGCATGTCGCTGAGATGTGGGATGAACCTGGGGTACTCAGGTATTGAGAGGATACGGAAAATGTCGCACACGCAGACTAGGCAAATTACAGTCAAATAATACCCAAGGCTGGGATCGAACCCAGGTTGGCACAGCCAGAGCTTTGAGCTGTTGTGAGAAAATCATCAAACAAGAATACCACCGAGACTCCACTCTCCAAAAACAACTTCACTGCAATTCAAAGTGATTTCAGTTAAGATGAAAGTACAGAAAGGGAAGAAATCAAAGTTTCTGGAAACTAGAAAGCAACATGAGCAGGGGTTCCCTACCATAGACCCCTCAGTTAAAGGAGAGGGTCCATGGCAAAAAAACAGATTGGGAACCTGTGGTTTAGAGGGATATGGGCCAAATGAGATGAACCTAGATCTGTATCGTGGTCAGCATGGGTGTCTGGTTCCATGCTGTGTTACTCTCGTTTTCAGCTCTAACCACTGCACAATGTGCCACATACCTTGGGACTCTCGACTTAGAGATGGAGGCAATCCTGACAGATATACTCCGTGATACAAAGTTGGCCTTAGTACTAGACATAAAGCAGATATATTGTGATGGTATTAGACCATAGAACTCTAAGAAATTAGAGCAGAATTTGGCCATCTGGTCCATCAAGTCTGCTCCGCTATTTCATCATGGCTGATCCAATTTTCCTCTCAGCCCCAATCCCCTGCCTTCTCCTCAGATCCCTTCATGTCCTGACCAATCAAGAATCTGTCAACCTCTGCCTTACATATACATAAAGATTTGGCCTTCACAGCCACCTGTGGCAAGGAATTTCACAGATTCATCACTGTCTGTCTAATGAAATTCCTCCCCATCTCTGTTCTCAAAGGACTCCCTCTATTTTGAGACTGTGTCCTCTGGTCTTAGACTCTCCCACCAGAGGAAACCTCCTCTCCACATCCACTCTATCAAGGTCTTTCACCATTCAACAGGTTTCAGTAACAGCACCCCTCATTCATCTGAGTTCTATTCATATTCTATATTGGCGTCAAGTTCCTGGCTCGATCCTCCCAGCTACCCACAGGAATTTCATTGTTTCTTATTCTGTTTATGGGATAGTCGTGGGGGAAGCAGTTTAAAAAAGTGCCATTTTTTCTGATTTTCTACCAAAAATGAAAACTTTATACAGACAGAAATTAGGAACAGGGTGAGCTCACTTGGTCCCTTGACCCTGTCTCATCATTTAATAAAGTTATTGCCGAACTGATTGTAAATTCAACTCATTCATGTTTATCAAAGATAACCTTTCACACCCAGTGTATCAATATCTATCTACTGTAACTTTACTGTAACAACAGTCAAAAATTCTGGTTTCACCACCCCTTAAGACTTCCCAAGTCTCAAACCTGAAACTTCTGTTCAACTATAGAACCTTCATCAATTTTAATCCATAGATGATCCTTGATTCAAAATGTTAATGTTCCAGATATTCATCTCATAGCTATAAAAGACGCTGGTGAGTGTGCAGTTCTGGGCAAAGGAAGAAACAAACAGAGAAAATCTGCAGATGCTGGAAATCCAAGCAACACCGGAAGGGTGTTGGGCTGAAACGTCGATTGTTCTCTTTTCCATAGATGCTGCCTGGCCTGCTAAGTTCCTCCAGCATTTTGCGTGTGCTGCTGGGGAAAGGAAGGATGCCTTTACTCTCGAATGGGTGCCAAAAAGATTCACGAGGAACAGGAAGGCTTGAGCTATAAGGAGACACTGGATAAATTGGGATCTGTTTTTCCCTGGAGAGTGGGAGAGTGATGGGGTGACACTAAAGAGATGTGTCAGGATATGAAGGATATAGATAAGATGATTGGTCACAGTCTGTTTCCCAGGATTGTCGAGTCTAAAACCAAAGGGCATAGGTTTAAAGTGAGAGAGGAAAGATTTAAAAGTGACACGCTGTAAAATATAGAACATAGAACACTACAACATAGTACAGGCACTTCAACCCACAATATTGTGTCAACCTTTTAATCTACTCTAAGATCAATCTAACCTCTCCCTTGTCCAGCTTTACACTTTTCTCTCCTCCATGTTCCCATCTAGGAGTTTCCTAAATGCCCCTAATGTATCTGCCTCTACCACCACCTCGGGCAGGGTGTTCCATGCACCCACTGCTATCTGTGAAAAGAACACCTCTGACATCCCCCCCCCACCATGCTATCCTCCAATCTTCTTAAAATTATGGCCCCCTCGTATTAGCGATCTCCGCACTGGAAAAAAGTCTCTGGCTATCCCCTCCCCCTCAATCTATGTCTCTTATCACATGGGGAGAAGCCTTTTCACACAAAGGGTGTTGGGTATACGGTGTGATCTACCAGAGGAGGCAGTTACAATGTCTAAAAGACATTTGGACCAGTACATGGATGGGAAAGAGACAGAGGAACATGGGCCAAGTGCAGGTAAATAAAAACATTAACAGCAATAACATTGAAATGAACAATGGAATGTGCTGTTTGGGTTAACGATCAACACAGTCTGAGGATGTGCAGGGGGCAGGAGGCAGGAGGCAGCCCACAACTGTCACCGTGCTTCCAGTGCCAACATAGCATGCCCACAACTGTCACCATGCTTCCAGTGCCAACATAGCATGCTCACAAGTGTCACCATGCTTCCAGTACCAACATAGTATGCCCACAACTGTCACTGTGTTTCCAGTACCAACATAGCATGCCCACAACTGTCACTGTGCTTCCAGTGCCAACATAGCATGCCCACAAGTGTCACCATGCTTCCAGTGCCAACATAGCATACCCACAATTTACTACCCGTAACCTGTATGTCTTTGGAATACAGGAAGAAGCTGGAGCAAATAGAAGAAACATGTGCAGTCACAGGAAGAGCATACAAATCCCTACCAGAAAGGGTCAGGAATTGAACCTGGGATTGCTGCTGCTGTGAAGGTTAATGCTAACCACTGCACTAGCATGTCACCCTAAAACTGGGACCTGGTCAGTGCGGATACTGTATATCGGATTGAAGGGTCTGTTTTCATGCTGTAAAACTCTGTGAGTCCAAGATGGATAAGGAAATAATAGTGAGGGAACTTCTATTTTAAAAAATCCCAGTTGAAAATTATGTCAGTTTATGAAATAATGATCAAATATCCATCAATTATTTCAAGTTCTTTTTATTGCCAAGAGGATACCTTTAAATACAGCCTAGATTTCTTTCTTCCCTGTAACATCTTCAGCAGCTTGCTCTTATTTATAGAAATGAAATTACTTTGAAGTTGGCTTTGGAGAGTGGAGTCGGGGCTTTGCCCTTTCCACACTCTGTGGTGTTTGTTGGTACCACAATTTGTCCTCACTTTGCCAATGGGATTTATTGCGGAGGTAGCTGCAATCTGCCAGAGAAGAAGTAATAATCACCTGGCAAGCAGATGTTCTCAGCTATTTTAATAAATCCTCGTGGGAGACTGTCGGTTTTTTGAGGGCTGGATGGATGGTGAATTCATTTACCCCCTGAAGCTTCCTGGGGTGAAAGGTCTACTTGATTTACAGTTTATTTGATGAATCTAACATGAGGGATTTAGCTGGAGGAAAAAAAGCAAAAAGAAAAGTCAAACTGTGACGTCTGTCTTAAAGCAGGCAGAATGAAACATCATTGGGATCTGTTTTTAATAAACATTTTTTGTTGGATGGCAGTAATTCAATTCTCCCAATGAAGATGTTTTTAGAAACATGAATCATGCAACAGGAATAGATCAACATGCATTCTGTTAGAAGAACTCAGTGGGTCAAGCACCTTCTGTGGAAAGAAAAAATTATCGACATTTTGGACAATTTCATTCCTGTGACCTGTTGGGTATTTATTATTTCAGAAATACTGTGAATATATTGTTTGACTAAATATTCTTTGCTTGTTTAAATAATTCATTGCAGGTTATATGCAAAAGTATGTGAATGGCATATGTTATCACACCATCATGTTGTAAGTGCCCACCTCAATTAAAGTAAAAATGAAATGTGCACCTTCCCCTGGACTCCACATTTTCCGTTCAATTAGTTTTTAGGTTTTGGGGTTACAAAACATAACAGTGGTGACGAAGAAGTTTTAAAACAACCCAAGATGACTACTTACTTATCAAAGTTACGTTAAAATTAAAAGAAAAATCGCAGCAAGAAATGGTCACATAAAATAACAGCACAGCTCGTGTTTCTTTGGAAAAGGACAGAGATGGCTAAATTTTTTTAAAAGGCAGGTAATAGATGAATTTACGGATTCATAAGTGGTGAGTACCAGATGATGATTGTTATAAAAAAAAAGCAGTAATGGCAGGCTTAATTGGAAATATAGATGCACTTGATTGACCAAGAGATGACTGGATGTTATTTTCTGAGTGAAATGAACAGTATTTTGAGCAAATGCAATAGCCAATGAGAAATAAGTACCAGTTTTGTAAAAGGTGGGAAAGTATACTAAAATTTACATAGGAGATTAGTGGGCAAAATTAGGGCACATGGTATTGGGGGCAGAGTACTGACATGGATTGAAAATTGGCTGGCTGACAGAAAACAAAGAGTAGCGATTAACAGGTCCCTTTTGGAATGGCAGGCGGTGACCAGTGGGGTACTGCAGGGTTCAGTGCTGGGACCGCAGCTGTTTACAATATATATTAATGATTTAGATGAGGGAATTAAAAGGAACATTAGCAAATTTGCCGATGACACAAAGCTGGGTGGCAGTGTGAAATGTGAGGAGGATGTTATGAGAATGCAGGGTGACTTGGACAGGCTGGGTGAGTGGGCAGATGTAGTTTAACATGGATAAATGTGAGGTTATCCACTTTGGTGGTAAGAACAGGAAGGCAGATTGTTATAAAAATGGAGTTAAGTTAGGAAAAGGGGAAGTACAACGAGATCTAGGTGTTCTTGTACATCAGTCACTGAAAGCAAACATGCAAGTACAGCAGGCAGTGAAGAAAGCTAATGGCATGCTGGCCTTCATAACAAGGGGAATTGAGTACAAGAGCAAAGAGGTCCTTCTGCAGCTTTACAGGGCCCTGGTGAGACCACACCTGGAGTACTATGTGCAGTTTTGGTCTCCAAATTTGAGGAAGGACATTCTTGCTATTGAGGGAGTGCAGTGTAGCTTCACGAGGTTAATTCCCGGGATGGCGGGACTGTCATATGATGAAAGATTGGAGCGACTGGGCTTGTATACTCTGGAATTTAGAAGGCTGAGAGGGGATCTTACCGAAACATATTAAGGGATTGGACACACTGGAGGCAGGAAGCATGTTCCCACTGATGGGTGAGTCCAGAACCAGAGGCCACAGTTTAAGAGTAAGGGGTAGGCCATTTAGAACGGAGTTGAGGAAAAACTTTTTCACCCAGAGAGTGATGGATATATGGAATGCTCTGCCCCAGAAGGCTGTGGAGGCCAAGTCTCTGGATGCTTTCAAGAAAGAGATGGATAGAGCTCTTAAAGATAGCAGAATCAAAGCTTATGGGGATAAGGCAGGAACTGGATACTGATTGTGGATGATCAGTCATGATCACAGTGAATGGCGGTGCTGGCTCGAAGGGCTGAATGGCCTACTCCTGCACCTATTGTCTATTGTCTATAAAATGAGTTTTGCTGATATTTTGAAAGTAATGCAGGAACATTTAAAACTGAAACCACTGCTGATTGCAGAATAATTTAGTTTTTATAAATGGAATCAACAGGAAGGGGAGTCTAACGTATGAATTGAAGAAGTTGAGCATTGTCAGTTCAGTGATGGGCTTAATGATGCACTGAGAGATCATTCAGTTTGTGGAACCTTACAAGGAAGCATTCAAAAACACTTCCTAACTGAAGCATAACTCACTTTTAAAAGAGCAGTTGAAACAGCTGTATCAATGGAAACAGCAGACAGAGATGCAAATAATTTGGAGTCAGGAATAAAAGTGAGCATGAACAAAATTGCAATATCTAAACAAAAACGAGCCTGGCTGAACAAATTGTGTTACCATTGCGGCAGGGTCTCTCATACACCAGACCAATGCAGGTTTAAAGGTGAAATTTGCAGAAAATGCAACAAAGTAGGACGCATACGAAGAGGATGTCGGGCAGACAAAAATAAATGGTCTGCACAGGGAAGAGAAAAAGATAAAAAGTCAAGCTGTAGATTCAAAAAGAGCACTAATCTACATGCTGTTAATGAAAAATCCGATAATGATGAGAATGACACAGGACTGCAGAGCCTTAAGATTTAAATGTGAAAATTAACAATAGACAGGAATTATGGTTTACACCTGAAGTGAATGGCAAACTAATTAAAATGGAATTGGACTCTGACTCTGTCATTCCACAAAATGAGTTGGAATGACATTTCAAGGATACTGAACTGAATTCATACTGGAGAAAAGCTAACTCCTGTGGGAATGACATTTATAACAGTGAAATACAACAAACATTGGGCTTGTATGTGGTAGAATCAAGAGGAGCAACATCATGGGGACTGAAGGAACTCGATGCAAGATTGAGTGGAGACCACGGGCAAGAAGAATGGGTCCATCAGGATCTGTGGTGATTTTAAGTTCATTATCAATCCAGTACTGAAAGTAGATCAATACCCTCTGCCAGGATAGAGGATATCTTAGCAAACCTTTCTGGAGGAAAACACTTCAGCGAAGTGGACTTAACAGAGGCTTTCCATAGATGAAGATGGAAGAAGAGTCCAAAGTGTTTCTCACCATAAATACTCACAAAGGGCTTTATCAGTATAATAGGCTTATTTTTGGAGTAGCATCTGCACCTGCACTCAGGCAGAAAATATGGACCAGGTGCTTCAAAGTTGTCCAAACACTCAGGGTTACCTGGATAACATTATTGTTACCAGTGAAGATGACATGGAACATCTAAAAAATCTCAAGGCAATGTTAAAAAGATGAGAAGATTATGGGCTCATAGCACAATGCAAGAAGTGTGAATACTTTAAACCAAGCATCACTTACTATGGTCACACCATTGACACACAAGAATTACACAAGTGTGCTGAGAAACTTCAAGCAGTGGTGGATACCCCAAGGTCAAAGGACATGGCAAAGTTGTGGTACTTTTAGGATTTGTCAATTACTATAACAGGTTCCTGCCATACCTGGCTACTGTGCTCCACCCTGTGAACTCATTACTATAGATGGGGAAGAAATGGCAATGGACAAAGCAGTGTGAGGTGGCTTTCCAAAGGGTAAAGAAAATGGTGATGTCAGAAACTGTACTCACACATTATAAACCACATCGTCCAGTGAAGCTTGTCCGTATGATGTGGACGCCCCAAATCCTTCACATCGCGTTCATTAGTGGTGCAGAGAAGTATTACACAAAGATTGACAGAGAGGCCTTGATTCTGGTTTGGGGTGGAAAACCAGTACTTGTATGGAAGAGAGCTTACCCTCATTACTGACATCAACCAGTGCCCATTTTCAATCCACAGAAGGGAACTTGTGATGACGAGTCTTTGAAAGTGAGTCCATAGTTTGTGAGGAAAGGTTGAGCAAGCTATGGAGTGAAGGAGAATGAGAAGTGACTTAATGAGGTGTATATGATAAGAGGCATACAGATAGAGTGGCTAGCCAGTGCCTTTTCCCCAGGATGGAAATGGCTAATATAAGAGGGCATAATTTTAAGGTGTTTGGAGGAAAGGAAAGGGGGGATTTTTTTTTTACACGGAGTGTTGAACGTAAGGGGTGGTGGTAGAGGCAGCTGCATCAAAGTTCAAAGTTCAAGGTAGGTTTATTATCAAAGTATGTACACTTTATACAACCTTGAGATTCGTCTCCTTTCAGGTAACCACAAAGCAAAGAAACCCAATGGAACCCACTTAAAAAAGACCATCAATCACTCAATGTGCAGAAAACTAACCCAAATTATGCAAGCAATAGAAGTAAGCAAATAACATTCAGAATTGAAGTTCAGGAACGTGTGTTCACAGCCACAAAGCTGGTCACCACTGCAGGTGATTCAGGAGCCCATTAGTTGCAGGCCACAGTCTCAGTTCAGTGCAGAGACGAGTAAACCTCATGGAACAGTGAGCTGAACAGTGGCCTGTCACGTACCCCTTAACTGGTTAAAAGAACCAGCAGAAATGGAACACACCTGGAGTCTGGTTAACTAATTCTATTTTATTAGTAACTACGCAATACAGTAATATAAAACTAGATAAATCGAACAGGTTAGCAGAGTTTACGCATATTTATAGGTGTGGAAATATAAAACCCAAACTTCTTCAAGCTTAGGTGGTAAGTGATACAGTCTTACGATAGTAGGTAAACGAAGTCAGTTCAGTTTGTGTTATTGAGTTGAGTAGAATTGAGGAGAGAGAGAGGTGGTTTGTTGTCCACGTAAGCCGATGCCGTCGAATCTTCCTGTTGTCCTCCAAAACTTCCAAGTTAGCCAAACTTGACCAACTTAAGAGAGCTGTCTTCAAGTGATAATCTACCAACCCAGGCAAGGGTTAGACACACTGGTAGACTCCACATGGTCACTCCTTCACGCACTAATAATCACAAATCGATTCCTCTTTATCGATCCTCAGTCCCACACTCATGGGCACCTGAAAGTGTAGTGGTAATTTCACCACACCTTAGTACGTCTGCGTGTCCTTTCCTCCTGGGTGTCCTGTGAAACAAGCAACTACGCTGGTTTAAATACTGACAACACATTGGAGGAACACAGGGTTCCTCCAGTGTGTTGTGAGTGTTGCTTTGATCCCAGCATCTGCAGATTATTTTGTGTTTCTGGTTTAAATACTGTTGTGCTGAACATCAGCTGTCCATCATGTAGCTCCTCCCTTCTATCACCATAGCAACTTATGAGCTGCTCGGTGCCTCTCTCTCCCTGAATCAGCTGCACATGCTCTCTCTCTCTCTTTTTAAAGGCACAGTCCATAATGAATAACTCAGGATATCATCACAGGCCGCCCCTATCCTTCGGCCTCCCAACACCCTGACATTTTCAATTTAGCCTAGTGCTTAAATTGGCCGAACCTCGGGTCCTTCCTTGCTGTCAGGTCCGAGTCCTGCTGCTTCAATATGCTCTCAGGCCCGGGCCCTGCCACCTCGATTTGGCCGATACCAAACCATTCCAATCTGGCCCGTCACTTAAATCAGCCAAATGGCAGGTTGTTCCTCACTTCTGTGCCCAGTCCCGCTGCCTCGATTTGGCCCTACCTGCCACTACCATCCTGCACCTTCGAGACTTTAATTCACACCGCAAAGATGCCAGGTCATATTGGCAGTTTGGAAGCTCATCTTCAAAAAGGAAGTTACAGGCTAGTGACTGCAGTGATCATTTCCAAGAAAAAGTGCGATGAATACCGTAATGATTTGTTTTGTTTGCCACCAGCAAGTCGTCGCTGTGCTTCACCAGCACCATCTCAAACCAGTCATTTCAAAGTAATTTCTTTAGGCACGCGGATGACGGGAAAATGGAGGCTATGTAGGAGGGAAGGGTTAGATTGATTCTAGAATAGGTTAAAAGATTGCCTGAAGGACCTACACTGGGCTGTAACATTCTGTGTTCATCCACGTTATCTTCCTTTCTCACTCTTCGTTTTTAGGTGATGAAGCAAAGTGCAAACATCAGACAAAAATCTCTGAGGGGCAGCCATTCTGATCCATGTATCTGTTTCAGTTTTCAATAAGTTCATGGCTGGTCTTACACCTCAGTTTCCTGCATTAACCACAGTGCCCATGAGTCCCTTAGCATCTAAATATTTAAATTAAATACAAAGTTTCTGTGACCAGGTTGCATTCAGATTAATGGCACATACATGCTCATCGCTGAATAGATTAATAGCACTTAAAAAATGTTCAGGACATAATAACTGTTCCAACATTAAGATCACGTTCACAAAGGTTCCTGTGGTTCATTAAAATGCAGCAAAAATAGTTCTGTTTTAACACCATGCCAATCTGATTGTCAGCAACGAGCCACAGTCGTCTCTGAGATGAGATTAGTCATAGCACAAGGCTGTGATTATACAGTGTATGAGACATAGACTGATGTTCTAGGATAAAACACACTCAGTGGCCACTTTATTAGGTACAGCTGCTCATTAATGCAAATATCTAATCAGCCAATCATGTGGCAGCAACTCAATCCATAAAAACATGCAGACATAGTCAAGAGGTTCAGTTGTTGTTCACACCAAACATCAGAATGGGGAAGAAATGTGATCTAAGTGACTTTGACTGTTGAATGATTGTTGGTGCCAGACGGGGTGGTTTGGGTATCTCAGAAACCGCTGATCTCCTGGGATTTTCATGCAAACAGTCTCATAGAGTTTACAGAGAATGTTGTGAAAAACAAGAAAAAATCCAGTGAATGGCAGATCTGTGGCTGAAAAAGGCTTTTTAATGAGAGAGATGAGAGGAGAATGGCCAGACGGGTTCAATCTGACAGGAAGGTGACAGTAACTCAAATACCCACATGTTACAACAGTCGTGTGCAGATGAGCACCTCTGAACGCACAACATGATGAACCTTGAAATGGATGGTCTACAGCAGCAGAAGACCAGGAACCACACCAAGTGGCCATTTTAGATGTGTTTGATAAAGCAGCCACTGAGCGTGATTTGTCATCACGATTAACAATTCACTTTTGTTCTTCTGACAAAGCATTGAATCAGGAACAACTTTGTTATTTTAATATTGTTGATATAGGTCTCTTAATATCTGAACACCACCTTCAGCTTAGGCCTGTTCTTCAATTCCTTCTGAAGAAATATAGAGAGTTAATAGCTCACTATTGCAAAAACACCCTCACAACACCTGCGCAGTAGCTACCAAATGTTTCTTCAATAGCTTAGCCCGAATGAGACGACCTGATGGTGTATATCTAATGCTGAAACCAGATCAGTGTCAGATTTATTATCACTTCCTTTTATGATGTGAAATTTGATGTATTGTGCTGGCATTCCAGTGCAAAGATATAAAATTGCCATAAATTACACAAATAATTAGTGCAAAATGAATAACAAAATGTTGTTCATGGGTTCATGGACAGTTAAGGAAGTTGGTGTTCAGAAAAGTTGCCGACTCTAGGTGGGAATAAAAATAACACTCACAAATTTATGGCATGCAATTTGCACCTGTCCCTTTTCTCAAAGCCAAGCTTCATTTAAGATTGTGCTTTGGAAACCTATCAAAGATCATGTGATAGGTTAAGTGAAGAAAGATTTTTGGCACATGTAAGAATATAAGGCATAGGAGGAGAATTAGGCCATTCAGCCCATTGAATCTGCTCCCCCATTCCATCATGGTTGATTTATCCCTCAGTCCCATTGTCCTGCTTTCTCCCTGTAACATTTGACACCTTACTAATCAAGAGGCTATCAACCGCCACTTTAAATATACCCACTTACTTGACCTTCACAGCCACCTGTGGCAATGAATTCCACAGATTCACTACCCTCCAGCTAAAGACATTCCTCACCTCTGCTATAATGTGATGTCCTACTCTGAGTCTGTGCCCACTGATCCTAGACTTACCCACTACAGGAAATATCCTTCCCATGTCCACTCTATCTGGCCTTTCAAATATTCAGGGAGATCCCTCTCATTCTTCTAAACTATGAACCATCCTTCTGGAAATCACCTGCACCATATTCTATTACAATGTCTGTATCCTGGATATGATTGCATCGATGTTATAGAGTCATACGGTCTTAGAAAATTACAGCACAGAATCAGGCCCTTTGGTCCATCTAGTCCATGCTGAACCATTTAACCTGCCTACTTCCATCCCTGCATCAGGACCATAGCTCTCTAAACTCCTACCATCCATGTACCTATCCAAACTTCTCTTAAATGTTGAACTTGAGCTCACATGGACCACTTGCTCTAGAAGCTCATTCCACACTCTCACAACCCTCTGAGTTAAGAAATTTCCCCTCCTGTTCCCCTTAAACTTTCCATCTTTCACCTTCAACCTATGATCTCTCATTGTAGTCCCACCCAACCTTTAGAAAAAGCCTGCTTGCATTTACCCTATCTATACCTTTCATAATTTTATATCTATTGAATCTCCTCTCAATCTCTGTGTTCTAAGAAATAAAGTCCTAACCTATTCAATCTTTCCTTATAACTTAGGTCCTCCAGTCCCAGCAAAATCTTTGTAAGTTTTCCCTCTACTCTTTCAATCTTATTTACATCTTTCCTACAGGTAGGTGACCAAAACGACACACAATACTTCAAATTAGGCCTCACCAACATCTTATACAACTTCAACATAACATCCCATCTCCTGTACTCAATATTTTGATTTATGAAAGCACAGTGCCAAAAACTTTATGTCTCTACTAACCTGTGACACCACTTTCAACAAATTATGTACCTGTATTCCCAGATCCCTTTGTTCTACCACCCTACTCAGTGCCCCACCATTCACTGTGTAAGCCCTACCCTGGTTGGTCTTATTGAAGATTAAAACCCGGAACTTGGCCGCATTAAGTTCCATCTGCCATCTTCCAACCCATTTTCCCAGCTCCAGCTGGTCCAGATCCCGCTGCAAGCTTTGGTAGTCTTCCTTGCTGTCCATTACACTCCTAGTCTTGGTGTCATCTGCAAATTGGCTGATACCGTTAAGCACATTATCATCCAGATCGTTGATATGGGTGACAAACAACAATGGACACAGCACTGATCCCTGCGGCACTCCACTAGTCACAGGCCTCCAGTCAGAGAGGCAACAATCTACTACCACTCTCTGGCTTCTCCCACAAAGCCATTGTCTAATCTGATTTTCTACCTCATCTTGAATGCCAAACGACTAGACATCCCATGCAGGACCTTGTCAAATGCCTTACTAAACTCCATCGAGACAACATCCACGGCCTTGCCTTCATCAATCCTCCTGGTAACATCCTCAAAAAACTCTATAAGTTTGGTTAGACATGACCTACCACACACAAAGTCATGCTGTCTATCCTTAATCAGTCCCTGTCTATCCAAATACACGTATATTTGGTCCATTAGAATACCTTCCAATAACTTTCTCACAACTGATGTCAGACTCACCACCCTATAATTTCCTGGTTTATTTTTCAAGCCTTTCTTAAACAGCATAACCACATTGGCTATCCTCCAATCCTCCGGCACCACGACTATTGCTAAGGATGATTTAAATATCTCTGCCAGGGCTCTGACAATTTCTGCACTTGCTTCCCACAGGGTCTGAGGGAACACTTTATCAGGCCCTGGGTATTTATCTACCCTAATTTGCCTCAAGATGGCAAACACTTCCTCCTATGTAATCTGTACAGAGTCCATGAAGTTGATGCCATTTTGCCTTGCTTCTATAGACTCTGACTGTCTCCTGAGTAAATACAGATGCAAAAAATCCATTTAAGATCTCCCCCATCTCTTTTGGTTCCATGCATGAATTACCATTCTGGTCTTCCAGAGGATCAATTTTGCTCTTGTAATCTTTTGCTCTTAAAATATCTGTAGAATCCTTTAAGATTCTCCTTCAACTTGTCTGCTTATGCCTTCTTCTAGCCCTCCTGATTTCTTTCTTGTGTTCCCTTGCACTTCTTATACTCCATAAGCACTTCGTTTTTCCTGCTGATACCTGGTAAGCACCTCCTTTTTTACTTAACCAGGGCCTCAATATCTCTTGAAAACCAAGGTTCCCGAAACCTGTTAATGTTACCCTTCATTCAAATGAGATTTTGAGAGTATAAGTTTTGTACACTCAAAATCTCACTTTTGAAGGCCTCCCACTTACCAAATACACTTTTGCCAGAAAATAGCATGTCCCAATCCACACTTGCCAGATCCTTTCTGATACCTTTTCACCAGTTTAGAATCTCATCCTGTGGACCAGACCTATCTTTTTCCATATTTACTTTGAAACCAATGGCATTATGATCATTAGGTACAAAGAGTTCCCCTACACAAACTTCTGTCACCTACCATGTCTCACTCTCTAATAACAAATCAAGTATCGCACACTCTCTCGTTGCGACTGCTACACACTGATTAAGAAAACTTTCTTTAACACATTTGGCAATCTCTATCCCATCTAGACCTTTCACTGTATAGGATTCCCAGTCAATATGTGGAAAATTAAAATCACCACTGCAACAACCTAATGTTTCTTGCAACAGTCTGTGATCTCTCTACAAATTTGTTCCTCTAAATCCCTGGGACTGTTGGGTGGTCTGTAATATAGCCTCATTAACGTGGTCATACCTTTCTTATTTCTCAGTTCTACCCATAATACTTCACTAATCGAGTTCTCCAGTCCGTCCTGATGGAGCACTACCGTGACATTTTCCGTGACCAGTAACACCACCACTCCCACTTTAATCCCTCCCGCTCTGTCACATCTAAAGCAGCAGAACCCTGCAATATTGAAGCAACACACATCAAAGTTGCTGGTGAACGCAGCAGGCCAGGCAGCATCCCTAGGGCGAGGTACAGTCAACGTTTCGGGCCGAGACCCTTTGTCAGGACTAACTGAAGGAACACCTACGCTCTGTCCGCCAGAGAAAGCAGGACCTCCCAGTGGCCACACATTTTAATTCCACATCCCATTCCCATTCTGACATGTCTATCCACGGCCTCCTCTACTGTAAAGATGAAGCCACACTCAGGTTGGAGGAACAACACCTTATATTCCGTCTGGGTAGCCTCCAACCTGATGGCATGAACATTGACTTCTCTAACTTCCGCTAATGCCCCACCTCCCCCTCGTACCCCATCCGTTATTTATTTATATACATACATTCTTTCTCTCTCTCTCTCTCTCCTTTTTCTCCCTCTGTCCCTCTGACTATACCCCTTGCCCATTCTCTGGGTCTCCCCCTCCCCCTTGTATTTCTCCCTGGGCCTCCTGTCCCATGATCCTCTCGTATCCCCTTTGCCAATCACCTGTCCAGCTCTTGGCTCCATCCCTCCCTCTCCTGTCATTTTGGATCTCCCCCTCCCCCTCCCACTTTCAAATCTCTTACTAGCTCTTCCTTCAGTTAGTCCTGACGAAGGGTCTCCACCCGAAACGTCGACTGTATCTCTTCCTAGAGATGCTGCCTGGCCTGCTGCGTTCACCAGCAACTTTGATGTGTGTTGCTTGAATTTCCAGCATCTGCAGAATTCTTCATGTTCCTGCAATATTGAGCTGCCGGAGCTGTCAGCCTTGCCCATCCTGCAACCAAGTCTCGCTAGCGGCTACAATATCATAACCCCGCGTGTTGATCCATGCCCTGAGCTCATCTGCCTTCACTACAATACAGTACTTCTTACATTGAAGTATACGCAGCTCAGGACATTATAAGACCATAAGACACAGGGGCAGAATTAGGCCATTCAGCCCATCGAGTCTGCTCCAACATTCAATCATGGATGATCCCTTCTTCCCTTCTCAGCCCCACTCCCTGGTCTTCTCCCCGTAACCTTTGATGCTGTGTCCAATCAAGAACCTATTAAGCTCTGCCTTAAATACACTAACAATCTGGCCTCCATAGCTGCCTGTGGTAATAAATTCCGCAAATTCACCACCCTCTGGCTAAAGAAATTTCTCTGCATCTCTGTTTTAAATGGATGTCCCTCTATGCTGAGGTTGTGCCCTCTTGTCCTAGACTCCTCCACCATGGGAAATATCCTTTCCATATCTACTCTGTCTAGGTCTTTCAACGTTCAAAAGGTTTCAATAAGATCCCCTTCAACCTTCTGAATTCCAGCGAGTATGATAACCCTTTCATTCCCAGAATAATCCTTGTGAACCTCCTCTGAACCCTCTCCAATGTCAGCACATGCCTTGTTAGACAAGCTTAAAGCTGTTCGCAATACTCAAGGTGAGGCCTCACCAGTGCCTTATGAAGCCTCAGCATTACATCCCTGCTCTTGTATAGTTTGTGAAGGTCATCCATTTGGGAAGTGGTTGTTTACAGATCTATGTGGTTCTTATTGCATTGGACAGTGTGTACAACGTTGCTCAGTTTATGTTTGGCTGTAGGAGTTGATGAGTTTCTGTCTGAGGTGTGTTTGTCAGTTTGAAAACACAAGGATTTGGTGTCTGTTGAAAATCCTTCTGAGTTTCTCTGGGTATTCTCAGAGCAATATTGTACACGCTCTCCAATGCAATGAGAACTGCACAGAGCTGTAAAACAACCACTTCACAAACAGACAGCCCAACGTAGGAGAGCTAACGTCTCAGGGTCAAGACTCTGCTCTATATCTACACCCAAAGGACAAGGGACACTCCTTTGATGATAACAATGTGCACATTTTGAACACGGAGGACAGATGGTTTGAAAGACGGGATAAAGAAGGCATCTTTGTCAAACTGGAAAATCCATCCCTGAACAGAGGGGGTGGGGTACGACACCACCTATCAGCTACTTACAATGTCGTCCTAACATCTCTACTCCGGCGTCTCCACAACAGTTCGCACCTCCATTCATGCAAAGGTAAAACTGATGACCCTCTCAAAACCTCTACGACTCTTCACGACGCTCAAGTGATTGCTATAGCTTTAAACAACTCACAGAGTTTATAAGCCGGAAAACCACCCACCATGGATCAGAACTGAGGAAGCCCCTCGGATGAGTGGCGAAACGTCGTCTTGACACACGGCAAGTCCACTTGCCTTGATTTACTACTGCTGGATATACAATGACCCGGATGACTGAGCAACTTCATAGACCACCTTATGTCTTATACTCTATGCATTGAGATATAACACTTCGAGTATTGTATTTGCTACGCTTTTTGATTCCGCATCCCTAATGCACTGATACTGACCCTGCTGACTGCAATTATGTCCTAATATCTGCCTGCCCTTCTTGGCAGTCTGACTACATGTTGTTTTCTTTTGCCATCTGTCCTATCCTGAGTCACTTCACTGCAGTTCCCAACCCCCTGCCAGATTAGTTTAAATCCTCCCCAACAGCTCTAAGAAACCTGCCCACAAGAATATTGGTTCCCCTCGGGTTCAGCTGCAATCCGGCACTTTTGTACAGGTCATACCTCCCCCAGAAGAGATCCCAATGATCCAAGAACCTGAAGCTCTGCCCCTGCACCAGCTTCTCAGCCACACATTAATCTGCCAGATCATACCTAGCTCTCTAAATTCTCTCTTCAGGACCTCATTGCTTTTCCTTCCTGTCAGTGGTACCAATATGTACCAAGACATCTGGCTGCTCTCCCTGTCCTTCCAAAGTGTGTACGGGATCTGAGACATCCCTGACCCTGGCACCTAGGAGGCAATATACCATTCGGGTGTCACGTTCACATCCACAGAATCTCCTGTCTGTTCCTCTGACTATTGAGTCCCCTATCACTACCACTCCCCTCTTCTCCCTCTTTCCCTTCTGCGCCACGGACCCATGCTCACTGCCAGTAACCCAGTCTCTGTGGCATTCCCCTGGGAGGCCATCCCCCACAACAGTATCTTGATTGGTATACTTATTACTGAGGGAAATGGCCACAGGGATACTCTGCACTAACTGCCTATTCACATTTCCATTTCTCCTGACAGTCACACAGCTACTCGCCTCCTGCAACTTCGGGTGACTACTTCCCTGTAACTCTGATCGATGATCTGCTCACTCTCCTGTTCAAGCCGAAGGTCATCCAGCTGCTGCTCCAGATCCCCAACACGGTCTTCAAGGAGCTGCAACTGGGTGCACTACACGCAGATGTAGTTCCCAGGGAGACCCTGGGTCTCCCAGGACTTCAACATCTGTCATGAAGAGCACACAATGACCGTTTAAACTACACTAAGCACCCTTGACACAGTAAGAAAAAAGGGAAACTAAACAGAAACGTACTCGGACAACTTACCTAGAGCCAATACCTCTTCTGAGCCGAAGTTCCTGCCACTGATTGGGCCGTCGGAATGACACCGAATGCCTGTGGAGCTCTCCTTTTAAACGAGTGCTGCCAACCTGCAGGGAACCTCCTCGCTGTACACTGCTCCTGCCACTGATTGGGCCGTCAGACTGCAGCATGCCCAACTTTTTGATTCCTGACTCTGCCTGAGGTCTTGCCAACATCTATCTGCCTCCACAACCCCTCCTCTATCTGTTCTGGCACTCTGGTTCCCATCCCCCTACAACTCTAGCTTGACCTCCACCATGCAGCATTAACAAACCTTCCCACTATGATACTAGTCTCCTTCCAGTTCAGGTGCAAACCGTCTCTCTGTACAGGTCTCGCCTTCCCTGGAAGAGAGCCCAATGATCCAAAAATCTGACGCTCTCACCAAATCTCTATCCATGTGTTAAACTATACAATCTGTATAGTCCTGCTCTTCAATTTAGCACCTAATTCCCTGAAAATAATTTGCAAAACCTCATCACTCTTCCTACCCATGTTATTAATACCCACGTGAGCCACGACTTCTGGGTGTTGTAGGACAAAATCCTTCAGATTGACTGAATGGTCTGAATTCAAAATGTTGATTGCTTACCTGCCGAGTCTTTTCACTGCTTGTATTTACCTCGGCATGTTCCTGAACATTGGTTGTTTGTCAGACTTTACTTGTGGGTAGTTTTTCAATGGTTCTATTACATTTCTCTCTTCTACCGCATGTGCCTACAGGAAACTGGATCTCGAGGAAAGGTGGTGGCATGCTCAGACACATCGACTTCTACAGGGCCAATCAAAGGTGGTATTGTGTTTTTTAAGTGTGTTTTTTACACGCACGAGACCCTGATGGATATAAAGAAATTAAGGGACTGCAGGTCTACCCTATCAATGAGTTGCTTGTTGGCAGACAAACTGAAGGAGCTGGACTTGGTGTGGTTCATATGACTGGTGTGTCAGAGATGTCGGAGTGGGTGTGCAAAGGATGTGTGCAGTCTAACAGCAAGTAACCATTTCAGTCGCTTCTCTTGTGATCGTAAGACATTGTTGGATATTGTTAATGTGGATGGCTGCAAGTCTGATTCGCCGGTTTATTGGCGAATAGTGGGAGAGATGAATGGCCTCGATTGTAGCTAGGACTAGGCCTCAAGCTGCGGCATCACCTCACCCAGGAGAGATGAGTCAGTATTGGTGATCTCCCCCGGAGTGCTGGAGTTGCTGCTGTTCTCCAGTGTTCACCTGGCAGACAATAAGACGTGTTGTGTTCAACTGCAGACTGCTGGAACATCTGTGGACTCATGGACGTGGACTGTATTTTTTTGTGTGACCGTAGTTTACTGCTGTCTTATATGTTCTATGGTGCCTTGTGCTGTGTCTGGCTGTTGGTGCAGTGGTTTTCGCCTTGGCCCCGGAGTATCACTGTCCTGTTTGGCTGTATTCAGGCATGGTTGAATGATGATTAGGCTTGAGCTTGAACTCTATGGTGACATAAAAATACTTTGAAAATAAATCTACTTTTACTTTGAACTTTCTAAACAGCCCAACAAACCTCCTTTGGAGAATTCTATGCATTCCATCTCGGAGTCTTCAGTCACCTGAGAACATCGAGGACTGTGTAGAGGTAAGTCACCCTTGGCCCCAAAGTACTGCCATATCCTGACAAAAACTTTCCTGCAGCCTCAGAGCCATCAGGAGGAAGCAGGGAAAATATCAGAACCAAATCTGAGCTGAAAGTAGAGCTTCAGAAATTCTGTTCCATTTACTTGTAATAGGAGTCACGGGTCAGTACTCAGAGGTCAGCAAAGTCCAGAGAGCAAAGCCGAAGATCGAGATCCAGAGCTCGGCAAGACCATCCAGCGGTAGGGGGCCGAAGGTCAAGTCTGCAAGTCTGGACCGGGGACTAGTGGGGGACTGGGGGGTGGTGGTGTTAGAGACTCAACCACTGTAAATGTGAGTGCCTGGAGCTGAGGAATGGGGGGCACTCTGACGTGCAGTGATGCACGTTATCTACAGTTGCTGAAGTCATGAGGTCCAGTGTATGGTTGAGTGATCCAACCATGCATCTGTATCTGTATTCTTGTGACAGAACAATAAAACAGCAATCAGGTTGAGTTATTTGTTACAGTAGTTAATAAGATACCAATTCACAGGTGCCTGGTAATAAATCTAACAGTCTGTCACCTGATGGTGATAAAATACATTCATTCCTGGAATACATATTACAAGATGGTAGAGGGAAATGTTTAGGAATAGGATGAGGCTTCTGAGGCCCCGATCCAGTTCAGTGTTTGATCTGTGACCTAACACTATGTCTACGCACTGAAAACAATCCTTTGGACAAGGTAACAGAAGGTGCTTGCCTGTACGCAGCACATGTTCCACCTAGAAAGTACTGTCCCAAAACTTTTCACTTCTGTCTCAAACCTCAGTGGTTTTCATTACAATGCATATAGTTTTTTCTTAATTAAGCCCGTAAGAGCATAAGACACAGGAGCAGAATGAAGCCATTCAGCCCATCGAGACTGTTCTGCCATTCCATCATGGCTGATTTATCATCACTCTCAACCTCTCTCTTCACCTTCTCTCCGTAACCTTTGTCATTCTTACTAATCCAGAACCTATCAACCTCTGCTTTAAATATACTCTGTTACATGCTCAAGGAGATCCTTTTTTTGTGAGAATGATGTAATGGTCTTTTGGAGGTCACCTGATGTGATTTTCCCGCCGATGTGAGGTCACGTGATGACATGTGCCCCGTGACTATATAAGGGTCGACCCAGGTGACGCAGTTGGTTTTTGAGTTTGTAGATTTCCAGGTAGAATGTGTTGTGCCTCCGTTTCTGTTGCGTGTTTGTTTTTGTGACGCAGTTTCATTTTTAAAAGGGAAGGTGTGTTCTCTTACAAGTATTGCATTTGGACTGGAAATTTGTGGCTAGAGGTGCCAATTTACTCAATTCTGACAGTTTTGAAGGGAGAGTGAAGAATTCATCGAAGTGAAGGATCAAGAGAAGCCGGCATCGTTTGGCAGTTTAATAAAGGATCGACCTTATTGAGTCTTCGTTGAAGAGAACCTGCATCGAGATAACTCTTGTAGAAGCGCAATGAGTTCATGTACAAAGGCTCTCTCTCTCTAAAGGAACTTAAGGTCAGTTGATTTAAACTGTTTATTTTCGGCATCAGGAATCCTGTGGACAGAACCAGCAGTAAAGTTGCGTCTGTGAAGAAATCTTTCTCCAGAGAAGTCTCTCCCAATTGAATGTGTAAAACTGTTGGACTTCTGAAGTTATTGTTTTAAGAACTGTATCTGACTGTATTGCTTTAAGAACCAGAGCCGAGTGGAGTTGATGAATGGCTGCATACCTGTTTAACCTCTGGTTAAAGTTTTCCTTTGTTTTTTTTTCCCTTATCACTTATATGTGTTTAACAAATGTTTGGTCGTTTTCATAAAACCTGTCTCGATTAATATTCATTGTTGCCGGTTACATAACAACTCAGAGACTTGGCCTCCATAGCACCGATGAAAATGAATTCCACAGGTTCACCTGATGAAGGGTCTGGGCTCGAAACACTGGCTCTTTCTTCCTCTCCATTGATGCTGCCTGACCTTCGGAGTTCCTCCAATATTTTGTGTGTGTTACCGTAGATTCACCATCCTCTAGCTAAAGAAATTCCTTCTTATGTCCGTTCTAAAGAGTATCCTGAGCCTTATTCCTCTGGTCCTGGACTCTCCTACTATAGCAAACATCTTCTCCACATATAGGCCTTCCACTATTTGCTAGGTTATAATTTACCCCCTCATTCTTCTAAACTCCAGCGAGTATAGGCTTAGAGCCATCAAATGTTTTTAATTAACACACATAAAAGTTGCTGGTGAACGCAGCAGGCTAGGCAGCATCTCTAGGAGGAGGTGCAGTCGACGTTTCAGGCCGAGACCCTTCGTTCACCAGCAACTTTTATGTGTGTTGCTTGAATTTCCAGCATCTGCAGAATTCCTGTTGTTTGTGTTAAAATGTTTTTAATTTGTTAACCCTTTCGTTCGTAATTATGGCAAATGTCCACTGGACCCCCTCTAATGCCAGAACATAAGGGGTCAGAGAACTCTAAAGGTGCTATGACTAATGCATTATAAAGCCTCAGCATTACCAAATTTATTTATTCACAGACGTTACTGACATATCTCCATTTACCGTCCATCTTCTGAGCAGATCCAATAGTGTTGTCAAAGGGCAAATCAAGTAATGTATTTGTGTGACATATGTCTTCTGTGCAAGGGCATGCAAGAATTTAAACCAGCATTCAAGACTGCAGCCCAATGAAGTGTTTTGACCTGAAGCATGGACTTGGCACTTATGGATTAAGCATCTGCTTTGTCAATCTCCTGCTTGGGCCCTGTTTAGAAATCCCTTTGTGCTATGAGGATAGTGAAATCTCTGTTTTATTGCTGCTGAGCTGAGATGAGGGTAGGCAGGCTGGAAAGGGCTTGTCGGGACCATGTGGCAAGTTGGGAGGGGGGAAGGTTCAATGAGGTCTTCTTGGTTGGGTAGGCATGGATCGTGAAACCTCTGTGAGGGGTGGAATCTGATGGCTTTTTTATTAAAGATAAACCTGTGACATACCATGACTAATGCCATCAAAACTGCAACTGGATATCAAGAATAACAACACATCTTAGTTGGCAGATTAACTTCCAAAACTGATCCAAAAATTCCTCTTAAACACAAAAGTCTGTACAGATGCCAGAAATCTTGAGGAACACACACAAAATGCTGGAGGGACTCAGCAGGTCAGGCAGCATCTGTGGAGGGGAATGAAGGGTCAATGTTTTGGACCAAGAATCTTCACCGGGAATAACAAGGAAGAGGGTAGAAGCTAGAATGAGAAAGTGGGGGAGGGGAAGGAGTACAAGCTGGCAGGTGATAGGTGAGACTAGGCGAGGGGGTGGATGGGAGAGCGAGAGTGAAGTGAGAGGGGATAGGTGAAAGAGGTGAAGGGCAGAAGTAGGAGTCTGGTAAGAGAGGACAGTGGATCATGGGGAAAGGGAAGGAGGAGAGGCACCAGAGAGAGCTGATGGCAGGTGAGGAGAAGAGAAGAGGTGAGAGGGGAATCAGAATGAGGGAAGGAGAAAAGGAGGGTGGGGGAGAGAGAGAAATTACTGGAAGATAGAGAAATCAACGTTCACGGCATCAGGTTGGAGGCTACCAGATGCAATATGAGATGTTTCTCCTCCAACTTGAGTATGACCTTATTGTTTTCCTCAGGTTTAATATCTTTGCTGTCAGCTCTTTTCAGATCCCATCCTGTATCTCTACCCTCTTCCAATTCTTCAACTTTCTGAGAGCTCAGTGAAAGAAAAATCCTGCTTAATTTTTCTCCTCCTTGCCTGGATCTCACTGGCTTGCCTCCTCTTCCCAGCTCAGAGATGCTCCCTCAAGGCAACTTTGAGAAGAGCATTTGAAATTCTGCCTGATAGCACCATGGGACACATTATGCTGTATGTCAAAGACAAATTATAGTTGCCGTACACAGCATTTAATAGTGCATGAAAAATACTTACTGGCTGAAGGTAGAATAGTGGTAGCAAAATACTAACATTTAGAACTCTTCTAATGAAGGGTATTAGCAACAAGAATCAAATTAATTCTTCACATGGTGAGCTTCTCCTGAGGTAAACATTGGTAAACTGAAACAATAACAGGACATTGCAGAAATACTAAATTTATTCAGTTACCTAAGAGGAAAATTCACCTTGATATGTTTGAATGTACTTTTATTAAGATTCTTTCATTAAATTGTTTATTCATTTAATTATGTTAACAATGCATAATCTCCAGGTCATTAAGAACAATAATCAACATGGCCAGATAATTGTGTTTGGAATGTTTCCATTTTAAGTTATGTTTACCTGTGAAAGAAGCACGGAGATCTCACCTCTGTCCAGGGGTTTGTTCAACATCTTCAACAGGTGCCTTTCTCACTTCTTGGTCGTCCCCTTTGTCTTCTGTTTTGAAGATGCAGTATCATACCGACTGCAATAATGCAACATAAACATCCAGAGTTACACCATCAGCCAGAAGCATAAACAGGCAGGTCAATTGTGGTTACACAAACTCAGCCGTTGGATATTCTAGGATAAGTGACTCATATCCTGATTTCCTGATGCCTTTGTGCATCCTGTCAGGTATAAATCAGAGGCAAATCAAAATCAGCTTCATTGTCATTGACAGAAGCTGTCAAATTTGTTGCTTTGGGGATGCAAGCATTACAAATTACTATAAGTTACAAAATTTGAAAAAAATAGCGCAGAAGATGAATAATGAGGGAGTGTCCAAGGGATAATGGACCAAGTAATAATCTGATGGCAGAGGGGACGAAGCTGTTCCTAAAATAATGAGTGTGTACCTCCTGGCTCCTGTACCTTCTCCCTGGTAGTAGAAATGTCCTGGATGGTAGGACATCCATGATGGATGCTGCCGCCTTGGTGGTGGGGAAGCTTGTGTCTGTGAAGAAGCTGACTGAGTCTACAGCCTTCACTTGTCTCAACCTTCTGAGGGAGCCGGAACACTGCTGTGCTTTCATGACCAGAGAGCTGGTGTTGAGAGACCAGGTGAGATTGTCCATTATGTGCACTCCCTGAAACTTGGCACTCCTAACTCTCTCCATTGAGGAGCCATTTATGTGATGCGAGCAGAAGGATGTGGAAGCTTCAGAGAGGGTGCAGAGGATATTTAGCAGGGCGATGCCTGGATTAGGGAGCATGGCTCATGAGGATAGAATGGCCAATTTAATGCTTTTCTCTTTGAAGCAGTAAAGGATGAGAGAAGACTTGATAGAAGTGTACAAGAGAATAAGATGCATAGGTCGAGTGGATAGCCAGAAACTTTTCCCAGGGAAAACGGGGGTAATTTGGGGTACGTAATTTCAAGGTGATTGGAGGGGGGAGGTCAAAGGTAGTTTTTTTCACACAGAGCACGGTGGGTGTGAGGAATACACCAACAGGGTAGGTGGTAGATGCAGATACTTCAGGGACACATAAGAGACTCTTGGATAGGTACACGAATGAATGAATGAAAATTAAAGAGCTATGTGGGAGGGAAGAGTTAGATTTTTTTTGAGTAGGTTTAAAGGTTGGCACTACACTGTGGGCTGAAGCACCTTATTATGCTGAAATGTTCTATGTTCTAAGAAGCAACAATACCATCCAAGCTTCCCTCCACCGCTCACCTGTAGTGGTTGCAGTGTATGCTTACTTATAGAGAGCATCCCTACAAATCCCAAACTCACCACTGCCTGAAAGGACAATGATAGCAGACACATGGGGCATCTTTAGATCCCTGCCAACATAGTCATAGAGCACTTTAGTGGAGAAACAGGCCATTTGGCCTGTCTAGTCCATGCCAAAATATTATTCTGCCTAGTCCAATTTACCTGCACCTGAACCACATCCTTACATACCACTCCCATCCATGTGATTATCCAAATTTCTCTTAAATCTCCAAATTTCTCAGCTTGTTCCACATTCTCACTACCTTTGGAGTGAGGGGGTTCCCCCTCGTATTCCCTTTAAACCTTTGCCATTCACACTTAACCCATGACCTCTAGTTCTAACTCACTCAACCTCAGTGGAAAAAAACTCTGCATTTACCCTATTTATACCCCTCAATATTTTGTATACCTCTATCAATCTCCCCTAATTCTGCCTGCCAGAGACCTGCACCAGAGAAGCAGATTTAAATTTGTTTATTTATTCGATAATCACATATACAGTACATTGAAACATACAGTGAAGTGTGTTGACACAAGAAAATCTGCAGATGCTGGAAATTGAAGCAACATACACAAAATGCTGGTGGAACGCAGCAGGGGTTATTTATTATTTTCCCCCCTTTTTTCATCTTTCTTTTTTCTCTCTCTGTCCCTCTCACAACCTCTCCTTGCCTGCTCTCCATCTTCCTCTGGGCTCCCCTCCCCCTTTCTTCCTCCCTAGGCCTCCTGTCCCACGATCCTCTCCCTTCTCCAGCCTCGTATCCCTTTTGCCAATCAACTGTCCAGCTCTTAGCTCCATCCCTCCTCCTCCTGTCTTCTCCTATCATTTCTGATCTCCCGCTCCCCCCCACTTTCAAATCTCTTACTATCTCTTCTTTCAGTTAGTCCTGACGAAGGGTCTTGGCCCGAAACGTCAACTGTACTTCTTTCTATAGATGCTGCCTGACCTGCTGCATTGAAATGCAAACAACAGGAATTCTGCAGATGCTGGAAATTCAAGCAACACACACAAAAGTTGCTGGTGAATGCAGCAGGCCAGGCAGCATCTGTAGGAAGAGGTGCAGTCGACGTTTCAGGCCGAGACCCTTCATCAGGACTAACTGAAGGAAGAGTGAGTAAGGGATTTGAAAGTTGGAGGGGGAGGGGGAGATCCAAAATGATAGGAGAAGACAGGAGGGGGAGGGATGGAACCAAGAGCTGGACAGGTGATTGGCAAAAGGGATACGAGAGGATCATGGGACAGGAGGTCTGGGAAGAAAGACAAGGGGGCCGGGGGACCCAGAGGATGGGCAAGGGGTATATTCAGAGGGACAGAGGGAGAAAAAGGAGAGTGAGAGAAAGAATGTGTGTATAAAAATAAGTAACAGATGGGGTACGAGGGGGAGGTGGGGCATTAGCGGAAGTTAGAGAAGTCGATGTTCATGCCATCAGGTTGGAGGCTACCCAGACGGAATATAAGATGTTGTTCCTCCAACCTGAGTGTGGCTTCATCTTTACAGTAGAGGAGGCCGTGGATAGACATGTCAGAATGGGAATGGGATGTGGAATTAAAATGTGTGGCCACTGGGAGATCATGCTTTCTCTGGCGGACAGAGCGTAGGTGTTCAGCAAAGCGGTCTCCCAGTCTGCGTCGGGTCTCGCCAATATATAAAAGGCCACATCGGGAGCACCGGACGCAGTATATCACCCCAGCCGACTCACAGGTGAAGTGTTGCCTCACCTGGAAGGACTGTTTGGGGCCCTGAATGGTGGTAAGGGAGGAAGTGTAAGGGCATGTGTAGCACTTGTTCCGCTTACACGGATAAGTGCCAGGAGGGAGATCAGTGGGGAGGGATGGGGGGGACGAATGGACAAGGGAGCTGCGTAGGGAGCGATCTCTGCGGAATGCAGGGGGGGTGGGAGGGAAAGATGTGCTTAGTGGTGGGATCCCGTTGGAGGTGGCGGAAGTTACGGAGAATAATATGTTGGACCCGGAGGCTGGTGGGGTGGTAGATGAGGACCAGGGGAACCCTATTGCTAGTGAGGTGGCAGGAGGATGGAGTGAGAGCAGATGTACGTGAAATGGGGGAGATGCGTTTAAGAGCAGAGTTGATAGTGGAGGAAGGGAAGCCCCTTTCTTTAAAAAAGGAAGACATCTCCCTCGTCCTAGAATGAAAAGCCTCATCCTGAGAGCAGATGTGGCAGAGACGGAGGAATTGCGAGAAGGGGATGGCGTTTTTGCAAGAGACAGGGTGAGAGAGGAATAGTCCAGATAGCTGTGAGAGTCAGTAGGCTTATAGTAGACATCAGTGGATAAGCTGTCTCCAGAGACAGAGACAGAAAGATCTAGAAAGTGAAGGGAGGTGTCAGAAATGGACCAGGTAAACTTGAGGGCAGGGTGAAAGTTGGAGGCAAAGTTAATAAAGTCAACGAGCTCAGCATGCGTGCAGGAAGCAGCGCTAATGCAGTCGTCGATGTAGCGAAGGAAAAATGGGGGGCAGATACCAGAATAGGCACGGAACATAGATTGTTCCACAAAGCCAACAAAAAGGCAGGCATAGCTAGGACCCATACGGGTGCCCATAGCTACACCTTTAGTTTGGAGGAAGTGGGAGGAGCCAAAAGAGAAATTATTAAGAGTAAGGACTAATTCCGCTAGACGGAGCAGAGTGGTGGTAGAGGGGAACTGGTTAGGTCTGGAATCCAAAAAGAAGCGTAGAGCTTTGAGACCTTCCTGATGGGGGATGGAAGTATATAGGGACTGGACATCCATGGTGAAAATAAAGCGGTGGGGGCCAAGGAACTTAAAATCATCAAAAAGTTTAAGAGCGCGAGAAGTGTCACGAACATAGGTAGGAAGGGATTGAACAAGGGAGGATAAAACCATGTCGAGGTATGCAGAAACGAGTTCAGTGGGGCAGGAGCAAGCTGAGACAATAGGTCGGCCAGGACAGGCAGGTTTGTGGATCTTGGGTAGGAGGTAGAAACGGGAAGTGCGAGGTGTGGGAACTATAAGGTTGGTAGCAGTGGATGGGAGATCCCCTGAGCGGATAAAGTCGGTGATGGTGTGGGAGGCAATGGCCTGAATGGCATTGAAATGCCTTGTTTGTGTTAACAGCCAACACAATCTGAGGATGTGCTGGGGGCAGCCACACATTCTCGTGCCAACACAGCAAACCCACAATATTCAGCAGAACAACACAGGCAATATATAACAAGCAGTTCTAGGCCTCTGACTTCTGAGCTATGGCCCCGGACTCATTGGCCTTTGACCTCTGGACTTGCAAACTTAGAGATCTTGACCATCAGGCTTTGACCTCTGGACTCACCAACCTCTGAATTTCAACCCTAAGATTCACTGATCACGTGCCTCCAACCTCAGGAGCTGCTGAACAACCTCCAGTCTCCAGTACTGGAACCTCTAACCTTGGGGAGCACCAGACCTCTTTCTCAGGGCTCTCAGACCCGGGGCCTCCATCCTCAGGGATAGTAAGAGTGTTCGACCTAAACTCTCATGTAATTTTCAGTGACTGTTCTTGCTCCAATGTTCTTGATGGGCATGAAAGGAACACAAGAGACTTACAGAAAATAAAATGTCAGAGTCCTTTAAGAAATTTAAAAGTTTTCAGAAGAATTCTGCTTCTTAAAGGTCCATCTCTTAGTTAAAGTCCCTAGAATCACATTGAAAGGTCTAGATATAGTGTATGTGGAGAAAATGTTTCCTATAGTGGGTGAGTTTAGGACCAGAGGGCACAGCCTCAGAATAGAGGGACGTCTATTCAGAACAGCGATGAGGAGGAATTTCTTTAGCCAGAGGGTGGTGAATCTGTGGAATTCATTGCCACGGACAGCTGTGAAGGTCAGGTCACTGAATATATTTACAGCAGAGGTTGATATGTTCTTGGTTAGTCAGGGCATCAAAAGTTAAGGCGGAAGAATGGGGCTGAGAGGGGTAAACATCATTATGTGCCATGTCGTATGACGTAGGCAATCACTGTCTCATGACCATGATTGTTCTGGGCAAATTTTTCTACTGAGTGCCTGGCCATTGCCTCCTTCTGGGTAGTGTCTTTACAAGATGAGTGATCCCAGCCATTATCAGTACTCTTCAGAGATTGGCTGGCATCAGTGGTCACATAGCCAAAACATGTGATATTTACCAGCTGCTAATACAGCTCCTACCACCTGCTCCCGTGGCTTCACGTGACCCTGATCATTGGGGAGCTAAGCAGGTGCTACACCTTGCCCAAGGGTGACCTGCAGGCTGGTGGAAGGAAGGAGCAGCTTATACCTCCTTTGGTAGAGACATATCTCCACCCCACCACTGGTGAGATACTAAATCAGCCATAATGGAATGGTGGAGCAGACTCGATGGGCCGAGTGGTCTGATTCTCATGGTCTTGTGTCTTTTAGTTGTACAGTGATGCACACTGTTATACTTCGTGTACCCATCCCATCACCATGCAGATTTAGAATGTAATAATGGAAAATGGGATACCTAACAACTGTTATTTAGGAATAACCTACACCATAAATCACCAGGCTATTATTAGTAAGGCATTCATGCATCATCTAACCTGAAAACATTCAATAGAAGCAGCGAATTAGAGAAGGCAAGTATAGTCTATGTGATTCATCATTACTTTTGTCAGTGCCATATATTTTTCAGTCAATACAAAGCTTTTTACTTTAAGTCAGCAGTCCTCCAGGACTGTGGCACTGAGCTAATCTCCAGAATTTGATGCCACTTCACACAATACCAGCAGGGCTTTGCAATAATGGGTTTTGGTCTCTGATGCTAAATCATTGCCCACCAGTGTGTGTTCATAATCAACAACAGACTGTGCAGAAAGAGGGAATGTTTTTTCTTCCTCTGTACTTTGGTCAGAGAGAAGCTCCAGTAGACATTATGTTAACAGCCTTCTCATTGGGCATAGAAGCATTAGAGAGGAGTTTTTCCAACATGCTGCCTGAATAGAGGGCATGCCTTATAAGGAAAGGTTAAGTAAGCGAGGGCTTTAGTGTTTAGAATGAATGACAATGAGGGGCAACTTGATTGAGGAGATAAGATTATAAGAGACAAAGTCAGAGTGGACAGCCAGTGCCTTTTCCCCAGGCTGGCAACAGGTAATACCAGAGGACATCCTTTTAAAGTGAGTGGAGGAAAGTTTAGGGGAGATGTCAGAGCCAAGTTTTTTTACACAGAGTGGTATGTGTCTGGAATGTACAGGTAGGGTGTAGGATGACAGGCAGGATGTGCCACGTAGGGTAGAGTTGTAGGACAGGATGTGTTGTGTCAGGTAGAGTTGTAGGACAGGATGTGTTGTGTCAGGTAGAGTTGTCGGACAGGATGTGTTGTGTCGGGTAGAGTTGTAGGACAGGATGTGTTGTGTCAGGTAGAGTTGTAGGACGGGATGTGTTGTGTCAGGTAGAGTTGTAGGACAGGATGTGTTGTGTCAGGTAGAGTTGTCGGACAGGATGTGTTGTGTCAGGTAGAGTTGTAGGACGATGTGTTGTGTCAGGTAGAGTTGTCGGACAGGATGTGTTGTGTCAGGTAGGGTTGTAGGACAGCATGTATTGTGTCAGGTAGGGTCGTAGGACGGGATGTGTTGTGTCAGGTAGAGATGTAGGACGGGATGTGTTGTGTCAGGTAGAGTTGTAGGACAGGATGTGTTGTGTCAGGTAGAGTTGTAGGACAGGATGTGTTGTGTCAGGTAGAGATGTAGGACGGGATGTGTTGTGTCAGGTAGAGTTGTCGGACGGGATGTGTTGTGTCAGGTAGAGTTGTCGGACAGGATGTGTTGTGTCAGGTAGAGTTGTAGGACAGGATGTGTTGTGTCAGGTAGAGTTGTAGGACAGGATGTGTTGTGTCAGGTAGAGTTGTAGGACAGGATGTATTGTGTCAAGTAGGGTTTTAGGACAGGATGTGTTGTGTCAGGTAGAGTCGTCGGACAGGATGTGTTGTGTCAGGTAGAGTCGTAGGACGGGATGTGTTGGGTCAGGTAGAGTCGTAGGACGGGATGTGTTGTGTCAGGTAGAGTTGTCGGACAGGATGTGTTGTGTCAGGTAGAGATGTAGGACAGGATGTGTTGTGTCAGGTAGAGTCGTCGGACAGGATGTGTTGTGTCAGGTAGAGTCGTCGGACAGGATGTGTTGTGTCAGGTAGAGTCGTCGGACAGGATGTGTTGTGTCAGGTAGAGTCGTAGGACAGGATGTGTTGTGTCAGGTAGAGTCGTCGGACAGGATGTGTTGTGTCAGGTAGAGTTGTCGGACAGGATGTGTTGTGTCAGGTAGAGTTGTCGGACAGGATGTGTTGTGTCAGGTAGAGTTGTAGGACAGGATGTATTGTGTCAGGTAGAGTCGTCGGACAGGATGTGTTGGGTCAGGTAGGGTTGTAGGACAGCATGTATTGTGTCAGGTAGAGTCGTAGGACGGGATGTGTTGTGTCAGGTAGAGTCGTAGGACAGGATGTGTTGTGTCAGGTAGAGTCGTAGGACAGGATGTGTTGTGTCAGGTAGAGTTGTAGGACAGGATTGTGTTGTGTCAGGTAGAGTTGTCGGACAGGATTGTGTTGTGTCAGGTGGAGTTGTGAGACAGGATGTGTTGGGTCAGGTAGGGTTGTAGGACAGCATGTATTGTGTCAGGTAGGGTCGTAGGACGGGATGAGTTGTGTCAGGTAGAGATGTAGGACGGGATGTGTTGTGTCAGGTAGAGTTGTAGGACAGGATGTGTTGTGTCAGGTAGAGTTGTAGGACAGGATGTGTTGTGTCAGGTAGAGATGTAGGACGGGATGTGTTGTGTCAGGTAGAGTCGTCGGACAGGATGTGTTGTGTCAGGTAGAGTTGTCGGACAGGATGTGTTGTGTCGGGTAGAGTTGTAGGACAGGATGTGTTGTGTCAGGTAGAGTTGTAGGACGGGATGTGTTGTGTCAGGTAGAGTTGTAGGACAGGATGTGTTGTGTCAGGTAGAGTTGTAGGACAGGATGTGTTGTGTCAGGTAGAGTTGTCGGACAGGATGTGTTGTGTCAGGTAGAGTTGTAGGACGATGTGTTGTGTCAGGTAGAGTTGTCGGACAGGATGTGTTGGGTCAGGTAGGGTTGTAGGACAGCATGTATTGTGTCAGGTAGGGTCGTAGGACGGGATGTGTTGTGTCAGGTAGAGATGTAGGACGGGATGTGTTGTGTCAGGTAGAGTTGTAGGACAGGATGTGTTGTGTCAGGTAGAGTTGTAGGACAGGATGTGTTGTGTCAGGTAGAGATGTAGGACGGGATGTGTTGTGTCAGGTAGAGTTGTCGGACGGGATGTGTTGTGTCAGGTAGAGTTGTCGGACAGGATGTGTTGTGTCAGGTAGAGTTGTAGGACAGGATGTGTTGTGTCAGGTAGAGTTGTAGGACAGGATGTGTTGTGTCAGGTAGAGTTGTAGGACAGGATGTATTGTGTCAAGTAGGGTTTTAGGACAGGATGTGTTGTGTCAGGTAGAGTCGTCGGACAGGATGTGTTGTGTCAGGTAGAGTCGTAGGACGGGATGTGTTGGGTCAGGTAGAGTCGTAGGACGGGATGTGTTGTGTCAGGTAGAGTTGTCGGACAGGATGTGTTGTGTCAGGTAGAGATGTAGGACAGGATGTGTTGTGTCAGGTAGAGTTGTCGGACAGGATGTGTTGTGTCAGGTAGAGTTGTCGGACAGGATGTGTTGTGTCAGGTAGAGTTGTCGGACAGGATGTGTTGTGTCAGGTAGAGTTGTAGGACAGGATGTATTGTGTCAGGTAGAGTCGTCGGACAGGATGTGTTGGGTCAGGTAGGGTTGTAGGACAGCATGTATTGTGTCAGGTAGAGTCGTAGGACGGGATGTGTTGTGTCAGGTAGAGTCGTAGGACAGGATGTGTTGTGTCAGGTAGAGTCGTAGGACAGGATGTGTTGTGTCAGGTAGAGTTGTAGGACAGGATTGTGTTGTGTCAGGTAGAGTTGTCGGACAGGATTGTGTTGTGTCAGGTGGAGTTGTGAGACAGGATGTGTTGGGTCAGGTAGGGTTGTAGGACAGCATGTATTGTGTCAGGTAGGGTCGTAGGACGGGATGTGTTGTGTCAGGTAGAGATGTAGGACGGGATGTGTTGTGTCAGGTAGAGTTGTAGGACAGGATGTGTTGTGTCAGGTAGAGTTGTAGGACAGGATGTGTTGTGTCAGGTAGAGATGTAGGACGGGATGTGTTGTGTCAGGTAGAGTTGTCGGACGGGATGTGTTGTGTCAGGTAGAGTTGTCGGACAGGATGTGTTGTGTCAGGTAGAGTTGTAGGACAGGATGTGTTGTGTCAGGTAGAGTTGTAGGACAGGATGTGTTGTGTCAGGTAGGGTTGTAGGACAGCATGTATTGTGTCAGGTAGAGTCGTAGGACGGGATGTGTTGTGTCAGGTAGAGTCGTAGGACAGGATGTGTTGTGTCAGGTAGAGTCGTAGGACAGGATGTGTTGTGTCAGGTAGAGTTGTAGGACAGGATTGTGTTGTGTCAGGTAGAGTTGTCGGACAGGATTGTGTTGTGTCAGGTGGAGTTGTGAGACAGGATGTGTTGGGTCAGGTAGGGTTGTAGGACAGCATGTATTGTGTCAGGTAGGGTCGTAGGACGGGATGTGTTGTGTCAGGTAGAGATGTAGGACGGGATGTGTTGTGTCAGGTAGAGTTGTAGGACAGGATGTGTTGTGTCAGGTAGAGTTGTAGGACAGGATGTGTTGTGTCAGGTAGAGATGTAGGACGGGATGTGTTGTGTCAGGTAGAGTTGTCGGACGGGATGTGTTGTGTCAGGTAGAGTTGTCGGACAGGATGTGTTGTGTCAGGTAGAGTTGTAGGACAGGATGTGTTGTGTCAGGTAGAGTTGTAGGACAGGATGTGTTGTGTCAGGTAGAGTTGTAGGACAGGATGTATTGTGTCAAGTAGGGTTTTAGGACAGGATGTGTTGTGTCAGGTAGAGTCGTCGGACAGGATGTGTTGTGTCAGGTAGAGTCGTAGGACGGGATGTGTTGGGTCAGGTAGAGTCGTAGGACGGGATGTGTTGTGTCAGGTAGAGTTGTCGGACGGGATGTGTTGTGTCAGGTAGAGTTGTAGGACGGGATGTGTTGTGTCAGGTAGAGTTGTCGGACGGGATGTGTTGTGTCAGGTAGAGTTGTCGGACGGGATGTGTTGTGTCAGGTAGAGTTGTCGGACAGGATGTGTTGTGTCAGGTAGAGTTGTCGGACAGGATGTGTTGGGTCAGGTAGGGTTGTAGGACAGCATGTATTGTGTCAGGTAGAGTCGTAGGACGGGATGTGTTGTGTCAGGTAGAGTCGTAGGACAGGATGTGTTGTGTCAGGTAGAGTAGTAGGACAGGATTGTGTTGTGTCAGGTAGAGTTGTAGGACAGGATTGTGTTGTGTCAGGTGGAGTTGTGAGACAGGATGTGTTGTGTCAGGTAGAGTTGTAGGACAGGAGCAGGTGTGTGATAGATGGAGGGATACAAAAAGAGAGTGAGGAAAGTGAAAAATGAACAGATGGAGCAAAAGTGGGAAGGGAAAGGAAGTATGAAAATGGCAGACAGCTGCTGGGTGGAGATTAGCAGGATTACAAAGTATTATGTGCTGGATTCTGATATGTAAAGGAGCTAATTCTGAGTTGACTGATGTTTGTCTGTCGTTAAGGACAGTGATAACGATAAACCAGGTATAAAGGTTTTAAATACGGAGGGGAAGGTCAATTTCATTAGCATAAAACAAAAATTGATTGTGAGCATCATTAAGTGTATTAGATATCCTGGGAGTAAAGAATTAACATGTCTCTGGGCATGTATTTGATGGAGTTTGAAGGATGAGGAAAGACCTCATTGTCACCTATGGAATGCTGAAAAGCCTAGATAAAGTGGACATGGGGAGGTTGTTTCCATTAGTAGGCGAGTCTTGGATCTGAGAGCATAGTCTCAGAAAAGAAGAACTTTTAAAACAGAGATGAGGAGGATTTGTTTTGAACAGAGAGTAATGAATTGGTGGAATTTATTGCTACAGATGGCCCTGGTGGCCAAATAATTGGGTATATTTAAGGCGGAGGTTGATAGGTTCTTGATAGGTAAGGGTGTTAAGGGCTACAGCAAGATGGCAGGAGAATGCGATCAGAATCATGGAGTTGTAGAGTCAAACAACATGGGAAAAGGCCATACTGACCAAGATCCTCATTGAAGCTAGTCCTATGTGCCTACACTTGGCCCATATCCCTCTAAACCTCTCCACTTTTAAATGTTTGTTAATGAACTGTTGGTACTATTGTTGAGTTGTAGTGAAGTGTTGTTAACTAATGTCATTAAAGTTATTGAGAAAAAAATCAGCATGATTGAATAATAGAGCACACTGATGGGCTGAATGGCCTGGCTCATATATCTTCTGGTCTTATGTGCATTAGGGACATTGTGAGAAAGGAGAAATAATATGATGGACACATACAAAATGCTGGAGAAACTCAGCAGGTCAGGCAGCGTCTATGAAGGGGAGTAAACAATTGACATTTCAAACCAAGGATCTTCAACTGACTATTTATTCACCTCCATAGATGCTGCCTGACCTGCTGCCTTCCTCCAGCATCTTGTGTGTTTGTTTCAGATTTCCAGCATCTGCAGGATCTCCCGTGTTTAAAATTACACGGAGGGTTATGTTTTCTACTCTTCCTTATATTTTCTATGTTCTTGTGACAATAATAAAAAACAATCACAAATTGCTGGACATGCTCAGCTGGTCAGATAAAAACATGCAGGGTCAATGTCTCAGGTTGATGGCCTTTCAACAGTACTGGGAAAGGTGGTCATAGTTTACTGGCTGGAAGGCGTGGCGAGTGGAGAGACAAGATAATGCCGGTGACTGGATTCAGGATTCAAGGTGCAAGACTGTTTATTGTTATTGTTCAGTACGAGTGTAAAGGAGAACGAAATGATTGTTACTCATGATCTGATGCAGCATAAAAAATACAATAAGTATAAAGAACACAATAAATATAAACATAAAAGCAATCCTATTGAACATAATGTACAAGTAATAGTTATATATGTACAGTAGACTGATTGAATGTACATAAAGTGAACTTGGAAAAAATGCAATGCAGCTTCTTCAACACACAATCAGCGAGTTGTTTTTTTGTTGGGTGGTAGGTGCTCGAGTCAGTGAGAGAAGGGGACAGGGAGGGCTGATGGTTGCTGCGTGGGAGGGGAGAGTAGGAGCGGCTTTGAAGTTCTAACGCTTTTACTGTCACTCGTTCTTTGGGTACACCTTCTGTTTCGTGGATGTCTGTGAAGAGCAAGAATTTCCAGGTTGTATATTGTATATATTCTCTGATATGAAATGGAGATATTGTGTAGGTTACGTAGTGGTGCTGGGGTCAGTCAATGGGTGAAGGTGCTGATCGGCCAGACAGCTTGGAGGAAAATACTGAGTCCAGTTATCCTGGTGTGGATGCTGTGATAGGACTGAGGTAATTGTCAACGAGCAGTGTGGGTGGGATCCTGGCTCTACCTTTCTGTATACTGTATGTCCTCGATACTTACAGAGCCAGACCAGCTTGGAGAAGACTTTGAACAACTACCACCAATGTATCACCTCTGGGACCAGAGGAACCAACACCATGTTACACCACCATGACAAACACTTTCCGTGCCTTCTCATGCCCAGACTGTGGCAAGTCCAGTCACCCAGCTGTACTTCTACCCCCAGCACACAGGCAGAGACCGAGCAGCACAGCCCCAGTGCTGAGGACCACAAAAGGATGGTCAGGGGAGGTGGAGCAGCACTGACAGGACTGCTTTGAATTGGTGGACTGGACAATATTCAGGGATTCATCTTTGTGTGTGAGTGAATGCTCCACAGTTGTCGCTGACTTCATCAAGACATGTGGATGAGTGATGTACCCAAACCAGAAGCCATGGATGAACCAGGAGGTTCAAAGTCTGCTGAGGGCTAGGTCTGAGACATTCCAGACCGATGGCCCAGAGCTACACAAGATGTCCAGGGAAGACTGCTTGCTTATATTTTTATGATAATTTGCAGTGTTTTTTATGGGCTTCATTGTAATTTGTAGTGCACTGTACTGTTGCCAGACAGCAACAAATTTCACAACATATGCCAGTGGTTCTGATTCTGATTCTGAGCTGGTGGTGGAGGCAGATACAATAAAAGGGTTTAACAAGCTCTTAGGTGCACGAATGTGCTAAGAATGGAGTGTCACGTACCATGTACAGGCAGAAGGGATTAGTGTAATTAAAGTCATTAATTTCATTAGTTTGTCATGACATTGTGGAGTGAAGTGCCTGGTCCTGTGTTAGACTGTTCTATGATCTATGTCCTACTTTCAAAGTTGCCCTGAAGGGAAACCTGATTAGCATGGGACTGCATTTGGATTGCTGCCTGTGTCATGTGCCTTTGAGCGTAAGAATAGGATGATTTGGCAGATGAATGCGTGGCTAAGAAACTGGTACAGGAGGCAGGGTTTCAGATTTCTGGATCATTGGGATGTCTTCAAGGGAAGGTATGACCTGTACAAAAGTAACGGGTTACACCTGAACCCGAGGGGGACCAACATCCTTGCAGACAGGTGTGCTAGAGCTGTTGGGGAAGGCTTAAACTAATTTTCAGAGGGGTGGGAACCGGAGTGATAGGGCTGAGGATCGGGCAGTTAGTATACAAGTAGATGCAGTGTGAAGTTGGACTATGAGGAAGGACGGGCAGATGACAGGGAAATATTACAGTCAATAGGGATGAGTTGAAGTGTAATATGGGGGACAAAATTGAAAAGGGTGATGAATACAGAACTCATGTTTGAATGTATGTACTATTGTACACAGAATAAGGCAGATGATCATGTAGAGATTGTTAGGAATGATGTTATGGTCTTCACTGAGTCGTGGCTGAAAGAAGATCATAGTTGGGAGCTTAACATCCAAGGATACACCTCGCATTGGAAGGACAGGCAGGTAGGCAGAGGGAGAGAAATGGAATCAAGTCCTTATATAACACCATGGGAAAAGTTTCATTGCTAACGTAATGGTCTTTCTGTAGAAGCAGTATTTGGGTTATGGTTAGAGATAACAGGTGATTTGAATGTGAGCTGGGTCTTTTGCTCAGTGGGAGATGAAGAGAGAAGAGACTGGAGAGAACCAGTCGTAGGATACAACCTGGTGTGGAGACCATGATTCGATGGATTCAGGTAGCGAGATCGACTGAGGATCGGTGAATTGAGCTCCAACTGGTGCACATTTGACTGTTTAATTATAACGGGCCTCTTTTGTTTTTTCATTCTTTTCTTTACTAACCCTTTAGTTAAAATTCATAAATATAATTCCTTCATCGTATGCAGTGCGCTGTCTGTTGTTTCTTGGCACTGAGTCGTAACAAGGTAGCAAATTACACAGCGTCCACACAAACGGGTTTTGGGGTGGGAGACCTGTCTCAATCTCATTGGTTTGGTGGGACCTGAGTGTGTCTTCCCTAGACTTACACAGCCAAGAAAACTTAGAAAGAGATGACATAGGATCAGAAGATAAAGAATCTTAGGAAGTAGGGCTAAGTGTTAGAGTGATTTTTTTGGGTAGGTGATTTGTTTACACTTAAATGACTTTGGCCACCAGACTTCTATTTTAACTGATTGACAATGCGCTTCCTAAAAGTGTGTGAATACCAGATGCTTCTGGCGCCGTAGTTTGACCTGATGCTGTAGTTTTGAAGACAGTATTATCTATACATTATAAATATTAATTGTCTTCTATGTTAGCACGGGAAATGCCAAATAAATGTATTGTAGACTTAACTTACATTCCTAAAGGCTGTGGATACCAGCCCAGACATGTTGGCATCGGAAGGAAAGGATGGTGTGATATTTTGTATGTAGCTTCAATAGGAAGCATTGTCTATAACTTTTTAAGTAGCGATTGCCTTTGTGTTCAGCATGTAAATATCGAGCCCACATTGAGCTAGCAGATCTTTCTGCTGAAAACGTCTCCATCCGTATGATGCCTACTTGTTGTGTCCAATAAAGAAGCTGCTTTGTATCTACCAGTGACTCTGTCTCTCCAGTGATTTCATCCACACTATAACACTAAGAAATGGCTAGAGTAAAACGACCCTGATGGGAGTTATATACAGGCCTCAGAACAGTATCCAGGATGTGGGACACAAATTACAATGGGAGTTAGAAATGGCACGTAAAAAGGGCAATATTACAATAGTCACAGGGGATTTTAATATTCAGGTAGACTGGAAACATCAGGTTGGCGCTGGGAGAAAGTCAATTTGGGATTGGGTGTTGTGTAATGAATCAGATTTGATTAGGGAGCTGAAGGTAAAGGAACCCTTACGGGATGGTGATCGCATTCACCCTGCAGTTAGAAAAAAAGAGAAGATAAGGTCCAATGTATCAGTATTACAGTGGAGTAAAGATAATTACAGAGGCATGAGAGAGGAGCTGTCCAAAGTTGATTGGAAGGAAACACTAGTAGGGATGACAGCAGAACAGCAATGGCTGTAGTTTTTGGGGTCAATTCAGAAAGTGAACATCAGACTGCTGGAAAATGACATTGGAGAGATTGTAATGGGGGACAAAGAAATGGCAGATGAATTTATTAAGTGTATTGCACCAGTCTTTACTGTGGAATACACTAGCAGTATGAAAGAAATTCGAGTATGTTAAGGGCAGATTAAGTATTGTCATCTGTAACGCCCAGCAGAGGTACCGGACTGATGATGCTAATGAGAGAGATAAGAAAGACAATGGAGAAACATTCAAAATGCTAATAAGAGAGAAGAGAGGGATCAATGGAAAAGAAACACAATTCAGCTATTGACAGACTGGTTGTTTTGAACCTGAACTGTTTGAAGCTTGAGGGACAGGTGATGCCCCAGCAGGGGGATAAAAGGAACAGGTTTGCTAAGGCACGCGACACACCACGAGACCCTGGAAAGAGCAGTGTGCCCCCACAAGTTGGTGAGTGTTTGGAGGTCCGGTTCGCAGGAACCGATCAGAGGCTCACGGGGTGTAAAGGTACGATCGGTGGGAACCTGGGGTGTGTGTCCGCCTTGTCTGGGTGCTGGGTTCACCACGGAAGAATGATGGTATCCGGAACAGAGGGGTCACAGTCAGTGACCACAATGGGATAGAACAGGGGTCCCCAACCTTTTTGGCGATTCTGTTCGTGAGGGTGGGTGTTAATCACTACCAGAATATAGGTGATAAGTGGGTAATATACTCAATTTTGTTTCTAAAAGGGTTTATCTAACGAATTTAATATTAAACACAGAGCGCATATTTTCCTCGCATGAATATAATAAGTCAATTATCAGGGCAGCTTAAAGTAAGTGTTGAACGAACTTCCAGTAGAAGTGGCAGAAGCAGGTTCGATATGATCATTTAAAGAAAAATTGGATAGGTATATGGACAGGAAAGGAATGGAAGGTTATGGGCTGAATGCAGGTCGGTGGGACTAGGTGAGAGTAGCATTCGGCACGGACTAGAAGGGCTGAGATGGCCTGTTTCTGTGCTGTAATTGTTATACGGTTATATAGGTTCTCTTATAAGTCAATAGCATCATAACATTTTAAGTAACATTTGGATATTAAACGCACAGCACACATTTTCCCCGTATGAATATATAAAATCATTGCTACACACCAATATCGCTGAAGCAGTGGGAGCCCTGGGCTTGTTTCCCTCCAACAACACCGTCCTGTCGAGGAGTGATGGGAGATGATACTCGAAGGGGGTTCCTTATGTCCAGTCTATTCCGCAGTTTAGTTTTCGTTGCATTCATTGCAGAAAACTCCGCTTCGCAGAAAAATGTTGGAAATGAAAGCAACGTTTTCAGTGCTTTCGTGGCTATCTCAGGATATTTAGCCTTGACTTTGATCCAAAATGCCGACAGAGATGTTATGTCAAACATACTTTTCAGCCCGTCGTCATTTGCAAGCTGGAGGAGTTGATCGCCTTCCCACCCCGACACGGATGACGCGTGGGTCATGACCTCGCATGCATAATGGCTGATCAGTGGCCGTGACAGAGAATGAGGAAAGGTACAGCTGACTCATATCGCCATATCATATCGCTTCCTTGCGGCCCGGTAGCGCATGCTCTGTGGCCTGGTACCGGTCCGCGGCCCGGTGGTTGGGGACCACTGGGATAGAAGACACCAAAGGGTCTGCCCAAAACCAACTGCGAAGACATCCAAAAGGTCTGCCTGAAACCAAATTGCATCTCTCTCTCTCTCCCCCCCCCCAATGGTACGACAACAGCGATTACTGTGAACTGCACTAAACTGAACTGAACTCTGCTTCACCCAAGACTGATCTTTTTACCCCTAGACTGTGATAGAGCTTGGTTGATTCCTATTACCCTAGTTCTGTGTATATGTGTGCATTATCATTGCTAACCTGTTACATTTATATCCTTACGATTAGTGTACTGTATTACTTATTTCTTTAATAAAACTTTATTAGTTCCTAGTAATCCAGATTCCAACGAGCATTCCATTTCTGCTGGTTTGGCAACCCAGTTACGGGGTATGTAACAGTATACTGTAGTTGTTTTTACTGGAGAGAATGTGCTTGGGAAGTTGAAAGATCAGAAGGTAGCTGTCCCCCACTCAGGGTTATAAAAGGGATAGGTGAGGTTTTGGGGTACTTTGAGGCACATGATAAAATAGGCCAAAGTCAGCATGGTTTCCTTAAGTGAAATTTTGCCTGACAAATCTTAAGGAAATAACAGGCAAAATAGGCAAGGGAGAGCCTGTGGAAGTTGTTTATTTGGAATTGCAGAAGACCTTGGGCACGTGGCCAAGTGGTTAAGGCATTCGTCTAGTGATCTGAAGGTCGCTAGTTCGAGCCTCAGCTGTGGCAACATGTTTGTGTCCTTGAGCAAGGCACTTAATCACATATTGCTCTGGTGTCTGTGCGAGGAGTGGTGCTCCACACAGACTTCCAATCTGCACCTTGTAAGGCATGAAAATGCCCGATGCAGGCCTCTCATGGTCTGAGTCGATGTTCCCTCCCTTTGACAAAGCACCACACATGAGGCTGCTTAACAAGGTTAGAGCCCAAGGTATTACAGGAAAGGTACTGGCATGGGTAGAGAAATGGCTGATTAGCAAGAGACAAGGAGTCGGAATAAAAGGGGCATTTTCTGCTTGGATGCCAGTGACTAATGGTGTTATGTTGGGGTTGGTATTGGGGCCACCTCTTTTCATGTAATATGTTAATGATCTGGATAATGGAATTTATGGTTTTGTGGCCAGGTTTGCAGATGATACAAGGGGCAGGTAGTGTTGAAGAATCAGTGGGTCTATACAGGGACTGACAGAGATTGGAAGAATGGACAAAGAAGTGGAAAATGGAATATAGCCATTCACTTTGGAAGAAGGAATAAAGGCATAGACTATAATAAATGTGAAAATTCTAAAACTGGAAGTGCAAATGATCCTTCGAGTCCTTGTGCATGATTCCTTAAGGGTCAACTTGCAGGTTGATTCAGCGCTTAGGAAGGCAAATGCAATGTTAGCATTTCAAGAGAACTAGAATATAAAAGCAAAGATATGATGCTGAGACTTTATAAGACATTGAGCAGACTGCACTTGGAGTATTGTGAGTAGTTTTGGGCCTCTAATATAAGAAAAGATATGTTGGCATCAGAGAGGGTCCAGAGGAGGTTGACAAGAATGATACTGCGAATGAAGGGGCTAATATATGAGGAGATTTCAGTAGCTCTGGGCCTGTTGTTGCTGGAATTTAGAAAAGTGAGGGGATCTCACTGAAACCTATAGAGCGGCCTAGATAGAGTGAGTGTTGGGAGATGCTTCCTCTAGTGTGTGAGTTTAGGATCAGAAGGCACAGCCTCGGGATAGAGGGGTGTCTATTTAGAACAGGAGGAGGAATTTCTTTAGCTAGAGGGTAGTGAATTTGTGGAATTCATTGCTACAGATGCCTGTGAAGGCCAAGTCAGTGAGTATATTTGAAGTGGAGGTTGATAGATTCTTGATCAGTCAGGGTGTCAGGGAGGAGGCAGGAGAATGGTATTAAGAGGATAATAAATTAGCCCTGATGGAACAGACTCGACGGGCCGAATGGCATAATTTTACTCCTGTCTTATGCTCTTATGGTCTCCTTATTTTTTCTAAATATATATGTTGTATTGTAATTTGTAATATATTTAATGTGTTGCACTGTACTGCTATCGTAAAACCACAATTTTCATGACCTGTGTCACTGATAATGAACTAGATTCTGATTCTGATACAGAAAGCTCCAAGACGATGAACCCACAACCCCACCTGTCTCTCCCTCCAGCACAGGTGGGTGCAAGGATCATGCCTGACCATTCGGAGCTGGAATGCACTTCGCATTTGTGAGCATGTGCAGCACCTCAGCTGTCCTACGAACACTCCGTAATGAACAAAGTCTGTCAGATCCAATCGTGAGATTGCCCCAGAATTTAAATCTCTGCCTTTTTGCCGTGAATTGGGCTCCTGTGATGCTACTGACAGCTAACTATTTTTGAGGTCTGGACCAGAAATGGAATGTTCTAGTAAGTTGTTTCTCTTTGTAGCTCAGTGGTGGTAATAGGGTGCCCCCCTGTTGCTCAGCTAATGGTGTCACTTTACCTTTTTAATTCACTTTGTCTTACAGCAGACATTACATCGTGCACCCAACACTTATTTAACCAGTGTTAATTGTATAAGAAGTCAAAAGAAACTGATTTGTTCTCTCTCTGGCTATGGTGGAATAATTATCTCTTTGATTAGTGCTGCTTGTCGACACACTGAACCCACTCACCTCCAATTATCTTTCCATCTGTCAATTACCAACCTCAATCAGATGGTTCTCCCAACCATCTGCCTGACCATCTACTTCTCGTTACCTGCTCAGCTCCCCTGGCTCTTTGTCCAACGTCTAGACCCCAATAGTTGTTTTCATCTTCTCTAAAATTGGACCCATCCCCGGTCCACTCTTCTGTGAAGGTTACCTCCTCTTGGACCTTCTCCCATGGCCACCATGGGAGAACATGCAGGAGAAACCCACTTTCTCTCCTTCAACAGGTCAAGCCAAGATCTGAGACAAACCTGGGAGAGGATAGTCCATCTTAGTCTCTCTGCATGGGACAAGCCCTTAGTCACAGATATGGAGAGAACGTTGACTAAGAGTGAGTGTTACTGCTAATTATAACCACAAGACACTCTGCAGATCCCGGAAATCCGAAGTAACACACACAAAATTTTGTAGGAACTCAGCAGGTCAGGCAGCATCTGTGTAGAGGAATAAACAATCAACGTTTCCAGCTGAGACTCTTCATCGGTACCATTTCAAGCAAAGATTTTTCATCAGGACTATTTGAAACCGAGACTCTTCATCAGCCCTAATGAAGGGTCTCGGCCTGAAATGTCAGCTCTTTATTCCTCTCCGTTGATGTTGGCTGACCTGCTGGGTTCCTCCAGCATTTTCTGTGTTTTATTGCTAATTGTTCGTTTGCGTTAAAGAGCCTAACAGTCTGCTCCGACACTGCGAGGAAAACAAAAACTGTTGGGAAAATTTAAACAAAAGTAATCAGATTTTGATGAAGTACTCAGACCAGCTATTTCTGAATGATGGAACTGTAGGACTTTTAAAATATGTAACAGGGATATCCTGCCCATTTGCTCTGTCCAGGACAAGCAACCCCTCAGTCCCTTTCCCCATTATCCAATGAAAATATTTTCCCTCAAGTGCCTATCCAAATTCCTATTGCAACCTCTCCCTGATCTGTGTAACTTGGATCAGGCAGCAGGTTTCAGATCACAAACTCTCCTCCTATTTCCCCTATCTAAACAGAACACGGCTTTGTACACTTCCTTCAGATCTGCTCCCAACCTCTGACCTGGATGGCAAGCCCAGACTTCGAAGGCTTAACGTCTGCAAGTGTGTGAGTCCAGGCCAGGGACTGGAGTTTGCAGACCCAGAGGCGGCCTGTCCTCGGGTTAGAGGCTGTCTGTGTGTATGAGTGGGTGGGCTGGTGGGAGAAAAGGAGCTTGTTTTACTGTTGTTCTTGTTTCACTGTTGTTCAGTTGAACATTGTGGGATGCAATGTTGGCACCGGAATGTGTGGTGACACTTCTGGGCTGTGCCCTGCACATCCAAAACATTTCACTACATCTTTCCATGTATACGTGATAAATAGATGAAACAGAATCTGAATTTTCTTTGCTCCAAGTAGAAAACTGAGTGGAAAAGAAAACTGCAGAAGACAAAGATCATCTACAGAAATACAGATTTACGTTGAGTGGGACAAGTACAAGTGAAAATAAAGAGGCCACACTCAGTTGGTATTCAAAGTAATAGGCAGTCTATTAAACCCGGTGTGCACTAGTAGACCAGTCTGTAATGGTATTTAGTTTGCTGACTGTAAAGTTCTAAACGTGAACAAAGACCTTCAGCCCTATCAGATATAAATAGCCACAAATACTCTCACTAAAGCGAGATTGTTCTAAAACTACCCAATCTTCAAAAACTAGTTTACTTCCCTGTTTTATCACTGCCAGTACCCACTATTTGACTAGTGGGTCCCCCTCCCTACTATGGAAAAGATACTTTCGGCTGACAAAGTAGTTTAAAACACAGTTCATTTATTTTCAGTGATAAATGTTTCAATCCAAACAACACTCTTGAAATACATTTAAGACTCACAGTGGATTTCTAAATAAAATATTTCCAAGTTACAAACCATTTCTGAAAAAACAGTTCTAAAAGACGAAGGATTTCCAAAGCACTATTCCTATAAACTAAAAAGACCTGCCAACAATACAGCTGAACAAATCACCCATCGCAGATATCAAAGAACGAAAAAAGGATTCTACTTCACTTCGTGTTTCTTTCATAGCTTCCTGACGTCCTATACCCCACGCTTAATAAACCTGAATTGCTGTCTGCATTTATATCTTTTTCCTGCCACCTGAGTGTTTTCTATGCATATCATATTTCCTCAGATACCCTTTCTACACAAATGGTCTAAAAGCATTTTGGAGCCACAGTACTCAACTACCTCCTATTAATACTGTAAAGCTAACTTCTCAGAGTACATAAAGCTCCCAACATTAATAAATCAGTTATTGATATGCTAAGTGTTTTTCCATTTGATCTGCAATCTTCCTTGAACTAAGCAACTAAATCAGCTTATCTGCTTTGAAACAAGCCAAATTATGAAGCCCATTGTCTCATATTGCACTCTTGAGCATCAATAAACCAGCTGTAGTGGGTTACATCTTCAAAGGTTCAAAAATGGTTCATTTTCTTGTTGTAGTGTGCATGTACAATACAACTCTGATATTTTTCTTCTCCAGATAGCCATGAAATACAGAAAAACCATGGGATTCTTGAAAAGAGAAGCCATCAATCTCCTCAACATGAAAAAGAAAAAGAAACAAACTTCACAAACCCCAAAACCCCTTACCCCCCACACAAAAACAGTGACAATAACATCAAATCCCCGGACCCCTTCATGCAGAAAAGAACAGCAACAGTAGCATCAAAACCCTAACCACCTCTCTCACACAAAAACTAAAAGCTTCACCCACACAGAACAACATCAAACATCAGATCCCAAATCCCCAACTACTCCCTCGCATAGCAAGTAACATATCGGCCACCTGTTATTCAGAAACAAGAAAGAAAAACTCCAAAAACAGAAGGAGACCAATAGAAAGTATAGTCCAATAGTCACATAAATCTCAGAATATTGAAACCATCCTTTCGTCAGCTTTCAAGGAGAGCAGCCAACAAATTCACTCCTTCCACGAAGAGTGACCATCATGCGGGTCCAAATCTGAATGCTGCCATCCCTGCTACTGATTTTGTGGCCTCCATTGAGAGTGACCGCTGACCTCTCTGCCTTCACCTAATGCTTCAGTCTTTCTCGCCACTTTGAGATAGAATCGTTCATGATCCTGTGTCCTGTCTCTGGTCTTCTCCATGAGTCAGCTGTCTGGACACAGCTGAGTGCTGGATCATTCGATTGAATTCCAAACTTCTCATCACAGACTCCCACAGCTTCCGTAATAGAATGAAGACAAAAAGAACAAGCAGAAGATGCAGAAAAAGTGTATTAAATACATCTTACTTCTAAAGACAGCATCTGCTCTCCAGAGCTTCTTTGCAAAGCTGCTCTAGAGACAAAGCTGATTACTAATTTCCATTAATATTTTAAGAACTGAAGACCTGTTTATGACTAGAAATTAAAGAAGGCAATGTTGTTTGGAAGTTTGCTTACAAATGACAGCTGTGATGTTTAGAAGGCGAGCTTTGCAAAACCCAAAAGGTCCAGGAAGAGAATATCCATCACCAGTCGATGCTGATCTACCTGAACATGAATTTTCTACAGCTTTTACATTCACAGCTGACAAGGTTACTTACTAAACAGTAGAACAGGTTAGATGGCAGAATGGTGGTTAGATAATTAATTCAATAACTAGGTCTTTTTACAGAATAATATGATCATTCACAAATCTAGACTAGTCAGCAGTTTCATTACAACTATGGGTACACACTGTAATAAAGTAAAGTTCATGAAGACTGGTCACTGCTGCATTCCATGGTGCTACTTCTAGGTTTTGACTGTAGTTCACAGTTACCACATTAACACAATCCACACCCCTTCTTCCAGTTATTAGCCCTCACTATTCTTTTTCCTCCAACAACAAGAGAGTGTGCAACATTTGTAAGTGTAAGGTACGTAATCAATTTTGAAAGGAAAATGAGAAGTTCAGTTTATTGTTGAAATGGTGAAAGATTGCAGCATGCTGTTGTGTAGAGGGACTTGGGAGTGCTAGTGGGTGAATCACAAATAGTCAGTTTGCAATAGGTTATCAAGAAGGCCAATGAATTATTGCCTTCATCGCCAGAAGGTTTGAGTTTAAGAGCTGGATGGTTTGCTGTAACTGTACAGGGAGCAGGTGGGGTTGTACCTGGAGTAGTGTGTTTAGTCTAGGTCTGCTTAATTGAAAGACATACTGGCTTTGGAGGCAATGCAGGTTAAGTAGCTTGATTCCAGAGTTGAGACAATTAGCCTATGAGGAGAGATTGAGATGCCAGGGACTCTACACAAGAATTCAGAAGAATAGGAGGGTATCTTATAGAAAGATTTAAAAAATCATGAATTTAGTAGATAGGGTCAAGATGAAAATCATGTTGGTGTTGGATGCTAAGAGATAGAGTTTATAGAATGCCTACGAGATGGCTTTTTAGAGCAATGTGGTTAAATCCGCTAGGGAAAAGGCAATGCTGGATTGGATGTTGTGTAATGAGACAAATTTGATTAGGGAACTTAAGGTAAAGGAAACCTTAAGAGGCAATGGTCAAAATATGGATAGCATGCACCCTGCAATTTGAGAGGCAGAAACTGAAATCAGACTTATCAGTATCACAGTGGAGTAAGGGGAATTACAGAGGCATGAGAGAGGAGCTAGCCAAAGTTGATTGGAAGGTGACGCTAGCATGGATAACAGCAGAACAGCAATAGCTTGAATTTCTGGGAGTTATTCAGCAAGTGCAAGATGGAGACATCCCAAAGATTAAGAAGTATTCTAATGGGAAGATGAAGCAACCATAGCTGACAAGGGAAGTCAAAGACAGCATAAAAATAAAAGACAGGGCATGGAATATAGCAAAGATTAGTAAGAAGTTAGAGGAATAGGAATACCAACAGAAGACAATTAAAATTCGTAAGAAGAGAATATGAAATATGAAATTTAGCTAGCCAATAATATAAAAGAGGATACCAAAAGATTTTTTTCAGATATAGAAAGAGTAAAAGAGAGGCTAGTGAATATCAGATCACTGGAAAATGACACTGGAGAGGTACTAATAGAATAGAAATGAGGGGGTATTTCTTTAGCCAGACGGTAGTGAATCTATAGAATTCATTGCCACAGATGGCTGCGGAGGCCAAGTCACTGGGTGTTTTTGAGTGGATGTCCACAGCTTCTTGGTTAGTCAGGGTATCAAAGGTTATGGAGGGTAGGCAGGAGAATGGGATTGATAATAAATCCAACATGATGGAATGTTGGAGCAGATTTGATGGGCTGAATGGCCTAATTCTGCGCCTATATCTTAAGGTCTTATGGATTTGGGAAAAGAGATTTAGGGGAGAGATGAGGAGGAACTTCTATTTCTCTGTAGTGAATTTGTGGAATTCTCTGCCCAGAGATGCAGTAAAGACCATCTCATTAAATATATGAAGACACATTAGCAGAGGTTGGCAAAGCCCAAAGAGCAAAGCTGAAGGTCAAAGTCCAGTGCTCAGAGAGTCCAGAGGAAGAAGCCCAATGGTCAAAGATTGAAGTCAATAACTCTGGAGGAAGAGGCCTGAAGGTTGAAGCCCTTGGGCTGGTTTGTTTGGATGTCCGTGAGTCCGAACATCCATGGCCAAAGACTAGAGGCCTGGAGGTGGCCTGTCCTGGGGTTGGAGACCTGTTCATGAGTGTGTGAGTGGGTGGGACAGGGGCTTGTTTTGCTGTTGTTGTCTTGTTTGATTCTGTTGTTCTACTGAACATTGTGAACATGCTATGTTGGCAGTGGAATGTGTGGCAACACTTGTGTGCTATGCCCAGCACATCCTTGGGTTGTGTCAGTGGTTAATGAACTGACACATTCCACTCTATGTTTCAATGTATGTGTGACAAATCTGAGTCTGAGTTTGAATCTGATAAGGTTAGCTAGATCTTTATGAAGTAACAGAATGCAGGGTTATGGGGAAAGGCAGGCAGGTGGAGCTGAGTCCATGGCCAGATCAGCCATGATTTTATTGAATGGCAAAGCAGGCTCAAGTTGCCCGATGGCCGACACCTGTTCCTATTTCTGTCTGTTCTTATGTGGAACGACTTCTGCTCTGTGAATCCATCCTGGTAACTGAAGTTCTCCTTCCTTGGAAATATCTAAAATCTTTTCACTTATGGATTGTTTCTTGAGAAAAAAGGACTTAATTCATTACTTCCAAAAAAAAAGCTTCCATCACTGATTTTCATCCCTCTCCCCCTCCAGACTCCATCCATCTGCCACCCACACACTTCACCCCACCAGATCCCCTCTCCCCCGATTCTGTCCATCTGCCACCCACACACTTCACCGCACCAGATCCCCTCTCCCCCTCCTGATCCCATCGATCTACGACCCACACACTTCACCGCACCAGATCCCCTCTCCTCCGATTCCGTCCATCTGCCATCCACACACTTCACCGCACCAGATCCCCTCTCCCACTCCTGATCCCATCGACCTACGACCCACACACTTCACCGCACCAGATCCCCTCTCTCCCTCCTCATCCCATCGACCTACCACCCACACACTTCATCTCACCAGATCCCCTCTCCTCCGATTCCGTCCATCTGCCACCCACACACTTCACCGCACCAGATCCCCTCTCTCCCTCCTGATCCCATCGACCTACCACCCACACACTTCACCGCACCAGATCCCCTCTCCCCCTCCTGATCCCATCGACCTACGACCCACACACTTCATCTCACCAGATCCCCTCTCTCCCTCCTGATCCCATCGACCTACCACCCACACACTTCACCGCACCAGATCCCCTCTGCATCTGGTTCCAGCTGCAATTCATGAATGTATTTATTATTACCATATGCACTGTTTTCGCCACGCTTCACAGAAGCAAGGAGTTGCATATGTACGATACCCGATGCAATCTGAGTTGGTGAAATCGGAGGTACACCTGGCGCTCTGTACCTGTGATGCCTCTGTAAGTAAGTTTTCCATTGTACTTGTGTGTACACATACCTATGCAGATGACAATAAACCTGACGTTGATGATCAAAGCTGAATCTGAAACTGTGATGAGACTACTCTTCTGAGAGTCAAGATAGATCTGATTACTGATTGACCATAAGATCATAGGAGCAGAATTAGGCCATTCAGCCCATCGAATCTGCACCGCCATTCCATCATGGCTGATTTATTATTCTTTCAACACCATTCTCCTGCCTTTGCCCCATAACCTTTGACACCCTTAGTAATCAAAAACCTATTATTTTCCACTTCAAATATGCTCAATGACTTGACCTCCTCAGCGTCTGTGGCAATGAATTCCACAGGTACACCTCCACCTGACCAAAGAAATACCTCCTCATCTCTGTTCTAAATGGACGCCCTTTTATTCTGAGACTGTTCCCTTTGGACACACTAGTGAAGCCATCCTCTCTCCACCCACTCTATCTTGGCCTTTCAATATTCAATAGGTATCAATGAACACCCCCCCACACTCTTTCATTCTTCTAAACTATTAAGAAAATAGTCTACACCAGGGGCTGCCAGCCTTTTTTATGTCATGGACCAATACTATTAAGCATGGACCCCAGGTCAGGAACCCCTGGTCTACATCTTTATTCCTTCTACCAAAGTGTATCTCCATAAGTCCATGCACTTGCCTACGCTCATCAGCCAGTGGAGGATGTACTAGAGATTTACTGAAATGACTTTGGGGATAAGGGATTTCAGTTGTGTAAATAAACTGAAAAAGCTTGGCTAACAGATGCAAAGAAATCTACAGGAGTATTTGTCATCATAAAGAGTATAAGAGCATACAGAGAGAAACACATTCTCATTGTCAGAAATAGGACTAAGGGAATTGGGATGAAGGCGAATGGCAAATGAACACAGGTATGTTCAGGTGTGGTGGTGAGAGTGATATAGGTCGTCTGCAGGAAATTGGGACGAGATGAGTGTGCAACATGGACTTGCTGGGCTGTGCTGTAGTGCTTTATGACCCAATAACTCAATAACTGTAGGTCTGGAACACATTCCAGAGTAGTCGTGGGAAGGGATTCAACTGAAGTTTTCCAAAAGTAGCTTGATAAAAAACCAGGAGAGGAGAGACCTTGCAGGTTTGAAGATGAAAGAATGGGACATCTGAGTAGTTCTTACATGAGCCAGTATGGATGCAATGGACCAAATGGCCTCCTGTCCCATAACCATTACTTCATTCTGCAATATCTAGACTTTTAATTTTGAAAGTGATAATTAATTTAATCACAGCTTCATTTTCCACAGCAGTTCTATTTCCAGGGTCGTAGAGGTCTGACCGTGGGAATTTAATTGCATTTATCAAACCATTTCTCTGATGGTGAGAGCACTTTCCGAATAAGAAACTGCATGTTGAGTGCAAAAGCGAAGAAGGTGAGGCAGGTAAATATATTTTTAAAAGACTTTTGGGCAGGTACATGGAATAGAAAGTATTAGAAGGCTTGGGCAAACACTTGCAAATGCGACTAGCTTGAATGAGCAGAGTGGGACGAGTCTTTGACTATTTTGACTGCTGTCCATATCTGGCTTTTGACTTCTAACTTTATTAGCTTGTTAAATATTTAACTCTTGTTATATAATACATTATTTTAAATAATTGTTGAATTTTGTTGCTTTTTGTTGCATGTCGCTGCCTGACCAACACACCACAGGACCTATCCACTTCCGAAGAGGAGTGCGTCAAGGGTGCCCCATGTCCGGTCAACTGTATGCAATCTGTGTCGAGCCATTCCTCGGCCTTCTTCGGAGAAGGCTGACAGGTCTGGTTCTGCGCGAACCGGACATGGAGGTCGTCCTCTCGGCCTACGCCGATGACGTACTCCTCATGATGACAGACCCCTGTGACCTGCGGAGGATGCGCGAGTGCCAAGATGTTTTCTCGGCGGCATCCTCCGCGAGGATCAATTGGGCGAAATGTTCCGGACTCTTAGTAGGCCAGTGGCAGGTGGACTCCCTGCCGGAGGAGATGAGAGCTTTTGAGTGGAGCACCAGACGCCTTCTCTATCTGGGAGTCTACCTGAGTCCTTCTGGGGAGACCTGGCTGGCGAACTGGCAGGACCTGGAGACAAAAGTCATGGCCCGGCTAGGGCGCTGGTCAGGCCTTCTCAGGGTGCTTTCCTATCGAGGCAGGGTGGTGGTCATAAACCAGCTGGTGGCCTCCATGTTGTGGTACCGGATAGTCACCTTGTCCCCCCCCTGCCCCTTTTGTCGCGAGAATGCAGAGGAAGCTAATGGACTTCTTCTGGGGAAACAGGAAGCACTGGGTCTCTGCAGCGGTTCTGAGTCTCCCAGTAGGAGAGGATGGACAGTCGCTGGTGTGTGTACGCACACGACTGGTGGCTCTCCGCCTCAGGACTCTGCAGAGATTCCTGTACGCCGAGCACCCTCCCAGGTGGCACGTGTTGGCGACTTTCTTCCTCCGGAGGGGCTGCTGCCTTCACGAAGATATGCAGCTACCACCGGCGGGCATCAACCATGCTGCTTTGCAGAGGCTGCCCGGCTTCTATCAGGACCTACTGAGAGTCTGGAACATGGTTGCCTCAGGCCGGGAATCCCCTACTCTGGCAGAGGGCGGGGTCCTGGCCGACCCTTGCCCTGTCGCAACGGATGTCAGTGCGGCTCAGGTGTGTGGAACGACTCGGGCTGAGCTACTCGTCGGGCCCAGGCCCCGCAGCCTTACCCGAGAGACGAATCCACACAACTTGAGCCGTCTTTCATCGACACCCACAATCCCATTCAGGGATGCAGGCAGGAGGTACCTTTATGGGCTGCTGCTCCACACCCTCCACTTCCTAGCACTCGTCCACCGTCCCGACACGCCATGGCAGTCGGTCTTTCCACCTGGAGGTGAGGGGGGGTCCCCAATGGAAGTCCCTCTACAAGGGAGTCCTTCCCATGCACCTTGGGGATCTCGGCTGGAGGGTGCTGCATAAAACGGTGCCCTGCAATAAGTTCTTTAGTTTGTACACGGATCTCCCAGCCGCGTGTCACTTCTGCGGGCTGGAGGAGACCGTGTACCATATGTACGTGGAGTGTGTGAGGCTGCAGCCCCTTTTCGCGTATTTGCGTGGGCTGCTTCTCGCCTTCTGGTTGCATTTCAGTCCCACCCTATTCATATATGGTCATCCAGTAAGGAGGGGGGCACAGAGGGATGAGAATGTCCTTGTCAACTTGCTCCTGGGGATGGCGAAAATTGCCATCCGTGGCTCCTGGAAAAGGGTGGCAGGAGGTTCTCCCTGGGCGGACTGCCTGGCTATGTTTAGGGGGTATGTACGTGCCCGGGTGAATATTGAAAAGGAATACGCACAGTCCACGGCGACCGTCGAGATGTTCCAGGACCGTTGGGCTCCGCGGGGTGTAAATGCCATCATTGATGAGGATGGCAATATACTGGTTTAACATGTATTGTCTGTTTGTAGTGTAGTAAATGTGTTAGTCACTGGTTTTGTAAATATTGTATAGCACCGACATTTGTAATAAAGAATTTTGTATTAAAAAAAAAGAAATTAGTCATCCCTGTGAATGTGTGTTGCCCCTTGAGGAAGCGGGAAGTCGAGATGGAGTTAATGGAGAGAGGCCAGTTTACATTGCAAACTGCGCTTGTTCACAACTCTGCAAATTGGTGCAGTCTTGGGTAGAGCAGTTGTCTCGCCAAGCCCTGATGCCTTTTAGGGTGCATAAGTGCAAGTTGGTAAAAGTCATGCGAGTCATGTTGAATTTCATCAGCGTTCTGAGAAAGATGGGTGCCAATCTACCGTATCTGACTGAACCACGACCAATTGTTAGGAACGTTTACACCTCACAGCCACTGACTCAGAAATGGACCAAATGACTCCTTTCCCGTAACCATTCCTTGAGGAGAAATGAGGGCCCGGGACCCTCATATCACCCCGGACACTCACATCACACCAGTGTCCCCACCCTGGACCCTCACATCAGACTGACGTCCCCACCCTGGACCCTCACATCACACCGACATCCCCATCCCAGACCCTCACATCACACTGATGTCCCCACCCCAGACCCTCACATCACACATGTGTCCCCACCCTAGACCCTCAGATCAGATCAACATCCCCACCCCGGACCCTCACATCACACCAGTGTCCCCACCCCGGACCTTTACATCACACCGACATCCCCACCCCGGACCCTCACATCACACCGACATCCCCACCCCGGACCCTCACATCAGACCGACATCCACACCCCGAACCCTCACATCACACCGACATCCCCATCCCGGACCCTCACATCAGACCGACGTCCACACCCCGGACCCTCACATCACACCGACATCCCCATCCTGGACCCTCACATCAGACCGACGTCCACACCCCGGACCCTCACATCACACCGACATCCCCATCCTGGACCCTCACATCAGACCGACGTCCACACCCCGGACCCTCACATCACACCAACATCCCCATCCCGGACCCTCACATCACACCGACGTCCCCTCCCCAGACCCTCACATCACACCGACGTCCCCTCCCCAGACCCTCACATCACACCGGACCCTCACATCACACTGACATCCCCACCCTGGACCCTCACATCACACCAACGTCCCCACCCCGGACTCTCACATCACACATGTGTCCCCTCCCCGGACCCTCACATCACACCGACGTCCCCACCCTAGACACTCACATCACACCGACGTCCCCACCCCGGACCCTCACATCACACCGACGTCCCCTCCCCGGACCCTCACATCACACCGACGTCCCCACCCCGGACCCTCACATCACACCGACATCCCCAACCCAGAACCTCACATCACACCGACGTCCCCTCCCCGGACCCTCACATCACACCGACGTCCCCACCCCGGACTCTCACATCACCCGGACCCTCACGTCACACATGTGTCCCCACCCTAGACCCTCACATCAGACCGACGTCCCCACCCCAGACCCTCACATCACACATGTGTCCCCACCCTAGACCCTCACATCAGACCGACGTCCCCTCCCCGAACCCTCACATCACACTGACATCCCCACCCTGGACCCTCACATCACACTGACGTCCCCACCCCGGACTCTCACATCACACATGTGTCCCCTCCCTGGACCCTCACATCACACTGACGTCCCCACCCTAGACCCTCACATCACACCGACGTCCCCACCCCGGACCCTCACATCACACCGACGTCACCTCCCCGGACCCTCACATCACACCGACGTCCCCACCCCGGACCCTCATATCACACCGACGTCCCCAACCCAGACCCTCACATCACCCCGGACCCTCACGTCACACCGACGTCCCCTCCCCGGACCCTCACATCACACCGACATCCCCAACCCAGAAACTCTCATCACACCGACGTTCCCACCCCGGACTCTCACACACCCCGGACCCTCACGTCACACATGTGTCCCCACCCTAGACCCTCACATCAGACCGATGTTCCCACCCCGGACCCTCACATCACACCGACGTCCCCACCCTGGACCCTCACATCACACCAACATCCCCACCCCGGACCCTCAGATCACACCGACGTGCCCACCCCGGACCCTCACATCAGGCCAACGTCCCCTCCCCGGACCCTCACATCACACTGACATCCCCACTCCGGACAATCACATCACACATGTGTCCCCACTCTAGACCCTCACATCAGACCGACGTCCCCTCCCCGAACCCTCACATCACACTGACATCCCCACCCAGAAACTCACATCACACCGACGTTCCCACCCCGGACTCTCACACACCCCGGACCCTCACGTCACACATGTGTCCCCACCCTAGACCCTCACATCAGACCGATGTTCCCACCCCGGACCCTCACATCACACCGACGTCCCCACCCTGGACCCTCACATCACACCAACATCCCCACCCCGGACCCTCAGATCACACCGACGTGCCCACCCCGGACCCTCACATCAGGCCAACGTCCCCTCCCCGGACCCTCACATCACACTGACATCCCCACTCCGGACAATCACATCACACATGTGTCCCCACTCTAGATCCTCACATCAGACCGACGTCCCCACTCCGGACCCTCACATCATACCGACGTCCCCTCTCCGGACCCTCACATCACACCGACGTCCCCACCCCGGACCCTCACATCACCCCGGAGCCTCACGTCACATCGACGTCCCCACCCCGGACCCTCAGATCAGACTGACGTCCCCACCCCGGACCCTCACATCACACAGACGTCCCCACCCGGACCCTCACATCACATCGACCTCCCCACCCCGGACCCTCACATCACACAGACGTCCCCACCCGGACCCTCACATCACATCGACCTCCCCACCCCGGACCCTCACATCACACCGACATCCCCACCCCGGACCCTCAGATCACACCGACGTCCCCACCCCGGACCCTCACATTACACCGATGCCCCCACCCCGGACCCTCAGATCAGACTGACGTCCCCACCCCGGACCCTCACATCACACCAACGTCCCCTCCCTGGACCCTCACATCACACCGACTTCCCCACCCCGGACCCTCACATCACACCGACATCCCCACCCCGGACCCTCAGATCACACCGACGTCCCCACCCCGGATTCTCACATCACCCCGGACCCTCACGTCACACATGTGTCCCCACCCTAGACCCTCACATCAGACCGACGTCCCCACCCCAGACCCTCACATCACACATGTGTCCCCACCCTAGACCCTCACATCAGACCGACGTCCCCTCCCCGAACCCTCACATCACACTGACATCCCCACCCTGGACCCTCACATCACACTGACGTCCCCACCCCGGACTCTCACATCACACATGTGTCCCCTCCCCGGACCCTCACATCACACTGACGTCCCCACCCTAGACCCTCACATCACACCGACGTCCCCACCCCGGACCCTCACATCACACCGACGTCACCTCCCCGGACCCTCACATCACACCGACGTCCCCACCCCGGACCCTCATATCACACCGACGTCCCCAACCCAGACCCTCACATCACCCCGGACCCTCACGTCACACCGACGTCCCCTCCCCGGACCCTCACATCACACCGACATCCCCAACCCAGAAACTCACATCACACCGACGTTCCCACCCCGGACTCTCACACACCCCGGACCCTCACGTCACACATGTGTCCCCACCCTAGACCCTCACATCAGACCGATGTTCCCACCCCGGACCCTCACATCACACCGACGTCCCCACCCTGGACCCTCACATCACACCAACATCCCCACCCCGGATCCTCACATCAGACCGACGTCCCCACTCCGGACCCTCACATCATACCGACGTCCCCTCTCCGGACCCTCACATCACACCGACGTCCCCACCCCGGACCCTCACATCACCCCGGAGCCTCACGTCACATCGACGTCCCCACCCCGGACCCTCAGATCAGACTGACGTCCCCACCCCGGACCCTCACATCACACAGACGTCCCCACCCGGACCCTCACATCACATCGACCTCCCCACCCCGGACCCTCACATCACACCGACATCCCCACCCCGGACCCTCAGATCACACCGACGTCCCCACCCCGGACCCTCACATTACACCGATGCCCCCACCCCGGACCCTCAGATCAGACTGACGTCCCCACCCCGGACCCTCACATCACACCAACGTCCCCTCCCTGGACCCTCACATCACACCGACTTCCCCACCCCGGACCCTCACATCACACCGACATCCCCACCCCGGACCCTCACATCAGACCGACATCCCCAACCCAGAAACTCTCATCACACCGACGTTCCCACCCCGGACTCTCACACACCCCGGACCCTCACGTCACACATGTGTCCCCACCCTAGACCCTCACATCAGACCGATGTTCCCACCCCGGACCCTCACATCACACCGACGTCCCCACCCTGGACCCTCACATCACACCAACATCCCCACCCCGGACCCTCAGATCACACCGACGTGCCCACCCCGGACCCTCACATCAGGCCAACGTCCCCTCCCCGGACCCTCACATCACACTGACATCCCCACTCCGGACAATCACATCACACATGTGTCCCCACTCTAGACCCTCACATCAGACCGACGTCCCCTCCCCGAACCCTCACATCACACTGACATCCCCACCCAGAAACTCACATCACACCGACGTTCCCACCCCGGACTCTCACACACCCCGGACCCTCACGTCACACATGTGTCCCCACCCTAGACCCTCACATCAGACCGATGTTCCCACCCCGGACCCTCACATCACACCGACGTCCCCACCCTGGACCCTCACATCACACCAACATCCCCACCCCGGACCCTCAGATCACACCGACGTGCCCACCCCGGACCCTCACATCAGGCCAACGTCCCCTCCCCGGACCCTCACATCACACTGACATCCCCACTCCGGACAATCACATCACACATGTGTCCCCACTCTAGATCCTCACATCAGACCGACGTCCCCACTCCGGACCCTCACATCATACCGACGTCCCCTCTCCGGACCCTCACATCACACCGACGTCCCCACCCCGGACCCTCACATCACCCCGGAGCCTCACGTCACATCGACGTCCCCACCCCGGACCCTCAGATCAGACTGACGTCCCCACCCCGGACCCTCACATCACACAGACGTCCCCACCCGGACCCTCACATCACATCGACCTCCCCACCCCGGACCCTCACATCACACCGACATCCCCACCCCGGACCCTCAGATCACACCGACGTCCCCACCCCGGACCCTCACATTACACCGATGCCCCCACCCCGGACCCTCAGATCAGACTGACGTCCCCACCACGGACCCTCACATCACACCAACGTCCCCTCCCTGGACCCTCACATCACACCGACTTCCCCACCCCGGACCCTCACATCACACCGACATCCCCACCCCGGACCCTCAGATCACACCGACGTCCCCACCCCGGACTCTCACATCACCCCGGACCCTCACGTCACACATGTGTCCCCACCCTAGACCCTCACATCAGACCGACGTCCCCACCCCAGACCCTCACATCACACATGTGTCCCCACCCTAGACCCTCACATCAGACCGACGTCCCCTCCCCGAACCCTCACATCACACTGACATCCCCACCCTGGACCCTCACATCACACTGACGTCCCCACCCCGGACTCTCACATCACACATGTGTCCCCTCCCCGGACCCTCACATCACACTGACGTCCCCACCCTAGACCCTCACATCACACCGACGTCCCCACCCCGGACCCTCACATCACACCGACGTCACCTCCCCGGACCCTCACATCACACCGACGTCCCCACCCCGGACCCTCATATCACACCGACGTCCCCAACCCAGACCCTCACATCACCCCGGACCCTCACGTCACACCGACGTCCCCTCCCCGGACCCTCACATCACACCGACATCCCCAACCCAGAAACTCACATCACACCGACGTTCCCACCCCGGACTCTCACACACCCCGGACCCTCACGTCACACATGTGTCCCCACCCTAGACCCTCACATCAGACCGATGTTCCCACCCCGGACCCTCACATCACACCGACGTCCCCACCCTGGACCCTCACATCACACCAACATCCCCACCCCGGACCCTCAGATCACACCGACGTGCCCACCCCGGACCCTCACATCAGGCCAACGTCCCCTCCCCGGACCCTCACATCACACTGACATCCCCACTCCGGACAATCACATCACACATGTGTCCCCACTCTAGATCCTCACATCAGACCGACGTCCCCACTCCGGACCCTCACATCATACCGACGTCCCCTCTCCGGACCCTCACATCACACCGACGTCCCCACCCCGGACCCTCACATCACCCCGGAGCCTCACGTCACACCGACGTCCCCACCCCGGACCCTCACATTACACCGATGCCCCCACCCCGGACCCTCAGATCAGACTGACGTCCCCACCCCGGACCCTCACATCACACCAACGTCCCCTCCCTGGACCCTCACATCACACCGACTTCCCCACCCCGGACCCTCACATCACACCGACATCCCCACCCCGGACCCTCAGATCACACCGACGTCCCCACCCCGGACCCTCACATCATACCAACGTCCCCTCCCCGGACCCTCAGATCACAACGACGTCCTCACCTCGGACCCACACATCATACAGGCGTCCCCACCCCGGACCCTCACATCACACCGACATCCCCACCCCGGACAATCACATCACACCGACGTCCCCTCCCTGGACCCTCACACCACAGCGACATTCCTACCCCGGATCCTCACATCACACCGACATCCCCACCCGGACCCTCACATTACACCGGACCCTCACATCACACTGACATCCCCACCCCGGACTCTCACATCACACATGTGTCCCCACCCTAGACCCTCACATCAGACCAACGTCCCCTCCCCGGACCCTCACATTACACCGACATCCCCACCCCGGACCCTCACACACACCGATGTCCCCACCCCGACCCTCACATCACACCAACGTCCCCACCCCGGACCCTCATGTCACACTGACGTCCCCACCCCGGACCCTCAGATCAGACTGACGTCCCCAATCCAGACCCTCACATCACACCGACGTCCCCTCCCCAGACCCTCACATCACACCAACATCCCCACCCCGGACCCTCAGATCACACCGACGTCCCCACCCCGGACCCTCGTATCACACCAATGTCCCCTCCCCGGACCCTCACATCACACCGACGTCCCCACCCCGTACCCTCACATCACACTGACGTCCCCAATCCAGACCCTCACATCACCCTGGACCCTCACATCACACCGACATCCCCCACCCCGGACACTCACATCACATCGAAGTCCCCACCTCGGACACTCACATCACACTGACGTCCCCACCCCGGACCCTCACATCACACCAGTGTCCCCACCCCGGACCCTCACATCACACCAGTGTCCCCACCCCGGACCCTCACATCACACCGACATCCCCACCCCGGACCCTCACATCACCCCACTTTCTCAGTTGTTGAGATCTACCTCACTGCAAGAGTTTTCACAAGGTTCGACATCCCAAAGATATGATGAAAGATTAGTTGGTGACCGTAAATTACCTTCTCGTAGAGATAAGTAGCAAATAAAAAAAACAAATCATGAAATTGTTGGTTCAAGAATCCTTTCAGCCCATCTCATCCATGCCAGTTATAAAGCCAACGCTTTAAATTAGAAATCTGTTTCAAAGGGGAATCGATGAGCCAGTGTGAGAAAGAATAAGCCTCCGTGTTACAGGGAAGCAAATAAAAGAAGATTGGGACAGATGGGATTGGTCTTTTCACAGTCAAATTTCTTATCAACGTACGTGTATGTCACTACTTAATGCCATTAGATTAACTTTCTTGTAGGCATTCACAGTAGAACAAAGAAATACAATAGAATAAGTGAAGAGCTTCACGTAAAGACCGACGGACAATCAATGTGCAAAGGATGACAAACCCTGTAAACAAAACAAATAATGATATTAATAAATAAATTATAAATAAATAATGCTGAGAACATGAGTTGTACAGTCTTTGAAAGTGTTTCCACTGGTTGTGGAATCAATTCATTGCTGAGGTAAGTGAAGTTATCTATGCTGGTTCAAGAGCCAGATGGTTGCTTTGACAAGAGTCCTTGACAAGGATGGCTTGGACCCAAATACTGGAGTATCCAAGGCTGGGATCGAGACACGGTATCAAATGGGATCAAGACACGGTATCAAATGGGATCGAGACACGGTATCAAACAGGATCAAGACATGGTATCAAACGGGATCGAGACACGGTATCAAACAGGATTGAGACACTGAGCACAAAACGAACACTACAAAGTCACTGGTAGGCTTACGACTGAGCACCGAACCCAGGTTCAGGTGTTCCTTAAATACTCGATTCCTGGCACCCAAACCATGATGGCCAAGTGGTTAAGGCGTTCGTCTAGTGATCTGAAGGTCGCTAGTTCAAGCCTGAGCTGTGGCAGCGTGTTTGTGTCCTTGAGCAAGGCACTTAACCACACATTGCTCGAGTGTATGTGCGAGGAGTGGCGCCCCACACAGACTTCCAATCTGCGCCTTGTAAAGCACGAAAATTCCCAAAGCAGGCCTCTCATGGTCTGAGTCGACGTTCCCTCCAAACCATGATTATCAATTAATGAGAACATCCTAAAGAGGGCCAGCTATCCGTACTCCAGAGAGTTAGAGCATTTAAATCTCGGAAGCTGGCGTGGTTGGGAGCATCTCGTAACAGGTTGAGGGGTAGTAACTGTTCCTGAACCTGATGGTGTGGGACTTAAGACTCTTGTAGCAACTTCCCAGTGGCAGCTGTGAGAAGAGAGCATGGCCTGGATGGTGATGGGTGGTGCTTCCTTGTGGCAGCACTCCGTGCAAATGTGCTTAGTGGTGGGAACGGCTTTCCCTGTGATGGGCTGGATTGTATCCACACTTTCTTACGCACATCAGTCTGTGATACAACAGTTAGGGTACTCTTCACTGTGCATCTTAGCAGTTTGTCAAAATTTTAGATGACATGCTGAATCTGTGTAAACTTCTAAGAAAAGTACAAGTGCTGTTGTGCTTTCTTTGCAATGGCACTGGGAGCAGTCATAGAAACATAGAAAATAGGTGCAGGAGTAGGCCATTCGGCCCTTCGAGCCTGCACCGCCATTCAGTATGATCATGGCTGATCATTCAACTCAGAACCCTGTATCTGCCTTCTCTCCGTACCCCCTGATCCCTTTAGCCTTATCTCACTCCCTCTTAAATATAGCCAATGAACTGGCTTCAACTGTTTCCTGTGGGAGAGAATTCCACAGATTCACCACTCTCTGTGTGAAGAAGTTTTCCCTCATCTCGGTCCTAAAAGGCTTCCCCTTTATCATCAAACTGTGACCCCTCGTTCTGGACTTCCCCAACATCGGGAACAATCTTCCTACATCTAGCCTGTCCAATCCCTTTAGAATTTTATACGTTTCAATAAGATCCCCCCTCAATCTTCTAAATTCCAGGGAGTATAAGCCTAGCCGATCCAGTCTTTCATCATATGAAAGTCCTGCCATCCCAGGAATCAATCTGGTGAACCTTCTTTGTACTCCCTCTATGGCAAGAATGTCTTTCCTCAGATTAGGGGACCAAAACTGCACACAATACTCTAGGTGTGGTCTCACCAAGGCCTTGTACAACTGCAGTAGTACCTCCCTGCTCCTGTACTCAAATCCTCTCGCTATAAATGCCAGCATACCATTCGACTTTTTCACCGCCTGCTGTACCTGCATGCCCACTTTCAATGACTGGTGTACAATGACACTCAGGTCTGGTTGCACCTCCCTTTTTCCTAATCGACCACCATTCAGATAATAATCTGTTTTCCTGTTCTTGCCACCAAAGTGGATAACTTCACATTTATCCACATTAAATTGCATCTGCCATGAATTTGCCCACTCACCAAACCTATCCAAGTCACTTTACATCCTCTTAGCATCCTCCTCACAGTTAACACTGCCGCCCAGCTTCGTGTCATCCGCAAACTTCGAGATGTTGCATTTAATTTCCTCGTCTAAGTCATTATTATATATTGTAAACAACTGGGGTCCCAGCACTGAGCCTTGCGGTACCCCACTAGTCACTGCCTGCCATTCTGAAAAGGTCCCGTTTATTCCCACTCTTTGCTTCCTGTCTGCCAACCAATTCTCTATCCACATCAATAACATACCCCCAATACCGTGTGCTTTAAGTTTGCACACTAATCTCCTGTGTGGGACCTTGTCAAAAGCCTTTTGAAAAACCAAATATACCACATCCACTGGTTCTCCCCTATCCACTCTACTAGTTACATCCTCAAAAAATTCTATGAGATTCGTCAGACACGATTTTCCTTTCACAAATCCATGCTGACTTTGTCTGATGATTTCACCACTTTCCAAATGTGCTGTTATCACATCTTTGATAACTGACTCTAGCAGTTTCCCCACCACCGATGTTAGGCTAACTGGTCTATAATTCCCCGGTTTCTCTCTCCCTCCTTTTTTAAAAAGTGGGGTTACATTAGCCACCCTCCAATCCTCAGGAACTAATGCAGAATCTAAAGAGTTTTCAAAAATTATCACTAATGCATCCACTATTGCTTGGGCTACTTCCTTAAGCACTCTGGGATGCAGACCATCTGGCCCTGGGGATTTATCTGCTTTCAATCTCTTCAATTTACCTAACACCACTTCCCTACTAACATGTATTTCCCTCAGTTCCTCCATCTCACTAGACCCTCGGTCCCCTACTATTTCCAGAAGATTATTTATGTCCTCCTTAGTGAAGGCAGAACCAAAGTAGTTATTCAATTGATCTGTCATGTCCTTGCTCCCTATGATCAATTCACCTGTTTCTGACTGTAAGGGACCTACATTTGTCTAAACCAATCTTTTTCTTTTCACATATCTATAAAAGCTTTTACAGTCAGTTTTTATGTTCCCCGCCAGCTTTCCCTCATAATCTTTTTTCCCTTTCCTAATTAAGCCCTTTGTTCTCCTCTGCTGGACTCTGAATTTCTCCCAGTCCTCAGGTGAGCCGCTTTTTCTGGCTAATTTGTATGCTTCTTCTTTGGAATTGATACTATCCCTAATTTCCCTTGTCAGCCACGGGTGCACTACCTTCCCTGGTTTATTCTTTTCCCAAACTGGGATGAACAATTGTTGCAGTTTGTCCATGCGATCTTTAAATGCTTGCCATTGCATATCCACCGTCAACCCTTTAAGTATCATTTGCCAGTCTATCTTAGCTAATTCACGTCTCATACCTTCAAAATTACCCTTCTTTAAGTTCAGAACCTTAGTTTCTGAATTAACTATGTCACTCTCCATCTTAATGAAGAATTCCACCATATTATAAAAAGGGCCTCACACGACAAGATTGCTAACTAACCCTTCCTCGTTGCTCTAAACCCAGTCCAGAATGGCCTGCTCTCTAGTTGGTTCCTCGACATGTTGGTTCAGAAAACTATTCCGCATACTTTCCAAGAAATCCTCTTCCTCAGCACCCTTACCAACTTGGTTCACCCAATCTATATGTAGGTTGAAGTCACCCATTATAATTGCTGTTCCTTTATTGCACACATTTCTAATTTCCTGTTTAATGCAATCGCCAACCTCACTACTACTGTTAGGTGGCCTGTACACAACTCCCACCAGCGTTTTCTGACCCTTAGTGTTATGCAGCTCTACCCATATTGATTCCACATCGTCCCGGCTAATGTCCTTCCTTTCTATTGTGTTAATCTCCTCTCTAACCAGCAATGCCACCCCACCTCCTTTTCTTTCATGTCTATCCCTCCTGAATATTGAATATCCCTGAACGTTGAGCTCCCCACGTGTCACCACTTATTTCGGCATCAACATAGCCGTTTCAACTATGACACATCACAGCACATAATACAGAACAACAGAAGCAGCAACAACAGAACAAGATAACAACAGCAAAACAAGCAAACGACAGCAAAACAAAACAGCAACAGCAAAACAAGCCCACTTCAACCCTCTCACTCATCCAACCCCCTCCCCATATTCACACAGACAGGCCTGCAACCCCAGCACAGGCCTCTGCGCCTCCAGCGCTTGGCTTCAGACCCTCAGACTCGCAGAGCATTGCCCAAAAGAGACTGTCAAAGATTCCAGCTCTTCAATTCTACTTGCAGCAGGTGCTAAGCTGTGATCCTTCCCTGCAGAGGTGTTGTACCAAGCATCACTGTGTTCCTCACTATGCAACATCAGGTTGTGGACAGCGCTTTGTGCTGGTGGAGCAAATCGTTTTGAGAGACCAAACTCCATCTTTCACTGAGTTGAAAACTTTCCAACAGCAGTGGCCTTTAACTCAGTGGGATTCCCTGGAACCTGTCATGCCTACTCTCAATAAAGTTCCCGGAGTCCCTTTCCAGATCTTCGTGACAAACCAACATAGGGAAAGGAGATGGTTTATGGTCTCCCCTTCACTACAGTCACCTCAAGGCAATGTGTCGAGGAAGCGAAGGCCTAATATCTGCTTGTCTGAGAGCCAGAGGCCGAAGCTGGGGGCCGGATTTCTGTGATTCCAGCCCAGGGACTGGAGGATGGGGGCTGGAGGCAGCCCGTCCTGCGGCTGGAGGCCTGTCTGTGTATATGAATGGGGGGTGGGTGGTTGGCTGAGAGTGGGGATTGCGGCTTGTGTTACTCTGCTGAACATGGTGGATATGTTATGTGTGTGCCAGATTGTGTGGTGACACTTGTGGGCTGCTTAGGTCATGCTGGTTGTTAATGCAAATGACACATTTCACTGCGTGTTTCGATGCACACGTGGTGGACAAATGAAGGTGGAAGTGAATCTGAATGCGTGCGGTGGCTCTGAGATCCTAGTTGTGCATGAAAGCTCAACAAGGTGAACTCCTATCACCGCTAACTAAGTTTGAAAGTTCTGATAACGACACATTCTGCCAAATGACATTGACTGATTCCTTGGGGAACCGTCCCACAAAACCCACCATCCACTTTTCACACAAGTCCTCAAGGACATCCGAAACAGACTTCAGGCAGATTCAGGTTAATTTATTTATCACATATACATAGAAACATACTTAACATAGCACATGGTCAGAGATGATGCTCTGCACGTATTTTGCTACAAGGAATGGTTACAATATGGCTCGATGTGGCCAACTTGCCAACTGGTTACTTGGCAGGGGGGCAGAAAAACTATTGAGCTGTTTCACCTCTTCAAAGTCAATGTCAATTTCAAATACGTGTGCTTGATGTAAAGTCACAGATATAGAATCATAGAACACAACAGCACAGAAACAGGCCCTTCAGCCGATCTAGTCCATACTGAACTATTTTTCTGCCTAGTGTTTTGTATCCCTGGGGTTCCTTTTTGCTGTGGACTGTCATTTTAAGGCACAAGAAAGAACTGAGACTAACTTTTGGATTTCTGCTGAGAGAGAGAGGGGCAGAGTCTGTCTTTCAGCTCGTGTTTACACTTTTACAAGGACACTGACTACTGCTGTCAGCTTTTGGGTTGCCATGGAAAGAGAGAGACCTGGAGTTATTTGATGGACAATCGATGTTATGGTTTCTCTGCAGCATGTTTACACTTTTGCAAGGGACTGGCAGCCTCCAAGTTCTTACAGAGAGAGAAGGGAGGAGCTGCTTGATGGACGGCTGGTGTTCAGCATGGTGAGATAAATAGAAGGTCAGCTGTTAGACCTACAGACCCATGGTTTTGGACACTGAATGAGCTTTGTTTTGCCCACAGAAAAGATGGGTTTTGGAGGATCAATCAGGCGGATCATTCAGTGGCTCTCACAGTGTGAACAGGGTGTGACCGATGGGGAGTTAGTCGTGTGTCTGACCCTCGCCTGAGTTGATAATTCCAACACAGAAGAACGGTCCCCTTTGTTGTGGTCACAGTCAGTGACTTCTAAAGGATTTCGAAGGACAACGGGAAGATCGACGGTGTCAGCTCACCTGAAGACTCAAACCTCTCTCTCCCCCTCTCTCTCTCTCCATTGCTACTCAACTCAACACCACGAACTGAGCTGAACTTTACTCATCATCGTATGGCTATCTATTTACCCCTAGACTTGAAGAAGCTTGGTTTTCATATATTTCCACACTTACTTATATATATAAAATCATTGCTAACCTGTTTGATTTATCTGCAGTTATATTACTGTATTGCGTAGTTACTGATAAATACCATTAGTTAATAGCAATACTGGACTCCAAAGTGTTTTCCATTTCTGCCGGATCTTTAACCCATCACGGAGTACGTGACACTAGTCCCATTGACTTGCACCCAGACCATAGCCTTCCATACCCCTCCTATGTTAAAACTGAACCCACATCCACTGATGTCCTAATGTACAAACGTTTGTATGTACCAAGGCAAAGTGACTGGTAGCAGTGTCATAGGAACATAGTATCAGAAACACAAACAATTATAAATTATACAAAAAGTTTTGTAAGAAAGAACACCATTGGAACAAAATAAAAGCAAAGCCCATTTTAGTGCCAAGTAGTCAAAGTGGTCATAATGTTACTAAGCTGAGTTAGTGATTAAAGTTGTGCTGTTTTGTTCATGGAAGTAGCTGTTCTAGATGGTATAGCGCTTCAGGCTTTGATACCTTCTGCCCAGTGGTAGCTGTGAGAAGATGGCATGGGCCGGATTGTGACAGACACTGCCTTCTTGAGACAGTACCCCATGTAGGTACTGCTGAGAGTGGCAATGGCTATAGCTTTGATGTATTGGGCTGACTTCACTGCAATGTCAGTAATCAATTTTGTCAATATTCAAGGCAAGTCTCTAGGTCAATATGCGGTAATAGATAATGTCTGCTTTACAATTTGGCAGCTTCTGGTTGACAGATGCATCTTTACTGTACATGCATTTCTTGCCAGTCTTGATCATGTCAAACCAGAAAAAAAGTATCTGTGCTTGACCATCTCTGCTTCTCTTGCCTGCGATTTTTTAAGCAGCTGTAACCTTTGGCCTGGATGCTATGGCCGACTGCCATATCTGTCTTATCACTTTATTGGAAATGGCTGCCTCCTGCTTGTCCCTATCCAGGCTACATGGCCCTTGTTTATCAAATCTGATTTTCACAAGAACAAGTTATTCCGTGGATATATTTTCAATCATGCAGTCATGCTAGACTGATAAATACTTTATTCTCTAATTAACTAACAAAAAAGACTATATAGTCAGGGTAGTGATAGGGGGCTATATAGTCAGGGTAGTGATAGGGGGCTATATAGTCAGGGTAGTGATAGGGGACTATATAGTCAGGGTAGTGACGGGGACTATATAATCAGGGTAGTGACAGGGGGCTATATAGTCAGGGTAGTGACGGGGACTATATAGTCAGGGTAGTGACAGGGGACTATATAGTCAGGGTAGTGACGGGGACTATATAGTCAGTGTAGTGATAGGGGACTATATATTCAGGGTAGTGACAGGGGACTCTATAGTCAGGGTAGTGATAGGGGGCTATATAGTCAGGGTAGTGACGGGACTATATAGTCAGGGTAGTGACAGGGGACTTTATAGTCAGGGTAGTGATAGGGGACTATATAGTCAGGGTAGTGACGGGGACTATAGTCAGGGTAGTGATAGGGGACTCTATATTCAGGGTAGTGACAGGGGACTATATAGTCAGGGTAGTGACGGGGACTATATAGTCAGGGTAGTGATAGGGGGCTATATAGTCAGGGTAGTGACAGGGAACTATATAGTCAGGGTAGTGACGGGGACTATATAGTCAGCTAGTGACGGGACTATATAGTCAGGGTAGTGACAGGGGACTCTATAGTCAGGGAATAGACAAGAGATTCTGTGGACATGAACGGGACACCCGGATGGTTTGTTGCCTCCCAGGTGCCAGGGTTAGGGATGACTCAGATTGCATCACAGCATTGGTAAAAATGTAAAGATAGCGTGCAGTCAGACTGTCAGGAGGGCAGGCAGGTGATGGGACTTAGTTGCAGCCAACAGGCTGAGTATCAAAACATTAAGGATGCAGAATCAGAAAGGACAGCAAATACGGTACTCAAGGTGTTACATAGTATAAGAAATAAGGTGGATGATCTTGTTGCAATATTACAGATCGCCAGATATGATGTTGCAGCCATCACTGAGTCGTGGCTGAAGGATGGTTGTAGTTGGGAGCTGAATGTCCAAGGTTACATATTATATCGGACGGATAGGAAGGTAGGCAGAGGGGATGGTGTGGCTCTACTGGTAAAGAGTGGCATCAAATCAGTAGAAAGATGTGACATAAAATCAGAAGATGTTGAATCCTTGTGGGTTGAGTTAAGAAACTGCAAGAGTAAAAGGACATTGATGGCAGTTATATACAGGCCTCCCAACAGTGGCTGGGAAGTGAAAAGGCAAGTCAAAAGGGCAATGTTATGGTCATCATGGGAGATTTTAACATGCAGGTCGATTGGGAAAATTAGGTTGATAATGGTTCTCAAGAGAGTGAGTTTGTTCAATGCCTATGAGATGAATTTTTACAGCAGTTTGTCATTGAACCTACTAGGAGATCGGCTATACTGGATTGGGTGTTATGTAATGAACCAGAGGTGATTCGGGAGCTTAGGGTAAAAGAACCCTTAGGAACCAGTGATCAACTTGAAATTTGATAGGGAGAAAGTAAATGTCTGATGTAGCAGTGGAGTTGGCCAAAGTAAATTGGAAGGAGCTGCTGGCAGGGATGTCAGCAAGCAGCAATGGCATGTGTTTCTGGGAAAAATGAGGAAGGTGCAGGACATGTGTATTCCAAAAATGAAGAAATATATAAGTATAATAGTATAATAACTGTGGCTGACAAGGGAAGTCTTGGGTATACATCAAAGCAAAAATTAATGGGAAGATAGAGAAGTGGGAAGTTTTTTAAAACTTACAGAGAGCAACTAAAAGAAATATTAGGAGGAAAAAAATGAAATATGAAAGCCAGCTAGCAAATAATACCAAAGTGGATAGTAAAAGCTTTTTCAATTACGTTAAAATAAAAGAGAGATGAGAATGGATATAAGACCGCTAGAAAATGAGGCAGGAGAAATAATAACGGGGGACAAAGAGACGGCAGATGAACTAAATGAGTATTCTGCATCAGTCTTCATTGTGGAAGACACTAGCAGTATGCCTGATTTTGTAGTGTGTGAAGGAAGATAAGTGAGTGCAGTTAATATTACAAAGGAGAAGGTGCTCAAAAAGCTGAAAGACCTAAAGGTGTATAAGCCACCCTGACCAGGTGAACTGCACCCTAGGGTTCTGAAATAGGTAGTGTTAGAGATTGTGGTGGCATTAGAAATTATTTTTCAAAGATCATTGGATTCTAGCATGGTGCCAGAGAACTGGAAATTTGCAAATGTCACTCCACTCTTTAAGAAAGGAGGAAGGCAGCAGAAAGGAAATTATACACAAGTTAGCCTGACCTCAGTGGTTGGGAGAATGTTAGAGTTAATTGTTAAGGATGAGGTGATGGAGTACTTGGTGACACAGGACAGGATAGTACAAAGTCAGCATGGTTTCCTTTAGGGAAAGCCCTGCCTGATGAACGTGTTGGAATTCTTTGAGGAGATTACAAGTAGGATAGATAAAGGGGATGCAGTGGATGTTGTATATTTGGATTTTCAGAAGGCCTTTGACAAAGTGCCACACATGAGGCTGCTTACCAAGTTAAGAACTCATGGTATTTCAGGAAAGTTACTGGCATGGTTAGAGCATTGGCTGATTGGTAGGAGGCAGTGAGTGGGAATAAAAAGATCCTTTTCTGGTTGGCTGCCAGTGACTAGTGGTGCTCCACAGGTTGTTGGGTGTATTTAAGGTAGAGATTGATAGGTTCTTGATTGGAAATTGCATAAAAGATTACGGGGAGAAGGCTGTGTACTGGGGTTGTGGAAGAGATTTAAAAAATGAATCAGCCATGGTGGAATGGTGGAGCAGACTTGATGGACCAGATGGCCTCATTCTGCTTCAATATCTCATGGTCTTATGTAATCCATGCTTGTCAATGACATGGGCATGATATGATATTTCATTATGGAAAAACTAATTTTTCTCTCTCATTGTGTGCAGACCATTCTCACTCAGCCTTTAAGCACTTTAGCAAGGATCTGGAGGTGCTCTTCATCATTCTTGTCAGTCACAATAATGTTATCAAGGTAATACTGTGTTCCTGGGATATCTTGGAGCACTTGGTCTATTGATCTTTGCCAAATTGCTAGAGCTGATGCGACGACAAAGACGAGACAATTATACTGGACCAGGCCCTTGCGAGTGTTAATTGTGAGGAACTTCCTGCTTGACTCCTCGATCTCTATTTGCAGATAGACTTGTGACAAGGCAATCCTTGAACACCTCCCCCCACCTGCTAAAAGTATCTTCTGTTCTTGGCAGGGGATACTGCACAGTACACAGCACCGGGTTAATGCTCGCCTGGAAATCCCTACATATGCGAATGGCCCCAGCCTACCCTTTCTTGCTCACTGCCCAATCACTCCACTCAACCTTGGAGAGAATTCCAAATGCCTCCAAGCTCCACTTTAGGACATAGAGCTAAACCTTAGTGTTGCTGCTTTATCCACTTCAGCTCTGACCTTCATGCCTTTGAGTTGACAAATTCCCTTCTCAAACACCTTCTCATTAGTGTTAAACCACTGTGCCAGTCTCTGGTTGGTTCTACCATTTGGGCTGCCATTGCCTGTTGATGTCACACTGAGAGCTTTGATTGAGTGCCAGTCTAGTTGGAGTTTTCTCAACCATTCACATGTGAGAAGTGCTGGCCCTCTACTTTTCAATACGTAAAGCTCTAACTGTTGTGTTTGGCCTCTACACATCACATTTACTTTCAGCTTGTCTTTGAGAGATGCTTTTTCACCTTTGTTGGTCTTCAGCATCTCTGAGGTCTTCTCTAATGGTAGCTTAGAAAACAGTCTGTTGTAGTCGGTCCCTGAAATTACAGACAAAGCTGACCCTGTGTCCATTACCATTTTCAGTTTTACACCAGACACATCTACTGTAATTCAGATGATTTTGTGATCTGTTCAGTAATGTGCTGCAGTTCAAGGCATGACTGCTCACCTTTGTCAAACTCTATGTTGACGGATCCAGTTGCAGATTGAGTGACTTTATGCATTGGTTTAGTTTTGTGTTTGAACTTTTTCATTCTGTGTAGTTTTTCTCTTTGGCTGTGCTTTTTGGCTGACTTCACAAGGCAAGATCACAAGACAAAGGACCAGAAGTAGGCCATTCAGCCCATTCAGTCTGCTCCGCAGCTCCCCCATGAGCTAAACTATTCACCCATCTAGTTCCAATTTCCAGCTTTTTCCCCATTTCCCTTGATACCCTGACTAATTAGATACCTGTCAGTCTCCTCTTTAAACACCCTCAATGATCGGGCCTCCACAGCTGTATGTGGCAACGGATTCCACAAATACATGACTCTCTGGCTAAAAAAATTTCTCCTCATCTCTGTTTTAACTGGGTACCCTCTAATTCTGAGACTATGGCCTCTTGTCCTGGACTCACCCACCAAGGGAAACAACCTTTTCACATCTACTCTGTCCAACCCTTTCAACATTCGAAATGTTTCTATAAGATCCCCTCTCATTTTCCTATACTCTAAAGAATACAATCCAAGAGCCGACAAACGCTCCTCATATGTTAGCCCCTGCATTACAGGATTGATATGCTCTGGGCTTGTGCCTGGACCATGTCACATCAATACACTCTGGGCTTGTACCCGGACTAGATCACATTGTTATGTTGTGGGCCTGGGTCCAGACCATGTCGCATCCATACACCTTGAGCCTGGTCCGGACCATGTTACATCGATATCACTCTGGGCCTGGTCCCAGACCAGGTCACATCGATACGCTGTGGGCTTGGGCCCGGACAATGTCACATTGACGCTCTGAGACTGGGCCCGGAACATGTCACATTGATAGGTTCTGGCCCTGGGTCTGGACCATGTCACATCAATACGCCCTTGGTCTGGGCCCGGACCATGTCATATCGATACAATCTGGGCCTGCGCCTGGACCATGTCATATCGATAGGCTCTGAGCCTGGGCTCTGAACATGTCACATTGACACGTTCTGGGCCTGGGCCCGGACCACATTACATCGATATGCTCTGCGCCTGGTCCCAGACCATGTCACATTGATACGCTCTGAGCCCGGGCCTGGACCATGTCACATTGATACGCTCTTAGCTTGGGACCAGACCATGTCACATCAACATGCTCTGGGCCTGGACCTGGAAAATGTCACATTGATATGCTCTGAGCCTGGGCCCAGACCATGTCACATCGATACACTCTGAGCCTGGGCCCAGACCATGTCACATCAATACACTCTGAGCCTGGGCCCAGACCATGTCACATCAATACACTCTGAGCCTGGGCCCAGACCATGTCACATCGATATGCTCTGGGCCTGGGCCCAGACCTTGTCACATCAATACGCTCTGGACCTGGGCCCGAACCATGTCAGATTGATACTTTCTGGGCCTTGTCCTGGACCATGTCACATCGATACTCTCTGAGCCTGAGCCCAGACCATGTCACATCAATACACTCTGGTCATGGGCCCGGCCATGTCAGGTCAGTACGTTCTGGGCCTGCCTGGACCATGTCATATCAATACGCTCTGGGCCTGGGCCCAGACCATGTCACATTTATATGCTGTGGGCCTAGGCCCAGACCATGTCACATCAATATGCTCTGCACCTGGGCCCGAACCCGGACCATGTCACATCGACACGCTCTGAGCCTGGACCCAGAAAACGTCACATCAATAATCCCCGGGACCTGACAGGGTGTTCCCTCAGACCTTGAAGAAGACTAGTGTTGAAATTGCAGGGACCCCAGCAGGAATACTTAAAATGTCGCTGTCTACAGGTGAGGTGCCGGAGGATTGGAGAGTGGCTCATGTTGTTCCGTTGTTTAAAAAAGGATCGAAAAGTAATCCGGGAAATTATAGCCCGGTAAGTTTAACGTCGGTAGTAGGTAAGTTATTGGAGGGAGTACTAAGAGACAGAATCTACAAGCATTTGGATAGTTAGGGACTTATTAGGGAGAGTCAACATGGCTTTGTGCGTGGTAGGTCATGTTTGACCAATCTATTGGAGTTTTTCGAGGAGGTTACCAGGAAAGTGGATGAAGGGAAGGCAGTGGATATTGTCTACATGGACTTCAGTAGGGCCTTTGACAAGGTCCCGCATGGGAGGTTAGTTAGGAAAATTCAGTCGCTAGGTATACATGGAGAGGTGGTAAATTGGATTAGACATTGGCTCAATGGAAGAAGCCAAAGAATAGTAGTAGAAGATTGCTTCTCCGAGTGGAGGCCTGTGACTAGTGGTGTGCCACAGGGATCAGTGCTGGGTCCATTGTTATTTGTCATCTATATCAATGATCTGGATGATAATGTGGTAAATTGGATCAGCAAATTTGCTGATGATACAAAGATTGGAAGTGTAGTAGACAGTGATGAAGGTTTTCAAAGCTTGCAGAGGGACTTGGACCAGCCTGAAAAATGGGCTGAAAAATGGCAGATGGAGTTTAATACAGACAAGTGTGAGGTATTGCATGTTGGAAGGACAAACCAAGGTAGAACATATAGGGTTAATGGTAAGGCACTGAGGAGTGCAGTAGAACAGAGGGATCTGGGAATACAGATACAAAATTCCCTAAGAGTGGCGTCACAGGTAGATAGGGTCGTAAAGAGAGCTTTTGGTACATTGGCCTTTATTAATCAATGTATTGAGTATAAGAGCTGAAATGTTATGATGAGGTTGTATAAGGCATTGGTGAGGCCGAATCTGGAGTATTGTGTTCAGTTTTGGTCACCAAGTTACAGGAAGGATATAAATAAGGTTGAAAGAGTGCAGAGAAGGTTTACAAGGATGTTGCCAGGACTTGAGAAACTCAGTTACAGAGAAAGGTTGAATAGGTTAGGACTTTATTCCCTGGAGCGTAGAAGAATGAGGGGAGATTTGATAGAGGTATATAAAATTATGATGGGTATAGATAGAGTGAATGCAAGTAGGCTTTTTCCACTGAGGCAAGGGGAGAAAAAAAGCAGAGGACATGGGTTAAGGGTGAGGGGGGAAAAGTTTAAAGGGAATATTAGGTGGGGGCTTCTTCACACAGAGAGTGGTGGGAGTATGGAATGAGCTGCCAGACGAGGTGGTAAATGCGGGTTCTTTTTTAACATTTAAGAATAAATTGGATAGATACATGGATGGGAGGTGTATGGAGGGATATGGTCTGTGTGCAGGTCAGTGGGACTAGGCAGAAAATGGTTCGGCATAGCCAAGAAGGGCCAAAAGATCTGTTTCTTTGCTGTAGTTTTTCTATGGTTTCTATGGTTTCTACATCGATACGCTCTGAGCCTGGGCCCGGAACATGTGACATCGATACGCTCAGGGCCAGGACCCGGAAAACGTCACATCGATATGCTCTGAGCCTGGACCTGGACCACGTCACATCAATATGCTCTGGGCCTGGGACTGGATCATGTCACATCTATACGTTCTGGGCCTGGGCCACGTCACATTAATATCTGCTGGGCCTGGGCCTGGACCATGTCACATCAATACTCTCTGAGCCTGGGCCTGGACCGTGTCACATCAATACACTCTGGGCCTGGGCCTGAACCATGTCGCATTCATACGCTCTGATCCTGGGCCCAGACCATGTCATGTCAGTACATTCTGGGCCTGCCTGGACCATGTCATATCAATACACTCTGCGCCTGGGCCCGGACCATGTCACATTATAAATGCTTTGAGCCTGGGCCTGCTGCCACGTTTCTGCCTGTATCCTGCCTTACCAAGTCAGCTGCTGCTTAGATTGATCAAACCTCGCTCACAGGATGGGCCTGAAATCTGCTTCTTCTCCGCTCTACTCCACTCACTCCAACTTTGCCTCAACCTTGCCCCGACTTTTGCTCCAGCATACCTCAACTTTGCCTCGCACCCATACGCCTCAACCCTTGATTCAGCCTCACCCGCACTTGCCTCTTCATTGTTTGCTATGAACATTTACCATAAATTTTACAAGAAAAAGTGTTGTTAATGAAGTATTTTGTTGTTTTGTTTACTCCCAGGAAGTCGTTGTTGGGTTTCAGCATCTTAAACCAGAATTATGTGCATAGCAAAGAACATTGTACTCTGTGGCAGAGCCATTGATGTGTGATGGACAGTAGTCGACCTGTACCTTCCAGAAGTCTACAATCATCTCCTTCGTCTGGTCAACATGGAGACTCAGGTGGTTGTTCTCATACCATTTGACAAGCCCCTCCACCTCCGCTCTGTATGCGGAATCATCGTTGTTGCTGATGAGGCCAACCACTGTTGTATCATCAGTGAACTTGATGCTGTTGGCGCTGGATCTGGCAGGGCAGTGGGCTGAGCACAGAGCCAAGGGGGCACCAATGCTCATTCTGATGGAGCTTGAGGTGTTGCTGCTAACTTTCACTGGCAGGGGTCTTTTCAACAAGGTCCAAAATCCAGTTATGGAGAGGGGTGTGGAGTCACAAAGAGGACAGTTTACCATGAGCCTCTGAGGGATGATCGTGTTAAACACGGAGCTGAAATCAATGAACAACATCCTGATGTACCAGGCATAGTTTCTCAGGATGCAATAAAGGGCCAAGGCTTTGGCATTATCAGTGGACCGGTTTGAGCAGAAGGCAAACTGAGAAGGGTCCAATGTAGCTGGAAGGTGGGGTTTTATATGATCCATTACCAGCCACTCAAAACACTTCATGGTTGAAGTCAGTGCCACTGGGTGGTAATCGTTCAGGTCAGTTACCACTGCTCTCTTGGGCACAGGAATGATGGTGGTTGCCTTAACACCTGCACGGACAGTGGACTCTCCCCGAGCATTATTTCTTCTCTGCTCTCCCTTCAGGCAGAAGATGCCTGAAGGCTCGTACCACCAAGCTTGAGGACAGTTCTATTCCACTGTTTAAAGACTGCTGAACAGTTCCTTAATATGATACGGCGGACCCTTGACCTGATGTATCTACCATTTCACAGCCGTACACCGTACTGTACTGCACTCTGTGTGTAATTGTAGCACTTTACTCTGCATTCTGTTGTTGCTTTCCCTTGTGCTGTCTCAGGGAAGACCTCTCATGGTGGTCAATGAAAACGATTCCAAGGACACACCTAACACTTCACTCAAGGTCCTTGAGATTGGACACACTTCTTGGGAACGTGCAGCCTTGAATTGCTCATCCAGGTGCAGTCTTCTAAGTAAAGGCATCACCAAAGCTGAAAAGAATCTCAACGCTGAAACAAAACAGAAACAACAACAGCAGAAAGATCGGGCAGCAGGAACCTCATCTACAGAACCTTCACACACCGTGCAGGAGGGGAGGTACTTCCCTGGCTCATCAGCCACCTCCAGACACACAAATAACAAATACACCCACCCGAGGATATCAGTGGTCCTCATTACTTGTAATAGATGCACACACACACACACACACACACACACTCACACACACACACACACACTCACACGCGCACACACACACACACACACACACACACACACACACTCACACGCACACACACTCACACTCACGCATATACACAGACACATGGTCTCAAAGCACTGTTGAATGAAAAGACACAAAATGGATGGCGTGCCAAACAAAGCCTTTCATTGTACCTTGGTGCACACGTCAATATTAAACTAGCTTCCTAATTTACTAGTACCCTGAGCTGCCTCAGTTATTATTTTGGGCTTAAGTATATATCAACTAAGTTACTGACAACCCACAGCATATCCATCCAAAGAAGGGTTTGTTGTTATATCATGAAATTATTTTTCTTGCCAAAGAACAGGCTTGCTGTGTCTTTTCATCATTCTTTATCGGTTTACTATCTATTTTCTTTACTGGTTTTTTAATGATAGTTTTAACAAAATAAGTTTTCTTCAACTCAGCACAGACAGGATGATGCATCCTTTAGTGGTCCTAGAATAAATCAGCCCAGCTGGAGGCAAGTTAACCCAGGCACTGTGTTCGCTTTTCCAAATAAATCTCCACTTCATCCCAATCTCCTGCGGTCTTTTACCCTTCAAACATTTATCTGGTTTTCCACTTCGAATTTACATTTTCAGCTGCTTCTGAACACCTTTCAGTCACCACACTTCAGATGTTAACGCTTTGTAGGATTACTGTGTGGCATAATAGCATGAAAGGAGATATTTAATTTCTCAGGCCAGCGCTGGCTCACATCAATCCCATTCATCTGTTGCAATGATGTAACTATGCTCTTCTGTGCTTTGTCCACCAGACCTGCTGATAATTTCCAGCATTTTCTTTTTTTTTAATTTTGTATTTCTGGTATCTGTCATTTGTCATTAAATGCTGAAATGTGTGGCGACAATTGCGGACTGCCCCCAGCATATCCTCGGGATTTGCAAACAACAAGTTTCATTGTGTGCTTTGATGGACAGATGATAAATCTGAATCTAATCTGTTAGGTCACACAGTAACTCATCCCTGGAATTTCCACCAGTCACATGCTTAGATCCCCACAGTTATCCATGAACTTGGAGATGTGAATTTGAAGTCTTTCTTTATTTTAATTTGTTAATTTGTGTTGAATCTATTTCTCATAGTCAAAGGGTGCTCGAGTCAAGCAGCACACAAACAGGTCATTCTGCCCACTGACTCTCTGCTGACCATTTACACTACTCCAGTTTTTTGTTTTTCTACTCACATTCTCACCATTCCAGCACTCAGCTGCAAGTGTCTGTGTGATCAACAAATCACACTACAAACAGGAGAAAATCTGCAGATGCTGGAAATCCGAGCAAAACACACAAAATGCTGCAGGCCAGGCAGCATCTATGGAAAAAAGTACTTTCAGCGTTTTGTGTGCGTTACAACCTGTCAGACCACATGTTTTGGGAATGTGGGACGAAGCCAAGGTATGGAGAAGGCATCCACATTGAGCACATCTACAAGGAGCAGAGCCACAAGAAAACAGCATCTAACATCAAGAACCCCACCACCCAGCCATGTTCCCTTCTCTCTCAGGAAGAAGATCCCACACCAACACGTTCAGGAGTAGCTGTTACCCCTCAACCATCGGGCTGTTGTAACAGCGTGGATAACTTCACTCACCACAACTCTGAACTGATTCCACAACCTACAGGCTCTCTTTCAAGAATTCTACAAATCAGATTCTCGGGATTGTTTATTTCTATTTGCACAATTTATCTTCTTTTACACATCGGTTATTTGCCATTCTTTATTTATGCATAGTTTTTCCACAAATTCTATTGCTTTGTTATTTTCCTGTAAGTACTGGAAATATAATGGAAGCATGTCATGACATACTAAGATAATAAATTTACTTTAACTTTGACACGGTCACACGGAGAACATGCAAACTCCACAAAGTCAGCACCCAAGGTCAGGATTGGACCCAGGTTGTGGGAGCTGTGGGACATTGGTTGTACTTGCCTCTCACCAGGCTGCCATTTCGAAGGGCAATGAAGATGATTGGGGTTCTCTTCTAGGAATGCTCACATTGAAGACCTCCTTTCCAACAGGATTTCTGTGTCCCCCTTGCTTGCTGCTGGCATTTTCCGAGTGATATTAGTTGCAGAATACTAGGGGGAGCTCCCTGTGGCATGGGAACTGTTCCAGTCACTAGGCAGAAGATCGGCTTCGCGTCATTACCAGAAGATGGCCCTCCTGACACTCCCTCGTTGCGTTAAAATGTCAAGTTAGTGCTGTGCCTGGTCTCTGCAGTGGGATTTAGTCACACAGCCTCAGACAACTGAGGGCCATGAAGTGGCCTTAGTTGTCATTGCTTTTAATAAAGTGAACTTTACTCTGGTCCCCGTGCAGGTTCTGTTAAAGCAATGGGTAGTGTAATCCATAATAATATTAAGCATTTTACTGAGATGCTTGGGTTTGAAGAATGTGTTCATTTCTTGTATAATTATAATCTGGCCCAGAACCTGCTGTTCAGTGCAATAGGTACAGCAATGGTTGCTGTGCGCCGCTTGGTTCAGGGGCTTAAGTTGCAGCCTCTGGTACTCTCAACAGCTCTTACATGTCCTCCATCACATGCATGGCGGGGAAATATATCAAACTGGATGGGGGTTGGGCCATCAGTCCAATGCCCTAATGTGTCCTGGAGTGAAAGTGAACCTGGGAATGTGGAATATGGAACGTGGGATGTGGGACGTGGGATGTGGAACGTGGGAGGTGGAAAGTGGAACATGGAATGTGGGATGTGGGACATGGAAAGTGGAATGTGGGACATGGGACGTGGGACAGTTCAGTATAGCCCCCTTGACCCATGATATTGTGCTGACCTTTTAACCTACTTCAAGATCAATCTAAAACTTCCCTCCTGCACAGCTATAAGCCTCCATCTTCCTTTCACCCATGTGCCTATCTAAGAGCCTAACAGGGCATCACGATCATGCAGCCGTTATTGCAGCTCAGGAGGTGGGAGCTCGAAGTTCAATTTCAGTGCCATCTTTAGGGAGTCTGTACATTCTCCCTGTGACCGTGTGGGTTTCCTCCCGGTGCTCCAGTTTCCTCCCACAGTCCAAAGGCGTACCAGTTAGTGTGTTAATTAGAAGGTCATTGTAAATTGTTCTGTGATTAGGCTTGGGTTATATAAGTGAGTTGCTGGGCAGTGTGACTCATTGAACCAGAAGGACCTGTTCTGCACTGTATCTCTGAATAAAATAATAATGTCCCTGATGTACCTGTCTCTACTATCACCCATAGCTGTGTGCTCCAGGCACTCACCACTCTCTGTGCTTAAAAAAAACGATCTCTGGCATCTCCCCTAAACTTTCCTCCTCCCAGCTTCAAAGGGTGTCCTCTGGTGTTAGGCATTGTGCTCTGGGAAAAGCGTGCTGTCTGCTCTACCTCTGCCTCTTATACACCTCGATCAAGTGTCCTCTCACCTTGCTGTGCTCCAAAGGGAAAAGCCCTAGCTCACCCAAGCTTTCCTCATAATATCTACCTTCTAATCCAGGCTGCATCCTGGTAAATCTAATCTGCACCCTCCTTAAGGCTTCCACATCCTTCCTATAGTGAGGTGACCAGAACAGAACTCAATATTTGGAGCTTTGAGTGGAAAACTGAGGTAAATCATTGGAGGATAGCCACAGCGTCATAGACTGTGGGATAGGCCCTTTGATCCAACCATGCTGAGTTATTTCACCCCTATCCCTCTAAGCCCTATTCGTGTACCTGTCCATATGTTTTATTACGTGCTATTATTGTACACAAATAATATCTTTGAATGCAAGAGGCCATGCATTTAAAGTGGGTGGGGGCAAGTTCAAAGGAGATGTGCTGTGTGAATTTCCTGCACTGAGTGTGTAGTGCCAGAGTCTCCTGCCAGGGGTAGAGGTGGAGGCAAACTGAAAGAGTAAATAAAGAGAGTCTCAGAAAGGCAAGGCAGATGAAAATACGGAGAATGGAGACATAGGGACCAGGTGCAGGCAGAGGAATTAGTGTACAGTAATTAGATTGATTAGCTTAGTACCACATCTTCATGGACAATGTCTCCAGAAGGCTACGTCCATCATTAAGAACCCTCACCTTCCAGGACATTTCTACCATCGGCGGGGGGGGCAGGAGCCTGGCAACACACACTCGGCAGCTTCCTTCCCTCCGCCATCACAGTTATAAACAGACCCATGAACACTACCTCACCTTTTGCTCTCTATTCCATTACTAATTTGCTTTTATATATTTCTTATTGTGATTTTCTAGATTTTTTATGTATTCCACTACACCACTGCTTCAAACAGCAAATGTCATGACACAGGTTCGACTCTGATTCTGACAACACTGTGGGTCAAATGAGCCGTTCCTGTCTTTTACTTTTCAATGTTCTATCAGAGTTGGTGGTGGGGGAGGTTTGGAGCAGAGGGGGCATGCTGGAGGTTTGGGGGATTGATGAGGTTTCTGATCAAGGATTTGGAGGCACAGGCCCACTGTCCTTGCTGCTGTCTGGAGTATGACTAAATGGAAGGGCCAGGGTTCTGGACCAGATTGAGGAAGATGTGGCTGGTGCCTTTTGGCTAAGGATGATGGGTTACAGATTGAGGCTCCGTACGTTCATTATTTTGATCAACACTAGAAAACGTTGAACCACGTCCTATCACATATATTCACTCTGCCCTCGCCACTCATCTCTAAAAATTAATACACACCTGCCTTTTGTAGCGGGTTAGGGTTTAGGGTTAAAGCTGGAACATTGGCTCAGTACTGGAATTGCTATTGGTACTGGTTTATCATCGTCACTTGTGAAAAGCTTGCCCTGCATATGTTTATACAGACCAAATCATGACACAGTGCACTGAGCCAGAACAAGGTGAAACAAAATGCAGAAGCTACTGAGAAAGTGCAGAAGTGCAGTGCAGGTAAATGATGAAGTGTCAGATCTTAACAAAGTAGAGTGTGAGGTTGAGTCCATCTTATTGTACAGGAGGTCCATTCGAGAGCCTGATAACAGCAGGATACAGCTTGGGGGCTTTTGTATTTCCTGCCTGATGAGGGAAGAGGGAAAAGAGAATGCCAGCATGGGCGGGCTATGCCAGAGTTTGGCAGTCCATGGAGGGAGATGGGCTTTGGAGAGGATCAGTCCTGGGGAAATTCAGGTTGGATATTGATGAATTAGCTGATGAGGAATTTGAATTATTAAAATAAATATGTCAACGGAAAACACCATCTTGACTACAATTCCTCATCACAATAAACTTTGCAAATGCCATGTAATTCCTCCTGAGAGCGAAAGAGGGCAGCAGACTCCCACCTGGCCAGGTCTACGTCTTTGCTGTCACCATCAATTTTCATTCATTTTAATAAGCACATTTGACACCGTAATGATGTGGGCCTGTTTACAATTCCTAAAGCTCTAATGATATTCTCTGTATAGATTTTGTGCTGTAAAATAATTGACGACTGAACTTAAATCCCGAGATTAAGAGAAATTGAAAGTTGAAAACCCCGGCCAGGCACTTTTTTTTGCTGGGAACTGATTGACAGGGACAGCACTTTGAATGTGCTTCACTTACTCACTGATATAATTAAATAAATGGCCTGTCTGTTTTACTCAAAAATAATCTAGTCTGATACATATAACTGAGCCTTTATTGCACATTTTGAGATTACTTTTAATATTGCTCATTTTGTAAATTGGTTTTCTTTGAGGCTTGTCACAATGGTTGTGTTTTATTAGTCAAAGATGACTTCAATTAGTAATTAGTCTTGAAGTTTTGATTCAGAACAATAGATTAATAATTCATTAGATAAAGCACGGAGACAGAATATCTTCCCAAACTGCTTGTTATAACGATGACAAGCCCTCTTCTGCGTTCATCACTTCATACTAAATAAAAGGAGCCTGATTACACCCTCCCAAGCATTTTTGCAATAATTAAATTGCTCCTGAGGTGTATCCAGCATTGATGCTCAGGCAAGTGGGGTGGTTGACTTGTCGACAGCAATCTCCCTCAAGCAGAAGCAAGACTGCCAGTAATTTGTTTTACTGGGGTTCTGAATCAGAATCATGCTCAGTATTAATAACAAATGTCATAAAATCTGTTGTTTTGCAGCAGAAATACAGAAATGTATAAAAATGCTATTGATTATAATTCTATAGATTAGAAAAAATACTATAGATCATATTTCTATAGATTATGAAAATACTATTGATTATAATTCTATAGATTATGAAAATGCTACTGATTGTAATTCAGGTTCAGAAATCTGATGGTGAAGGGAAAGAAGCAGTTCCTAAAATGTTTGAGTCTGTGTGCTGTCAGGGTCCTGTACCCCCTCCCTGATGGTAGTAATGAGAAGAGGGCATGTTCTGGGTGGAGGGGGTCCTTTCTGAGACATTGTTTTTTGAGGGTGGTGGTGAAGCTAGTGCCCACGATGGACCTGACTGAGCTTACAATGTCTGCAGCTTTTTCTGACTCCCTGCAGTGGCCCCACTGAGCCACCTGCTGATGCAGCCAGTTAGAAGGTTGTCCATGGTACTTCTATAGAAGATTTGGAGAGTCTTTGATGACAAATCGAGTCTCCTGAAACTCCTCATGAAGTATAGCTGCTGGCATGCCCTCTTTGTAACTGCATCAATATGTTGGGTCCAGGATAGATTTTAGAGACATTCACACCCAGAACTTGAAACCGTTCACCTTTTATGGACCGATGTGTTTCCCCTCAACATTACCTTCCTGAGGGCCACCATCAATTCCCTGGTCTTACTGACATTGAGTGCAAAGTTGCTGTAACAACTCTCAACCGGTCGATCTATCTCACCCCTGCCTCATATCTCATTTGACATGTCACTGAAATGAGGAATTATTTGCTCTGCTTAAAGTCACTCTTTTCCTTCAGACTGCCCTAGTGTTATACAACCCAAGATGTGCATCCGAGGCAAAATCGCGGCTGAAAAGCAGGAACCAGGGCAGCCAACTTTAACACTGTGAGCTACAAAACAGAACATCTCAGTAGTAATCAGTTTATTACCAACACATGTCCTGATGTACTACAAAAACGTTGATTTGCATGCTGTGAGATGGATCAATGTTATCTCATCAGCACAGTGGAAATGAACATACACTCAGTGCCACCCCCTTTACCCCTGTAACCCCTGAACCTCCTGTACCCCTGTACCCTTGTAACCCCTGTAACCCCTGAACCTCCTGTACCCCTGTACCCCCTGTAACCCCTGTAACCCCTGAACCTCCTGTACCCCTGTACCCTCATAACCCCTGTAACCCCTGAACCTCCTGTACCCCTGTACCCCTGTAACCCCTGTAACCCCTGAACCTCCTGTACCCCTGTACCCCCTGTAACCCCTGAACCTCCTGTACCCCTGTACCCCTGTAACCCTGTAACCCCTGAACCTCCTGTACCCCTGTAACCCCTGTAACCCCTGAACTTCCTGTACCCCTGTACCCCCTGTAACCCCTGTACCTCCTGTAACCCTGTACCCCCGTAACCCCTGTAACCCCTGAACCTCCTGTACCCCTGTACCCCTGTAACCCCTGTAACCCCTGAACCTCCTGTACCCCTGTACCCCTGTAACCCCTGAACCTCCTGTACCCATGTACCCCCTGTAACCCCTGAACCTCCTGTACCCCTGTACCCCCGTAACCCCTGTAACCCCTGAACCTCCTGTACCCCTGTACCCCTGTAACCCCTGTAACCCTTGAACCTCCTGTACCCCTGTACCCCCTGTAACCCCTGTAACCCTTGAACCTCCTGTACCCCTGTACCCCTGTAACCCCCGTAACCCCTGAACTTCCTGTACCCCTGTATCCCCTGTATCCCCTGTATCCCCTGTAACCCCTGAACCTCCTGTACCCCTGTATCCCTGTAACCCCTGTAACCCCTGAACCTCCTGTACCCCTGTACCCCCGTAACCCCTGTAACTCCTGAACACCCTGTTACCCCTGTAACCCCTGTACACCCTGTTATCCCTGTACCCCCTGTAACTCCTGAACCTCCTGTACCCCCTGTAACCCCTGCACCCCCTGTAACCCCTGAAACTCCTGTAGACCCTGAAGCCCCTGTAACCCCTGAACCCCCTGTACCCCTGTACCCCTGTACCTCCTGTAACCTCTGTACCCCTGTAACTCCTGTACCCCCTATAACCTCCTGTAACCCTTGAACCCCCTGTAACCCATGAAACTCCTGTCCCCCCTGTAAACCCTATAACTCCTGAACCTCCTGTAACCCCTGTAACCCCTGTGACCCATGTGTTCCCTGTACCCCCTGTACTCCCTGTAACCCCTGTACCCCCTGTACCTCCTGTACGCCCTGTAACCCCTGTGACCCATGTGTTCCCTGTACCCCCTGTACTCCCTGTACCCCCTGTACTCCCTGTACTCCCTGTACCCCCTGTACTCCCTGTAACCCCTGTACCTTCTGTACACCCTGTATCCCCTGTGACCCATGTGTTCCCTGTACCCCCTGTACTTCCTGTAACCCCTGTACCCCCTGTACCTCCTGTACGCCCTGTAACCCCTGTGACCTATGTGTTCCCTATACCCCCTGTACTTCCTGTACTCCCTGTACCCCCGTCCCTCCTGTACACCCTGTAATCCCTGTGACCCCTGTGACCCATGTGTTCCCTGTACTCCCTGTAACCCCCGTACCCCCTGTACCTCCTGTACACCCTATAACCCCTGTGACCCATGTGTTCCCTGTACCCCCTGTACTCCCTGTAATCCCCATACCCCCTGTACCTCCTGTACCCCCTGTAACCCCTGTGACCCATGTGTTCCCTGTACCCCCTGTACTCCCTGTAACACCTGAACCTCCTGAACGCCCTGTACCATGTATCACCTATACCTCCTATATCCCTGTACCCTGTACCTCCTGTTCCCCCTATCACCTGTACCTCCAATATCCCTGTACCCTGTACCTCCTGTTCCCCCTATCACCTGTACCTCCTATATCCCTGTACCCTGTACCTCCTGTTCCCCCTATCACCTGTACCTCCTATATCCCTGTACCCTGTACCTCCTGTTCCCCCTATCACCTGTACCTCCTATATCCCTGTACCCTGTAATCCCTGAACATCCTGTAACCCCTATACTCCTGCACTCCTGGTACTCCCTGTAACCCCTGTACCCCTGTACCTCCTATACCTCATTTACCTCCTGAACCCCCTGTGCCCCCGTACCCATTATCACCTGTACCTCCTATGCCCCCTGTATCCCCATACCACTTGTATCTTCAGTACTTCCGGTACCCACTGTACCCTCTGTACCCCCTGTACCCAATAAGGTGGCCTCTGAATGGACAATACGTTAGTAGTCTTCTGCTGTTGCAGCCCACCCCCTTTATGGTTTGACCTGTTGTGCGTTCAGAGATGCTTTTCTGTACACCACAGTTACTTGAGTTACTGTGGCCTTCGTGTGAGCTTGCCAATTCTGCCCATTCTCTTCTGAGCTCCCTCTTTAACAATATGTTTTCATGCACAGAACTGCTGCTCACTGGACATTGCCTGGATTTTTTTTGCACCATCTTTGTAAATTCTAGAGACTCAAAATAATCTGCAGATGCTGTGATCAAAGCAACCTCACCAGTTCCCCACCACCACTACCTTCCTCCGGTTGGCGGAACTGGTTCTCACACTCAATAACTTCTCTTTTGGCTCTTCCCACTTTCTTCAGACTAACGGTGTAGCTATGGGAACTCGCATGGAACCCAGCTACGCCTGCCTCTTCGTTGGTTATGTGGAACAGTCTATGCTCCAGACCTACTCTGGTACTGCTCCCCAACTTTTCCTTCGATACATTGATGACTACATTGGTGCTGCTTCCTGCACCCATGCTGAGCTCATCAATTTCATCGACTTTACTTCAAACTTCCACCCAGCCCTCAAATTGACTTGTTCTATCTCAGACACTTCTCTCCCCTTTCTAGATCTCTTGGTCTCCATCTCTGGAGACAGACTGTCCACTGACATCTTCTACAAGCTCACTGACTCTCATAACTACCTAGACTATACCTCTTCCCACCCCGCCACATGCAAAAATGCTATTCCCTATTCCCAGTTCTTCCGTCTCCGCCGCATCTGCTCCCAGGATGAGGTTTTCCGTTCCAGGACATCTCAAATGTCCTCTTTCTTTAAGGATCGTGGTTTCCCTTCTACCGTCATCAATGATGCCCTCACCCGCATCTCCTCCATTTCCCGCACTTCGGCTCTCACTCCATCCTCCCGCCACAACAGGGACAGAGTTCCCCTTGTCCTCACCCACCACCCTCCGGATCCAGCACATTATCCTCCGCAACTTCCGCCACCTTCAACAGGACCCCACCACTAAGCACATCTTCCCCTCTCCACCCCTCTCCGCTTTCCGCAGGGATCGGTCCCTCTGCGACATCCTTATCCACACGTCTATCCCCACGGATCTCCAACCAGCACTTATCCCTGTAAGCATAAGTGCTACACCTGTCCCTACACCTCATCTCTTGCCACCATTCAGGGCCCCAAACAGTCCTTCCAGCTGAGACAGCACTTCACTTGTGAGTCTGTTGGGGTCATCTATTGCATCCGGTGCTCCCAGTGCGGCCTCCTCTACATCGGTGAAACCTGACGCAGATTGGGGGACTGCTTCGTCGAGCACCTCCACTCCGTCTGCCACAACAGACAGGATCTCCCGGTAGCCACCCATTTCAACTCTGCTTCCCATTCCCATTCAGATATGTCTACATATGGCCTCCTCTACTGCCACGATGAGGCTAAACTCAGGTTGGAGGAGCAACACCTCATATACCGTCTAGGTAGTCTCCAGCCCTTGGTATGAACATAGAGTTCTCCAACTTCTGGTAATTCCCTCCCCCTCCCTTCCTCTATCCCTATTTCACTCTACCCCCTCCCCCAGTTCCCTCATGGTTCCACCTCCTTCTTCTACTACCCATTGTTTTCAGGGCTATGACATCAATGCTTCCCCTCCCCCACCCCTTTGTCTTTCAAATTACTGGTCTTTCAACTGAAGCTACAAGCATTCTTCAAATTCTTCCCCATCTTTCATTCTTCACTCCTGATGAAGAGTTCCGGCCTGAAACATCAACTCATCGTTTCTGACTGATGCTGCCCGACCTGCTGAGTTCATCAAATTCTAGAGACTATTGTGAGCAAAAATCCCAGGAGATCAGCATTTTCCTTCTGGCACCAACAATCATTTCACAATCAAAGTCACTTAGATCACATTTCTTCCCCATTCTGATGTTTGGTTTGAACAACAACTGAACCTCTTGACCAGGTCTGCAAGCTTTTATGCATTGGGTTGCTGCCACATGATTGTCTGATTGGAGATTTGTATTAACCAGCAGGTGTACAGGTGTGCCTATAAATTGGCCACTGGGTGCAGAACACAGAGCATTACAGCATCAGCACAGTACAAGTCCTTCAGCTCACAATGTCATGCCAACCTTTTGCCTGTTCCATGATCAATCCTATCATCCCTCCTGGCCCTCAATTTTACTACCATCCATGTGCCTATCTAAGAGTTCCTCAAATCCCCCTGGTGGTACGTGGCTTCATCCTTCTGCAGCTTCTGCCTGATGAGAGATGGGAGGAGAGCGAATGTCCGGGATATATTGGATTTTTGATATGCTGGCTGCTTTACTGAAGCAGTGAGAAGTACAGACAGAATCCATGGAGGGGAGGTTGGTTTTCTAGGATGCACTGAGCTGTGTCTACAACTATTTGCAGTTTCTTGTGGTCACATTCAGAGCTGTTGCTGTACCAAACCATTATGATGCTTTGTGCAGTGCATCAATCAAGATTGGTGAAGGTCGACAAGCACATGTCAAATTTCTCTAGCTTCCCTGAGGAAGTAGAGGTGATGGTGAGCTTTCGTGGCTTTGGCATCTATGTGGTTGGACCAGCCAGGCTTCTGGTGTCTTCAATCCAAGGAACTTGGAGATCCCACCTTCTCAACCTCATCACCATTGATGTAGACAGAAGCATGTTTTGCCACTAGACATAAAGCAAATGAAACCTCCTCTTACTGGGCATCTCTGAAAGTGCAGCTCGTTAGCCACTCGCAAACAGCCACTGGACTCCGTGGTGAGAAAGCCATGTTTCTCAGGCTCCATACGTCTAGCGTGTATGACTTTGGTCCTACCAATCCGTGTGGTTGGGATGTCTTACCCACCTAAACCCCGGTTTGTGTGAACGCTGTGTGATTTACTGCCCCTGGCAATTGCCCATTGGCAAGAAATAACAGATCGTACACTGCATACAATTATAAAGTAAGTATTTTAATGAATGTTATGAGTTATTAAAAAAAATAAATATAAAAAAAAGGATCCATTATAATTAAACAATCAAATGTACACACAAGTTGGAGCTCATCTTGAAGTTGTCTTTAACTCACGCACTGCACCCTCTGTCTGCGTGAAATCACGCACCACCTTCCGACTGTCGCGTGGAATCCATTTCAAACAAACAGGCTCTCCCACAGGAGTTTTGGTCCTTCCTCCTTGAAACTATTCATCTGCACAAAGCCTCAGCCATCTTCCCTCTTGTCCTCTCCCAGCTCCCACTAAAAAGACCACGCCCCACACCACTGTCCCTCACAGAAACCTCCTGGCCCATCATTCTCTGGAACCTTCTCCCAGTTCCACCATCCTGATTGGCTGACACCACATTCCTAAGTTGAACAGCAAAGCCCCTTATCTCAGCTCAAACACAAACAGGTTGAAAGCAGAACAGACTGCTCTTACAGAACTGCCAGAGTGAAATACCTATGGCATAACAGTAAAAGAAAATCTTAACTAGGGTGTTACACAAATCAGAGACAACTACGGTGGTGTGCCTGGAGTCTGACTGGGAAAGCTGACAGATTTACATCCCTGAAGAACTTCTGCTTTATTGTAGCATAATACTGGATTTATAGAAGATTCAGAATGGTTCTTTGAGAATTTCCTCTTCACAGCTTGTGCAATAAGAGTGTAATCCTGATTATAGAAACAATAATGTATCTCTTTAGTACCTTACTTGTCAATGCATGAAATATTTGGAGCTGATTTTGAGCAAAAATGCAATGGTTTGATTTATGGGCACAACTGGTCAAGAAATGCTGGCTTTCTTTATCTACATTAAGCTGTTCATTTGCCAAAACTCTATAAATCTTGGAACACAGGAGAAGGGTGTTGCTAGTCATTTACTGTTTTGTGAAGAGTTGCTTTGTAATCTTTGCAAAGCTGGATGGTTTTGTCAGAATCGGAGTACTGCTTGCGGCTCTCGTTGATGCATAATAGGACGGCTTTGATTGCACTGTAGAGATTTGTTGGATTCTGATGTTCTTAAACCAGAGTTCTTTGGTAGTCAAAAAAGAGGCATAAAACTCGTTGCTTCATGATTGTTTCATTAAGCACTAATAGAACAAAGAGAATTGGACAATTACAGGAATCTGGTAAGGGAAGGGAAAGAAGAAGTAGACTACGAAAGATGGTGGGGCAACGTCTTTAGCTTTTTTATACCAAACAATTCATTCAAATTTGTAGATAAGAGTTAACCAATCAGAGAGCCCCTATTCAAATAATGCAACATCAGAGAAGCTTCCAGAATCATGCAAAGAATTGTAACCACTAGGGGACACACTGAACAATTGCATATACCTACTGTAACCACTCATCAGTATCGTTATGTGCTCTGTCGTTTGACGAGGGAGATCATGGTCTTTCCTTGACCTTGATTGTTCTTGGCAAATGTTTCTACTGAAGTGGTTTGCTATTGCTGCATTCTGGGCAGTGTCTTTACAGACGGGTGACCCCAGCCATCATCAATACTCTTTAGAGATTGCCTGCCTGTCATCAGTGGCAACATAACTAGGACTAGTGATATGCACCAGCTGCTCATATGACCATCCACCACCGGCTCCCGTGGCTTCACGTGACCCTGATCCAGGGGGTGGGGGTGGGGGGGTGGGGGGGAAGAGGCTAGGGAGGTGCTACACCTTGCTTAAGGGTGACCTACAGGCTAGCGGAGGGCAGGAGCTATTTGGTAGAGACAAATCCCCACCCTGCCACTCTCTGTGACCACTAGGAAACAGTTATATGTATACAAGGAGGTAAATTACAGACAAGCTGAAAAAATGTTAAACTGCAAAGAAAATGACATTTCGACAGTCAAATCCAACAGGTTGAAGAGGGGACTGGTTGCTGGGATAGAACATTTCAGACAGAGAGGAGGCAGGGTGAGCTGTGTTTGTTTTCCTTGGAGGGTAAGAGGCTGATGTAAGAGGGTACACAAGGGTACTGTTTTGTCTAACTGTACCTAGTGTAGTAAATGGCTGTTGTGTGTTCTTCATGCCAGATGTTGGAGTCCTGGGAGATCCAGAGTCTCTCAGGGAACTACATCTGCGTGAGGTGCATCCGGCTGCAGCTCCTTGAAAGACAGTGTTAGGGATCTGGAGCAGCAGCTGGATGACCCTTGGCTTGTACAGGACAGTGAGGAGATCATTGATCAGAATTACAGGGAAATAGTCACCCCAAAGTTGAAGGAGGTGGGTAACTGGGTGACTGTCAGGTGAAATGGAAATGTGAATAGGCAGTTAGCGCAGAACATTACCCTGAATAATAAGTATATAGTTCTGGATTCTGTTGTGGGGGATGACCTCCCAGGGGAATGCCACAGAGACATGGATCCGTGCTGACTGGCAGTGAGCATGGGTCCGTGGCGCAGAAGGGAAAGAGGGAGAAGAGGGGAGTGGTAGTGATAGGTGACTCAATCATCAGAGGAACAGACAGGAGATTCTGCGGATGTGAATGGGACACCCGGATGGTATGTTGCCTCCCAGGTACCTGTGTCAGGGATGTCTCAGGTCGTGTCCATGGTATTTTAGAGTGAGAGGGAGAGCAGCCAGATGTCTTGGTATGTATTGGTACCAATGACATAGGAAGGAAAAGGAAAGAGGTCCTGAAGAGAGAATTTAGAGAAGCCAGTCGAAAGCTGAGAAGCAGGACCTCCCAGGTAGTAATTTCTGTATTGCTGCCTGTGCAATGCACCAGTGAGGGTAGAAAAAGGATGATTTAGCAGATAAATGTGTGGCTGAGAAGTTGGTGCAGGGGGCAGGGTTCAGGCTCTTGGTTCATTGGGATCTCTTCAAAAGTGATGGGTTGCACCTGAACCAGAGGGGGACCAATACTCTCGTTTGTTTCAATTGTTGGGGAGGGTTTAAACTAATTTGTCGAGGGGTGGGAACTGGAGTGAAGGGACTCAGGATAGGACCAATGGCAAAAAAACAAACATAATGTGCAGTCAGACTGTCAGGAAGGGCAGGCAGATAATAGGACAAAATTGCAGCCAGCAGGGTGAGTATCAGTGCATTAGGGATGCAGTTTCAAAAAGGGTAGCGAATATAGTACTCAAAGTGTATTGAGCATCAATTAATCTCAATGCGTGGAGCATAAGAAATAAGGTGGATGATCTTATTGCAACATTACAGGTTGCCAGATATGATGTTGTGGCCATCACTGAATCGTGGCTGAAGGATGGTTGTAGTTGGGAGCTGAATGTCCAAGGTTACACATTGTATTGGAGGGATAGGAAGGTAGGCAGAGGGGATGGCCTGGCTTTGCTGGTAAAGAATGGCATCAAATCAGTAGAAAGCTGTAACATAGGATTGGAAGATGTTGAATCCTTGTGGGTTGATTTAAGAAACTTCAAGGGTAAAAGGACCCTGAAGGTAGTTATATACAGGGCTCCCAACAGTGGCTGGGATGTGCCCAACAGATTACGATAGGAAATAGAAAAGGCGAGTCAAAAGGGCAATGTTATGATAGTCATGGGAAATTTCAACATGCAGGTTGATTGGGAAAATTAGGTTGTTAATGGATCTCAAGAAAGTGAGTTTGTTCAATGCCTATGAGATGGCTTTTCAGAGCAAGGAATCAGTTACACTGGATTGAGAGTTATGTAATGAACCAGAGACGATTAGGGAGCTTAAGGTAAAAGAACACTGAGGAGACAGTATTCACAATATGATTGAGTTCAACTTGAAATTTTATGGGGAGAAAGTAAAGTCTTATGCAGCAGTATTTCAGTGGAGTAAGGGAAATTGCAGTGGTATGAGAGAGGAGTTGGCCAAAGTAAATTGGAAGGAGCTGCTGGCAGGGATGTCAGCAGAGCAGCAATGACATGAGTTTCTGGGAAAAATGAGGAAGGTGCAGGACATGTGTATTCCAAAAACAAATAAATACTCAAACAGCAAAATAGTACAACTGTGAGTGACAAGGGAAGTCAAAGCTAATGTAAAAACAAATGAGAGGGCATACACAAGCAAAATTTAGCAGGAAGATGGGGGATTGGGAAGATTTTAAAAACCTACAGAGAGCAACTAAAAGAATTATTAGGAGGGAGAAAACGAAATATGAAAGCAAGCTAGCAAACAATATCAAAGTAAAAACTTAGGAGAAGGGCAAGAAAGTGGCAAATGAAATGCAATGTTGAAAAATGCATGGTCATGCACTTTGGTAATAGAAATAAATGTGCAGACTATTTTCTAAATGGGGAGAAAATCCAAAAATCTGAGATGCAGAGGAACTTGGGAGTCCTTGTGCAGAACACCCTAAAGGTTAACTTGCAGGTTGAGTCAGTGGTGAGGAAGACAAATGCAATGTGAGCATTCATTTCAAGAGATCAAGAATACAAGAGCAGGGATGTGATGCTGAGACTTTATAAGGCACTGGTGAGGCCTCACCTTGAGTATTGAGTATTGTGCTTCACCTTGAGTATTTGGGCCTCTCACCTTAGAAAAGATATGGTGGTATTGGAGAAGGACAAGAGGAGGTTCACAAGGATGATTCCAGGAATGAAAGGGTTATCACAGGAGGAACGTTTGATGGATCTGGGTCTGTACTTGCTGGAATTCAGAAGGATGAGGGGGGATCTCATTGAAAACTTTTGAATGTGGAAAGACCTAGACAGGGTAGATGTGGAAAGGATGTTTCCCATGGTGGGAGAGTCTAGGACAAGAGGGCACAGCCTCAGGATAGAGAGGCATCCTTTTAAAAGAAAGATGTGGAAAAATTTCTTCAGCCAGAGGTGGTGAATTTGTGGAATTTATTACCACTCTGGAGGCCAGGACATTGGCTGCATTTAAAGCAGAGCTTGATGGGTTCTTGATTGGCCACAGCATCAAACATTACAGGGAGAACACTGGGGAGTGGGGCTGAGGAGGAGAAATGAAGCGTCAGCCATGATTGAATGGCATAACAGACTCGATGGGCCAAATGGCCTCAGTTTCCTCCTATGTCTTATGGTCTTGCGGTATAAATAGTACAGAAAATGCGAATATTTTCATGAAGCTTGAGGGTTTCCACAAATAAAACAAAGTGAGGCATTTTATATTTACCGAAACCTGCAAAACATTTTGTTGATCTCCAAACCCTACAGAACAAAAGCTGCTAAAAACCTTTTATGTAATAACGTCATCACGTCAGACCAGCCTCTTGGAGTGACACCCCAACTCCATGTCTGTGGTTGTGAATTATGTACATTTCTCCCAGTTACATTACCCGATACAAGCTTCCACAGAAATCGCCAAAACTAGAAATGTGAGCCCAGCTCGGGCCCTGTGTTCCACGGGTGGGGGAAAGGCAGGGGCTTCTGGTTCACCCACTGGGGCATTGACACTCTCACGGTCATGTCGTGACAGCATGGACATGGCAGCAAGATATTCCAAGGCTTAAGGCCACATACAGAGATTCTGTCCTACCAAAGGGTCTCGGCTCAAAACGTCAACTGTACTGTTTTCCATAGATGCTGCCTGGCCTGCTGAGTTCCTCCAGCGTTTTGTGTGTGCTGCTGGGATTTCCAGCATCTGCAGGTAGTGATAGTGATTGGATTACCACACTGCAAAGTCGCTTCAAGGGACGCCTCCCTGAAGAAGTTTAAATCCTCCCTTTGACGGGAACCCGCTCTCACTGCTCCTCCTCTAATATCTCTGCTGCCCTGTGTCCTGACGAAGGGTCTCAGCTTGAAATGTCGGCTGTACATTTTCCATAGATGCCTCCCAGCCTGCTGAGTTCCTCCAGCATTTTGTGTGTTTTCCAGAAATACATTCAGGTTTACCCCTCCTGTCTAGGATAAAAGTCTTTTCTCCCCATTCCAAAATGTGGAACGGGCCATCGTAAAGCGGCCGAAGGGAATGTTGTTGTGAATCATGACAGACGAAAACAAGTGAGGTAGAACGTAGGTCAACAGGAACCCAAGGGTGCTGTTCGCCATGAAGGGAGGCAGGAATAGGTGAAAAGGAAATGGATTTACTGAGGAGCGTGGAACACTGTTGAGAGGCTGACCAGACGGTTGTGGCATCAGGAATTAAATCACCTGGAACTCGTAATGGCTGCCCGTATGCTAGCTCAGCCATAGACAACAGCAGGTCCTCTTTCAGAGCTGTTCTGAGCCCCAGCAGCACCCATGGGAGATGATCATGCCAACACTCATCAGTCAGGGAAGCCCTCTGAGCAGCCTTTAAGGAGTGGTGAAACTACTTGTATAGGCCATTGGACTGTAGGTGATATGTTCTACGTGATGTAGCCTGATGTCGAGGTTGTGGGCCACAGGTCTGAAATGAATTGGGGATGGCAGTCAGAGGAAATATCAGATGGGTTGAAACCAAGCAACCCAGGTGCTGATGAGAGCCTGAGCCATGTCTGCGGCTGTCATTGATGCTAGAGGGACGGCCTCTAGCCATCTGGTGATACGAACCACCAAGGTAAGGAGGTGCGTGAAACCGTGGGAGGTGGGAAGGAAGCCAACAGGGTTCACACTGACATGGTCAAACCATCGTTCAGGGACCTCAGAAGGTGCCAATAGCGTGTGAAATGATGGTTAATTTTTACCTGCTGGCACTCCACACAGGCTGCAGTCCAATCATGCACGTCTTTTCTAAGGAGGTGCCACACAAACTTTAGTGCAAGCAGTTTCTGTGAGGCCCTCCAGCCCTGATGTGAGAGGCCATGTATGGAGTTGTAAACTATCCGTCTCCAGTTTGTGGGCACAATGAAGCAACGGTGACCAGTTGAGACATCACGCAGGAGAGAAACCCCAGCGTTCCCGAACAATGTCAGCCAAGTGCAGGCCTGTGACGCTGTTCGGTAAGCCTGGACTTCTGGGTCAGTAACTTGGTTAGCTGCCATGCTGGCATAGTCAATCCCTCCGTGTACGGCCTTAACGGCTGGCCATGGCATTCTTTTTCCCCTTGATGTCTTGTATATCCATTGTGAACTCTGATATGTCGGCCAGGTGGAGTTGCTGGTGTGTAGACCAAGGGTCTGATCTTTAGCCATGGTGTGCATGGCAGGTTTGTGGTCAACAAACGCTGTGAAGAGGTGATCCATTGGAAGAAAATGAAAATGGCGGCCAACCAAATCAGAGTCTGAAGTGTCAGTAGTAATGGCTATGGGTGTGCTGGGGAGTGGGAGCACCAGTAGGGTCACTTTGAAAAGAGCTTGTCTGGTGTCATCAAATGCCCTGGTCATGTCCATTGACCAGTCAAGCACTTGATTAGGGGCATTGCCCTTAAGTGCACGATGCAGAGGGAACATAAATTCATCAGCTCATGGAATGAAGTAGTGATAGAAATTCACCATACCTAAAAACTCCTGTAGTTTTTTAGTAGTGTGGGGTGATGGGATATCTATAATAGTGGCTACTTTTGATGGGCGGGGTTTCACATCTTCTGCAGAGATGCGATGGCTGAGAAAGTCAATGGTTGACAACCAAACTGGCATTTAGCAGAGTTAATAATCAACCTGTGTTGGCTTAAGCACTCGAAAAGCATGCAGAGATGAGATACGTGTTCAGATTTGGATGTGCTGACAGCAAGTTTATCATCCAGGTAAACAAGAAGAAAATCTAAGTCTTTTCATACAGAGTCCATCAGCCATTGCGAAGTCTGAGTTCATTTTTCAGCCTAAGTGGCATGCACAGAAATTCAAAGAGATCAAACAAGGTTATCACATCTGTTGTGGGAATGTCCTCTGAGCACACAGCCCCTAACTAGATGGTCTTTGGAAAATTAACTTTCTGGCCAAACGTGCTGGAAAGTCTTGGGTGTGTTGGACTGGGGGACCATATGGAGGGGAGAAACCCAGAGGCCATTCGACCTGCATGATCTTGGCAGAGTCATTGTGAGGAACTTACCGGGGGGTGGGGGGGAGGGGGAGCAGGTTAACAGTGCAAGGGCTTTGACATCCACAAGTCAGCAGCTTGTAAGATTGTCTAACAGTCCTTGTAAGGCATGAAAATGCCCGACGCAGGCCTCTCATGGTCCGAGTCGACGTTCCCTCCTCCCCTCCCCTCTCCTTCCTTGGGCATACAGGAAATCTGCACTAAGCAGTAGGCCACCCATCGTGTCCCATAGATCTGGATCCTGCTGCCATTGGTGGCCTCCAGTGAGGTCTTGTCACTCTTTTCCTTCTCATCCACTCGCTTGAGCACCCGTGTCACACAGGAAACGTCGGCCTGGAAGGGTGTCTGTAATGAACAGCAGACGATCCTGGCAGCTGGAACCCACAGTGCTCACAGACCTCTGATGCCCCGATGTACTGGCAATGTCGAAGCTGCAAGGTAGTTGGCACTTCCTAGCCTTCCTACCAAGCGTGTGTGAAAGCACAGACTTGGCATAATCTGTTTCGCAGCCACTGGTGTCCTTATGTTGGGAGCCTTTCTGACTGGGCTTATTGAGGTAGAGGAAGGCTCAGTGTAGACTAACAGCCATTTTAGCAAGCTCCCTATAGTCCCGCGTTAGCGAGGGCTATGCAAACTGGATCAGGCATTTGCTGTACGAAGAGTTCTCTAAAAATAAAACAAGGATGGAGATTTCCCAGAAGAGAGAGAATGCGGTCCATTTGCTCCAAGGGTTTACCATCGCCGATGCCAGGCAAGGAGTGCAACTGCTTGATGCGGTCAGACTCCAATAGTCCAAAAGATTGTAAAAGGTGAGCTTTCATCAATTGGTACTTATCGTGTTCAGGCGGGTGTTTAAACAGACACACTCTCGCAGCCGTGGCATTGCTGAACAATGCTACCACATAGTGGAATATTTGGTGTTATCAGAGATTCCTCGCAGGGTGAACTAGCCCACCACCTGTACAAACCAAGCGACCGCATTTTGCTGCAAACACTCCAACAGTTTCAAAACGACTGTGATGGCCAACATGTTCAATAACTCTGGAGTCATCCTAGAACATCAGGGTCTCCAATGTAGGTTTCAGCAAATAAAATGAAATGCGGCATTTTATGTTAATGAAAACCTTTTCTGTAATAACGTTATCACGTCAGACCAGCTTCTTCAAGTGAAACCCCATCTCAGTGTCAGTGATTGTGAATTATGTACATTTCTCCCAATTATATTACCCTACAAACTGTTTATAACCAGAAGGCACGTTTTGGGTAAGGGATAAGAAAATTAGAGGGAATTAGGGAGATTTTTTTTCATCCAGAGGATGATTGAAATCTTTCTGAAAGGGAGACAGGCATATTCCCAACATTTTCAGAGATATTTATAGGAGCACTCGAAATGCAAAGACATTGAAGGATAAAGGACTAGAAGTGACAGGTATGTGAGGGGTCTATATCCATGTATCCATAACTTTGGGGATTGTTACACTGGACATCAGCCTCTCTTGTGGCACTGTCACTGATATCCCATGGTGCTCATGGCACCATCACTGATAACCCAAACAACAGGGATTCTGCAGATGCTGGAAATTCAAGCAACACACATCAAAGTTGCTGGTGAACGCAGCAGGCCAGGCAGCATCTCTAGGAAGAGGTGCAGTCGACATTTCAGGCCAAGACCCTTCGTCAGGACTAACTGAAGGAAGAGTGAGTAAGGGATTTGAAAGTTGGAGGGGGAAGGGGAGATCCAAAATGATAGGAGAAGACAGGAGGGGAGGGATGGAGCCAAGAGCTGGACAGGTGATTGGCAAAAGCGATACGAGAGGATCATGGGACAGGAGGTCCGGGAAGAAAGACAAGGGGGGGCGGGCGGAAGCCAGAGGATGGGCAACGGGTATATTCAGAGGGAGAAAAAGGAGAGTGAGAGAAAGAATGTGTGTATAAAAATAAGTAACAGATGGGGTATGAGGGGAAGGTGGGGCATTAGCAGAAGTTAGAGAAGGTAATGTTCATGCCATCAGGTTGGAGGCTACCCAGACGGAATATAAGGTGTTGTTCCTCCAACCTGAGTGTGGCTTCATCTTTACAGTAGAGGAGGCCGTGGATAGAGGGCCTTGGCAGAGAGGTGGAATGTGGTGGACTTGACCAGGGGGCGGGCCTTGTCTGCGTAGTTAGAGACCCATTGGGCGTAATATGAAAAGAAGCCCAGGCGCCTTTTGAGGGCTCTGAGGGTGTTGGGAAGAGGGAGTTCCGCGCATACGGTCGGGGTCAGGGCCAATGACTCCGTTCGCCATGACACACCCAAGGATAGCAAGTCGGGTGGTTCCGAACACACACTTGTCCTTGTTATAGGTGAGGTTGAAAGCTTTGGCCGCTTGGAGAAATTTTTGGAGGTTGTTGTCATGATCCTGCAGGTTGTGACTGCAGATGGTGATGTTATCCAGATACGGGAACGTGGCCTTCAGTTGGCACTGGTCCACCATCCGGTCCATTGCCTTCTGGAAGACAGATACACCGTTTGTGACACCGAAGGGGACGTGCAGGAATTGATAAAGTCTGCCGTCCGCCTCGAAGGCAGTGTAAGGGCGGTCCTCCCGGCGGATGGGGAGCTGATGGTAAGCGGATTTTAGGTCTATGGTCGAGTACACCTTGTACTGTGCTATCTGATTGACCATATCGGCGATGCGGGGTAGAGGGTACGCGTCGAGCTGCGTGAACCTATTGATGGTCTGGCTATAGTCCACGACCATCCTATTCTTCTCCCCATTCCGAACAACCACCACCTGCGCCCTCCAAGGACTTGTGCTTGCCTCAATGACCCCCTCCCTGAGCAGCCGCTGCACCTCCGACTTAATGAAAGCTCTGTCCCCCGCGCTGTACCTCCTGCTTTTAGTTGCCACAGGTTTACAGTCGGAGGTCAGGTTGGTGAACAGCGGTGGGGGAGGGATCCTGAGGGTGGAGAGGCTGCAAGTGGTGTCGGTAGTCCGGTAGTTGGCATGATGTTGGGTGGGATGCGCGGGTCGGTGTGTGTGTGTGGTCAGTAGCGGGATACGTGACATATCTCTACAAAACAGGGGATTTATGACAGTAATTGGCGGGAGGGGCCCATCATTCTTCATTGTCACGCTTTTCAGGTGGCTCTGGAAGTCCAACCCCAACAGCACAGGGGCGCACAGTTGAGGCAAGACCAGTAACGTAAAGTCTCGATATTCTGTGCCCTGCACCACTAGTGTCGCTACACAACCCCCCCCCGACCACCCAGATGTCTGTTGTATGCGACCCGGAGGCCATGGTGACCCTCTGACTTACCGGCCGTATCATGAGTCCACAATGCTGCACCGTGGCCGGGTGGATAAAACCCTCCATGTTGCCTGTGTCAAACAGGCAGCTTGTCCTGCACCCCTCCACCAGGATGTCCATCATTGACCTTGTGGGCTGGTGGGGAGCGCTTTGGTCGAGGGTCACGGAAGCCAGCGTTCAGTCGCTGTCTTGGTCCAGCGCGGTGGGATGTCCCGTGAGCACCCGTTGGTCGTAGGCGGTGGGATGTGGCGCCGATCAAGATGGCCGCCCCCATGTCTCGCATGTGGTGGTGGCGTGCAGGGAAGATGGCGGCCCCCATGTCTTGCACGCGGCATTGCTCGATCCCGCTCGTGGTTTGGACTTACACATCTTCGCGAGGTGGCCCTTCTTTCCGCAGCTGGAGCAGGTAGCTTGTTGGTCTGGGCAGCATTTCCAGGGGTGCTTCTCTAGTCCGCAGAAGTAGCACATCGCGGACTCGCGACTGGCGGCAGCCAAGGTCGATTCGCCGGCGGGTTGTGGGATCTGCGGCACCCACGAGGCCATCGGGGGATCACGTGCCTGGAAAGCCTCGGAGTTATGCAGAGCGGCCTCCAGTGTGTTGGCCCGTTTGATCACTGAACTTAAGGTAAGATCAGCTTTTTCCAGCAGCCGCTGGCGCACGTACACTGACCTGGTCCCCGTGATGAAGGCGTCTCTCACCAGGAGCTCTGCATGCTGTGCCGCCATCAGCTCCTGGCAATTGCAAGCCCGCATGAGTGTCCGTAGGGCCCGGACGAACTCAGCACTTGATTCCCCGGGCCGTTGTTGCTGAGTTGCTAAGCAGTGCCAAGCATAGACGCTGTTTATCGGCCGCAGGTATTGTCTTTTGAGGGTACTCATTGCGCCATCGTAGCTCGGCTGGTCTCTGATCAGCGAATAGACCCGTGGACTGACCCTTGAGAGTAGAACTCTGCGCTTCGCTACGGGGTCGGTCGCTTTAATCTCCTCTAGATACGCTTCGAAGCAGGCCAGCCAGAGTTCGAAAGCGTTTCCAGCTTCAGGTGTTTGCGGATCGAGGTCTAATTTGTCAGGTCTCAAAGCGTGTTCCACGCTTTAAAATGTACAGCGAATAAAATTGAAGCACTTTCAATAACTCCAAAAGACTGAAGTTGGGTAAAATACTGGAAGGCTTTTATTCACTGTACAATACGACCTCCACAGTGAGTGTCTGCCCCCGGACTGAGGGGCAGGGGCAAGGCGAAACACCTTTACACAGGGATCTGTGGGAGAAGCTACAGAGGCAGTCAGTAGAGGGGCGTGTCCAGACAGTTAACCTAGTTACAACATATCTACATGGTTTACCACAGTATCATATTTTAAATTGTATTATTTGCATTTTCATTCCATTTCATTGTTGTGTAAACCTCGTTTCTGAAGTTAAATGTTTCTTTTCATTTGGGACTTTGCTTGTCTGACACTCTCCTTGTTTCCTCTGTCCCATCCAGTCTGGCACTCGCACACAATGTGTCCTTGCTTGCAACAATGAAAGCATTTTGCAGCAATGGACCTCTGCTGTTCCTACAGATGAGCAAGAGGTGTTTCTCAGCACTTTCACCCTGTGATGCATGCTCACTACTCGAACTGCTGTTGCATTTACTCCATTAACCCTAACATGCAGTTCTGCCTGAAATTACAGAGCTTCAACTAAGTGTGTTTGTTCTAATAGCAATGGGCTCACGACACATTATGCTGACATGCCTTTTGACACACACAATTTAGATTAGGATTTATTATCACAAGTACAGTACATTGAGTTTTTAGAAGCCATTTCGAAACATTGAACTCTTGATGATGGAGACTGTCTTTTCTCATTATTGCAATGCTACACTGAAGACAACCTCCTCATCAATCTCCACTAGACCCTCTCCTGTTCAAGCATTCCACCTTCATGGTATTGGAGCAGTTATTGTGATATTTTGCAGTGCCAGCTGCAAGATCAGAGACCACTGTGTGTGAGGAATTTGTACGTCCTCTCTTTGGCCACATAGGTTTCTTCTAAAGCCTCCATTTTCCACCCAAAACGTACGGGTGAGTTGTGGGCATACTAAGCTGGCACTGAAAACTTTGCAACAGTACATCTCATGCATTTCACTGGATGTTTTGATTTTTTGATGCACATGTGACAACTGAAACAAATCTCTCATACCCTGTGCTGAATATGTTCCTTCATAATTTCACAGATGAATCAACCGCTCACCATATGATCCATATTGTCGTGCCCAGACATATTAATCAGTATTTGTGTCCCTTGGCCCTTGAAACACAGCCTCTGTGGTTTTTGAAGTTGCAGCTTTCCGTTTCTCCACACGTATGACATAGGACTCAGTGGACACTTTATTAGATACACCTGTACACCTGCAAATATCTAATCAGCCAATCATGTGGACGTAATCCAATGCATAAAAACATGCAGACATGGTCAAGAGGTTCAGTTGTTCAGACCAAACATCAGAATGGGGAAGAAAAGTGATGAGGTGGCTTTAACTGTGGAACGATTGTTAGTGTTTAACAGAGAGGTTTGAGTATCTCAGAAACTGATGATCTCCTGGGGTTTTCACACACAGCAGTGTCTAGAGTTTACAGGGAATGGTGCAAAAAACAGAAAAAGAACATCCAGTGAGGGGCAGTTCTGTGGGTGAAAACATCTTGTTAATGAGAGAGGTCGGAGGAAAATGGCCAGACTGGTTCAAGCTGACAGGAAGGTGACAGTAACTCAAATAACCACGGGGTGCAGAAGAGCATTTCTGAACGTACAACATGTCAAACCTTGAAGTGGATGGGCTACAGCAGCAGAAGACCACAAACATACACTCGGCGGCCATTTGATCAGGAACAGGAGGTACCTAATATAGTATCCACTGGGTGCGTGGGTAAATGCACAAATAGTCATAGTCACAGTCATAGTCATACTTTATTGATCCCGGGGGAAATTGGTTTTCGTTACAGTTGCACCATAAATAATAGATAGTAATAGAACCATAAATAGTTAAATAGTAATATGTAAATTATGCCAGTAAATTATGAAATAAGTCCAGGACCAGCCTATTGGCTCAGGGTGTCTGACCCTCCAAGGGAGGAGTTGTAAAGTTTGATGGCCACAGGGAGGAATAACCTCCTATGACGTTCTGTGCTGCATCTCGGTGGAATGAGTCTCTGGCTGAATGTACTCCTGTGCCCACCCAATACATTATGTAGTGGATGGGAGACATTGACCAAGATGGCATGCAACTTAGACAGCATCCTCTTTTCAGACACCACCATGAGAGAGTCCAGTTCCATCCCCACAACATCACTGGCCTTACGAATGAGTTTGTTGATTCTGTTGGTATCTGCTACCCTCAGCCTGCTGCCCCAGCACACAACAGATAAATGGCAAAGAGATAAAAGATTTCCCTGCAATGCTTCCTTCGTCACACTCTGCCTTTTCCAAATACATTAGCATTCAGTTGCGTGATCCAGAGCTAACAAATTTAAATAAACACCTCTGATGTGGATCCTGATCTGAAAGCTTGACTGTTCCTTTTGCACAAATATCGAGACCTGTGTTCCTCCATGATTAACATGAGATATTCTGTAGACGCAGGAAATCCTGAGCAACACACACACACGAGATGCTTGAGGAACCCAACAATTCAGACAGCATCTCTGGAGGGGAATAAACTGTCGACACTTCAGACTGAGACCCTTTGACAGGATTCACCCTGAAGGGGGTAGATGCTGAGAAAGGGGTTTGGTCTGAAATGTCAGCTGTTTATTCCCCTCCAGAGATGCTGTCTGAATTGTTGGATTCCTCCAGCAGCTTGCGTGAGTTCCTTCATCAGTTTGTTTTTCGCTCCAGATTCCCAGATCTGTTTGTCTCTCCATTTCATTCAAGATGCCTCAGTGGGATTCCAGCTTATCTCCAGATGATCTCTTCAGTCCTTGTCCAGGAATGAAATGCCTACTAATCCATGCTGGAGCCATAATCATCTTATCACAAATATCTGAAGAACTTGGAATTTGAATGGAAAATGTATTGGAGTATTCTGGCAGTTTTGGGCTCCTTATCTTAGAAAGGATGTGCTGGCATTGGAGAGAGTCCAGAGGAGGTTCACATGAATGATTCTGGGAATGAAAGGGTTAAAATACAAGGAGCATTTGATGGCTCTGGGCCTGTACTCATTGGAGTTTTAGAACAATGAGTGAGCATCTAATTGAAACCAACTGAATATTGAAAGGCCTAGATAGAGTGGATGTGAAGAGTGTATTCCTATAGTGGGTGAGTCTAGCACCAAAGAGCACAGCCTCAGAATATGGGGCCGTCCATTGAGAACAGAGAGGAAGAGGAACTTCTTGAGCCAGAGCATGGTCAATCATTGCCACGGACAGCTGTGGAGGCCAAATCATTGAATATATTTAAAACCGAATTTGATTAGTCAGGATGTCAAAGGTTATGGGAGAAGGCTGGAGAATGGGGTTGAGAGGGATAATAAATTGGCCGTGATGGAATAGTGGAGAAGATGATGGAATGGTTGAGCAGAAGGTGGAATAGTGGAGCAGGTGATGAAATAGTGGAGAAGATGATGGAATGGTTGAGCAGAAGACGGAATGGTGGAGCAGATGTTGGAATGGTGGAGCAGACTCAATAACCAATTGGCCTAATTCCGCTCATATCTCTGATGATCCTTTGGTCTTAATGGAACAAGTGGCCAACTTACTGTAACAGAAGCCTGAAGACTCAGTCCACCAGATTCAAGAATAGCTGCTAGGAATACTAGGAATCCTGCTAAGAATAGAATCCAAGATGGCACTGGTGAATCATGGCAATGTATTGCGGGCAGTTTACAAAACGTCTAGATGTACTTCTGAATATTCTCACTGCAACCTGCAGCCTGTTGTTTCTCTTTAAGCAGCGTACTTTTGAACTGCCTCAATGAAATAGTGATTTCATGGTCTTCTGAAGCGAACTTAACTTCCAATCATGCTGGTACAGCACCTTTAAGAGGTACGTAGTCATGGCTGGAAGAGAGGGAGAAGGGGAGAACTCGATACCTGGCAGAAATACCAAGAAATTAAACTCTCTCCATCCAGGGGGAAAACATGTTGGCAAATGTACAGCTGCTGGAGGACAAGATTAAGGACCTAAGGGAAAAATTCCTGCATCGGGGTGAAATGAGGAATTGCTGTTTTTTCTGTTTTATGGAGTCTTGGCTTACTCCAGGCATATTGGATATGTCAGTAAGACCTGAGGGCTTCTCGATACACCAGATGCATCAGACTGCTGATGCGGAGATGGCGAAAGGTGGGGCTCTGTGTTTGATAATAAACTCTGTGGAGCACAGACACAGATCCTTGTCACACTTTTGTTCCTCTGATCTGCAGTATCTGATGATTAAATACCAACCACCTACTTACCAGGCGAGTTCTCCTCCACGATACTGACTGCAGTTGTAGGCAGAAGCTCAACAAGCACTCAATGTATTGAATGTTACGATTAGCATTAAGAAACAGCCTACCTTGACACTTTTCAAATCATTGTCGGGGACTTCAATCAGACTTGTTTGAAGAAAACTCTGACTGGTCATCATCAATATATCACCTGCAGCACCAGGAATCCCAACGCACTCGACTGGTGTTACACTATGATTAGGTATGCCTACCATTGCATGGCTAGGCCATAATTCTGGAAATCTGATCACTTAGCTGTCCCCCTCCTACCTGCATACAGGGCAAGGCTAAAGAGCAAGGTGCCAGAGATCAGGACAACAGGAGCTGGTCACAGGAGACTGAGGAGCGGCTATGGGATTGCTTTGAGTCAGTAGACTAGATTGTGTTCAAGGACTCATCAGAGGATCTGAACGAAAACACCATGGTTGTCACGGACTTTATAAAAACAGTTGTCGTCGATGAGCATAACCCCACAAAATCTTTCAGAGTCTTCTTTAACCAGAAGCCCAGGATGAGCCATGAGACGTGCCACTGAGGGCTAGATTAATGGCATTCAGGTCTGGTGACCAAGTTAAAAGTGAGAAGTCAAGGTCCAATCTCTGGAAAGCTGTCTCATTGGTGAGGTGACAATTCCAGACCAAACTTGAATCTCTGAAGGATGCTGGACAGCTGTGGCAGGGTTTGGATGCTAACACCTCCAACAAAGTGAAACCAAGCCACAGAGGTGACAACAGGGTTTCGTTCCCAGTGAGCTCGATGCCTTTTACGCTCACTTTGACCATGAAGAACTCTCACAGCCCCGATAACCCTGAGAGAAGCGTCTCTGAAACCCATGTGAGAGCTTTCTTCAGGGGATGAGCTCACCAAAAGCCTCAGGCCCAGGTGGTGTATCTGGCCGAGTATTAAAGGCCTGTGCTGATTAACTCACTGGAGTGTTCACTGATACTTTAACTTCCGCCTTTGGCAGTCTAAGGTACCCACCTGCTTCAAGTAGGTTTCATTTATACAGGTGCCTATGAAGAGCATGGTGACCTGTCTCTATGACTATGGGCCAGTAGCACCTACATCCACTGTGATGAAGCACTTTGAGAGGATATCGACTCCTGCCTGAGAAGCAACTTGGATCCACACCAATTTGCCTACCATCGCAGCAGGTCAACAGCAGATGCCATCTCACTGGCTCTTCACTCAACCCAGGAACATCTGGACAGCGAAGGTGCATACATCAGGATGCTCTTCATTGACTACAGCTCAGGAGTCAATACCATCATCCCCTCAAAACTAATCAATAAGCTTCAAATCCCAGGCCTCAATACCTCCTGGTGATTCTCCTCACTTGTTGATCCCAGTCAGTTGGGATTGGCAGCAGTATCTCCATGATCTCCATCAATACAGGGTGTACAACAAGGCTGGGTGCTTAACTCCTGCTCTACTCACTTTACACCAAAGATTGTGTTATTATTAGTAGTATTAATGTTTTCTTAGCTTTCTACAATGATAATTATTCCATTATGGATTTATTGAGTTAACTTTACATGGGGCAATATTTACACAGTTCACTACAATCAATGTTCCTTAATCAGAACATCCCAACTTCCCTGTCTGGTTCACCCAAATCACACCGACCCTAGACGTGCATTGCGTATGGAAGGTGACCTTCTCACTACTGAGTCACGTGGCTGTTGGCAGGGTTAGGTAACGAGCCGGGTTTGCATACGAGCTCGGTGAGAAGGTTACACCTAGATGAACAGTCAATGTTTTTGGCAGGGTTAGGTAACGAGCCAAGTTTGCATACGAGCTCCGGTGAGAGGGTCACGTTAGTATGCCCTGTTCCTCTGTGAGATTGTGAATTGTCAGGTGACCCTCCCAGCACGGTGAGGAGGTGAAAGTTCAAAGGGGATACGTGGGGGCAGGTTTTGTAGACAGGGAGTGGTGGATATCTGGAATGTGCTCCCAGGGATGGTAGAGGGAGGCAAATATGAGGGAGTGTTTAAGAGACACATGACTATGCAGTATGTAGAGGAGTATGTACCACTCAGGCAGGTGATGTTTAGTTTAATTCAGTATCATGTATGACACAGATATCATGGGCCAGAAGGCATGTTTCCGTGCCGTGTTTGTTGTATGTTCACCAGCAACAGCGGAGCTTTCGTCAGTTCATTCACCACAACGGAGTCAGAAAGAATGCCGCTGCCTGTAATTGGGGCAGATCAGTGAAATGAATGCTCCTCCCATCTGCAACAGTAATGAGACTGTTGCCTCGAAATCTCCGTTGCTCGCTTGTCAACTGTGCTGTTTCCTCCACGGTCCGAGTCCAAGGCTGACTCTTCCCCAGGCAACCAGACATCCAACATGTTGGCAGCTGAGTGCAGCCCAGGGTGGAACCTGGAGAGTACACCCAGCAGATGACCCCTGCCTTAAGGCCATCTCCACTGTTGGACACTGACCACATTCTAAACCACTTCGCTCTGTTTAATAATAATTAAAAAATGCTAAAAACATTGAAAATCATTTTTTTAAAATCTTGTGAGAGCATACATCCCCAAAGGCAACAGAAAACAGCTCGGTGAAAGAGTAAATTCCATTATTGCCTGGCAACCATTTTCTCCTGTTAACTTTAATGAGCCCACAGTACCTGCGCCTCATTGAATTGGCACAGGACCAGAGCTCAGGTCATCTTCAGCAGCTGGCACGGTGCTGGTGGATTCCATGAGGGGTCCTGTGTAGATGGACTGAGGTCGGCACCGGATGTGGGCAGGACAGTCTAACATCCTGAGGTTAGGAGCTGTCGAATGTCAGAAAAACCAGAGGCTGTGTTGCAGGAGCTGCGGAAACCACTGATCCCCATGTCGGAGACCAGTCATGGATTGGAAGGCCGTACTGGCGACGAGTCCTGGATACGGGCAGGGCTCATGAGTGGAGGCCTGTGCATGGTCAGAATTCGAGGTGTGTGTGAACCCAGAAGTACAGCCCTGAAAGCCCCTTATCTAAGAAAAGATGGGCTGGTATTGGAAAGGGTCCAGAGGACATTCACGGGAATGATCCTAGGAATGAAAGGGTTAACGTATGAGGAGCATTTGATGGCTCTTGGCCTGAATAAAGGGGATCTCATTGAAACCCGTCAAATATTGACAGAAACATGAGGAAATCTGCAGATGCTGGAAATTCAAGCCACACACACAAAAAATGCTGGTGAATGCAGCAGGCCAGGCAGCATCTCTAGGAAGAGGTGCAGTCGACGAAGGGTCTCGGCCCTAAACATCGACTGTACCTCTTCCTATAGATGCTGCCTGGCCTGCTGTGTTCACCAGCAACTTTTGAAATATTGACAGACCCGAAACAGAGTGGACGTGGAGAGAATGTTTCCTGCTGTAGGACCAGAGGGCACAGCCTCAGGTAAGAAGGATGTGCCTTTGTAACAGAGATGAGAGGAATTTCTTTAGCCAGTGAGCGATGACAATTAATTGGGTATATTCAAAGTTGATCGGTTCTTCATTAGTGAGGGTGTCAACAGTTATGGAGAGAAGACAGGAGAATGGGGTTGAGAGGGAAAATAAATCAGCCATGATGGAATGGCAGAGCAGACTCAATGGGCTGAATGGCCTGATTCTGCCACTATGTCGATGGTCTTCTGGGAGAAAGTGAGAACAGAGTACCACAGCGGATGATCTGTCCTGATTGCATTGAAGTCTGAAGATTCAAATGTAACTATTCTGGAACAGGCTCTTACCCTCTGTCATTAGATTTCTAAATGGTCCATGTACCCAAGATCCTACCTCAATATTCCTCTTTACTACATCATTCATTTATTTTGTAATTTACAGTCATTTTATGCCTTTGCACTGTACCACTCTTGCAAAAGAATAAACCTTGTCATATAAAGCAAAGATAATAAATTTAATTGTGATTCTGAACAGTAAAGGTCAAATTAACCTCCTCCTCCTCACCTGGATCACCCATCACCTGCCAGCCCCTGTCTCTATTTCCACTCTTCCCTCTCCTCCACTACCTTTCACCTCTCCTCACCTGGATCCACCCATCACCTGCCAGCTCGTGATCCAGCTCTCCCCCTCTCATCTTTATACTGGCAATCTCACTTCTGTCTTTCGGTTCGCATGAAGAGCCTCAACCAGAAACATCTTATTACAGGTATTAGCTCTCAATAATAATGATCAGTTAAGCACAGAGAGAATCTGAATTTACTGACAAATACTTCTATTTGCTCAGTTAACAAGTGCATGAAACGAACAACCTGTGTGCACACCCCATAGATTTATCTGACCTATGAACAACCACAGAATAGAAAAGGTAATACCCAGGGAAAGGAGCCTATGCTGGCTAGGCATTCTTCTTGATCCCAGTGTAATCTCCACATTTCCGATGCAATGGTTGGTCTCCACAGAGTTGTCTCTCTCTGAATTCTCAAAATGCTCCAATCTTATCATTTTCTTTAACTGATCCATCTGTTATCCTTCAATTTTGTTGACTCAAGCTCATCCAACTGGCCTGTATCAGTTTCTCATTGAATCTAGCCATAAGGCTAAAAGCAGTATTACTTTATGAATCTTACCTCCAGACTTGTGCCTCTGTTAACTTCCTTTGGTCTTTCCAGGTTAGCCAATCACTGGGCTCAGCCTACTTCAGATCACAGGCTGTTCTTTCTACAACCTATTAGTCATACATAACCAAATACATATCTTATCTGATAACAGTCTCAGGTTTGGTAGACCATCAGCAGAAAACTCACTGTGTCCACATTCATTTTCTCTGATTGATCCACCCATGAGCAAGCACCAACTCACTAAACAGTTCACAAAATGGTGGCTGCAAGGACAGCTTCACAAAATAGCAGCCTCCATTCCTTTGACCAGATGCCAAGAAAAAAGACATTTGTTTTGTCTGCTTCCACTGCCCTTGACTCATTCCCGTTCAATGATTTGCAGATTTTATTTTTTTCTAGCCAGGAGTCTACTGTCCATTTCCCTCCACAAATCTTGACTATATCTTTTCCCACCCTGTCTCCTGTAAAGAATGATATTCCCCTATTTCTGTTCCTTCGTTTCCACTGCATCTGTTCCCAGGATGAGGCTTCCTTTTCCAGGACATCAAGGATATCCTCCTTCTTCAAAGAACAGGGTTTCCTTCATCTACCATTGATGTTGCCCTCACCCGCATCTCCTCTATTTCCCGAACATCCGCGCTCACCCCATCTTCCTGCTGCCTCAAAAGTGATGGAGTTCCTTGTCCTAATCTACCACCAAATTAGCCTCGGTATCCAACACATCATTCTCTACAACTTCTGCCATTTCCAAAAGGATTCTAACACCAACCCTCCGTTTTCTGCAGGATCACACTCTCCATGATTTCATTGTCCATTCATCCTTCCCCACTAATCTCCCTCCCGGCACTTATCCCTGCAATCAGCCGAAGTGCTACACCTGCCCATTCACCTCCTGTCAGGGCCCAAAAACAGTCCTTCCAGGTGAGGCAACACTTCATCAGTGAATCTGCTGGGGTTGTCTATTGTATCATATTGTATGCAACCACTTCTACATCTGTGAAACCCATCGTGATTGGGGGACCACTTCATTGAGCACCTCCGCTCCTGCGAAAAGCAGAGTTTCCTGGTAGCTCAACATTTTAACTCTGATTCCTATTCCTGTTCCAACTTGTCAGATCATCACCAGCTGTTGTGCCATGATAAGGCCACTCTCAGGGTGAAGGAGCAACACCTTATATTCCGTCTGAGTAGCCTCCAACATGAAGGCGTGAATATCACTCTCTCCTTCTGGTAAAAAAACTTTCCCTCCCCCTCCTTTCTTCTACTCCCCACTCTGGCCTCTCACCTCTTCTCACCTACCTCTCACCTCCCCCTGTTGCCCCTACCCCTTCCCTTTCTCCTCTGGTTTACCTTCCTCTCCTATCAGATTCTTTCTTCTCCAGCCCTTTACTTTTCCCACCGACTTGGCTTCACCTATCATTTCGTAGCTATCCTCCTTCCCCTCCGCCAACCTTTTTATTCTGGTATCATCCACCTTCCTTCCCAATCCTGGCCCAAAATGTTGTCAGTTTGTTCATTTCCATGGATGCAGCATTAGGGGAAATTCTTGTGTTTGTGATTTGTCCCTCCACAGTTGCTGCCTGTTCTGAAAAATTCCTCCAGCTGCTTGCTTGTTGCTCCTATTTTCTATATCCTGTGTCTCACTGACTGTAAAACTGATTGACAGCCTGCCCTCAGGAAAAGACACATCATATATTTATCTACCAGCATATCTCAGTGGATCTTCATGGAAAACTGTCCCCATTGACATTCATTTGTGTTATAATCCATTGTGGGTTTGCTCTGTCTTATTAACATCTCATAATCATCAGAGCAGCTTCTCAATGCCACCAGCAAAGAAATCCCTGCAAATCAGAAACTCTTTCACAATGTCATTTCTTTAACAATTGGAGGTCACCTGGTTTATAGGTTGTTCATTGGCATGATAAATCAATGGCCTTTGGAGGGGGCAATGCTTCAGTTCAGAGCATGAGAATGTACAGATTAAACTGTGAGTTTTAAATAGCAGTAGGGATTCAGATTTGAATTGCACTTTGAGATTAGTAGGATTTTAAATTCAGTTCCCTGAACAGGTCTCCCAGCTGAAAGGCATCTTTGGAATCCCAAAATGAAAAATAAATTGACTTGTGTCCTATATTCTGTTCCTTTTAATCCTCAAATTATTGAAGAGACTGAATCAGAGACCTTGGTCCCCAAGGTACCTGGCATAGGTTATTCGTGGAGATTTCAGTGGCCCATGCAGGATGGTTTGAAGGTAATATGCTTCTGGCATTCACATATCCCGTCGCTGCACATTGTGGTGGATGAAATTCAGGGTCTGTGAGGCGGACTGTATTCCTGGTGTTAGTGAGACCATCAGAGTATATGCTAAGATAAGGATATTTGAAGTAATGAGTCAGGTTACAGTGGCACAGCCAGTAGGCCTGTTGTCTCACAGCATCAGAGACTCAGGTTCGGTCTTGGCCTTGGCTGCTGTCTACGTGCAGTTTGCACACTCATCTTGTGACTGGCTGTGTTTCCGCTAAACGCTTTGGTTTCCTCCTACATCCTGAGGTATTCAAGTTGGTAGGTTAATTGTGCCTCCTTGTAGGAAAGATGTGAAAGCTTTAGAGAGGACGCAGAGGAGACTCACTAGGATGCTGCCCAGATTAGAGAGCATGTCTTATGAGAATAGGTTGAGTGAGATAGGGTTTTCCTCTTTGGAGTGAAGGAGGATGAGAGGTGACTTGATAGGAATGCACAAGGTGATAAGAGGCATAGTGGGAAGCTACAGACAGAAATGGCTAATAGAAGGGGACATAATTTTAAGGTGTTTGGAGGAAAACATGTTGGGGATGTCAGGGATAGGTTTTTCACACAGAGAGCGGCGGGTGCATGAGATGTGTGTCAGGGGTGGTGGTAGAGGCAGATACATGAGGGACGTTTCAGAGACTTCTAGATAGGGATATGGATGATAGAAGAATGGAGCTCTGTGAGGGAGAGAAGGATTAGATGGATTGTAGAGTAGACTAAAAGGTCAGCACGACATTTTGGGCTGAAGGGCCAGCACTGTGCTGTGCTGTTTTACGTAGATCATCATGATGTTGTTGCTTTTGGGATCTTGGTGCTACACTAATTTATTTAAACCAATGTATTTTAATTGGTTTAGTTACAACTAGTAATTTGGTTCATTGTTGTCATGAACAGAGGTACAGTGTTGGTTTTGCATGTCGTCCATACAGATTATGTCAATGAGATCTGTCCTCCTTCTTCTAAACTCCAGCGAGTATAGGCCTAGAACCATCAAACGCTCCTCATATGTTAGCTATTTCATTCCCAGAATCATTCTTGTCAGCCTCCTCTAGATCTTCTTCAATGTCAGCACATCTTTTCTTCGATAAGGAGCCCAAAAATGTTCACAATGCTCTAAGAGTGGTCTGACCAAAGCATTATAAATCGTCAGCATTACATCTTTGCTCTTATATTGTAGTCCTCTGAAGATGAATGCTAACATTACATTTGTCTTCCTTACCACCAACTCAACCTGCGAAGATAAGCTGCAGGGATACTGCACAAGGACTCCCAAGTCCCTTTGCACCTCTGAGTTTTGAATTTTTTCCCCATGTGAAATATAGACTATGCCTTTATTTCTTTTACTAAAGTTCACGACCATGCACTTCCCAACACTATATTCCACCTGCCACTTCTTTGCTCATTCACTCAATCTGTATAATTCTTTCTGCAGACCCCCTGCTTCTTCAACACTCCCTACCCCTCCATTTATCATTGTATCATCCGCATACTTGGCCACAAAGCCATTAGTTCCGTCATTCAAATTATTAGCATAGAATTTGGTCCCAACACCAACCCCTGTGGAACACTAGTAGTCACTGGCAACCAATCAGAAAGGTCCTCTTCATTTCCATGCTTTGCCTCTTGCAAGTCAGTCAATCTTCTATCCATACTACTATCTTTCCTGTAATACCAAGGGCTCTTATCTTGTTAAGCAGCCTCATGTGTGACATCTTGTCAAAGGCCTTCTGAAAATCCATGTAAGCAATATTCACTGACTCTCCTTATCTATTCTGCCTGTTCCTTCCTCAAAAAATTCTAACAGATTTAGAACATAGAACATAGAAAATAGTACAGCACAGTACAGGCCCTTCAGCCCACAACGTTGTGCCGACCCTTAAACTCTGCCTCCCATAGAACCTCCCACCTTAAATTCCTCCATATACCTGTCTAGCAGTCTCTTAAACTTCACTAGTGTATCTGCCTCCACCACTGACTCAGGCAGAGCATTCCACGCACCAACCACTCTCTGAGTAAAAAACCTTCCTCTAATATTCCCCTTGAACTTCCCCCCCCTTACCTTAAAGCTATATCCTCTTGTATTGAGCAGTGGTGCCCTGGGGAAGAGGCACTGGATGTCCACTCTATCTATTCCTCTTAATATCTTGTATACCTCTATCATGTCTCCTCTCATCCTCCTCCTGTCCAAAGAGTAAGGCCCTAGCTCCCTTAATCTCTGATCATAATGCATACTCTCTAAACCAGACAGCATCCTGGTAAACCTCCTCTGTACCCTTTCCAATCCTTCCTATAGTGAGGTGACCAGAACTGGACACAGTACTCCAAGTGCGGCCTAACCAGAGTTTTATAGAGCTGCATCATTACCCTGCAACTCTTAAACTCTATCCCTCAACTTATGAAAGCGAACACCCCATAAGCTTTCTTAACTACCCTATCCACCTGTGAGGCAACTTTCAGGGATCTGTGGACATGTACCCCCAGATCCCTCTGCTCCTCCACACTACGAATTATCCTGCCACTTAAAAATTCTTTTTCAGGCAAAATTTTCCCTTGAGGAAACCACGCTGACAACAGCCTATTTTATCATGTGCCTCCAAGTAACCCAAAACTACATCCTTAACAATCAACTCCAACATCTTCCCAACCACTGATGTCAGGCTAACAAACCTTTAATTTCCTTTCTTCTGCCTCCCTTCTTACAGGGTGGAGTGACTTTTGCAATTTTCCAGTCCTCTGAAACTATTCCAAATCTATTGATTCCTGAAAGATCATTGCTAATGCCTTCACAGTCTTCAGTCACCTCTTTCAGAACTCTGGGTACTTCAACTGCTTGAGGTGACTTATCCAGATTCAGATCTTTCAGCTTCTCAAGCACCTTGTCCTTTGTCACAGCAACTACACTCATTTATGTCCCTGATTCTTGAATTTCTGACATATTGCTAGTGTCTTCCACAGTGAAGACTGAAAAAAATACTTATTCAGTTCATAGAACATAGAAATCTGCAGCACATTACAGGCCTTTCTGCCCACAATGTTGTGCTGATCATGTAACCTACTCTAGAAACTGCCTAGAATTTCCCTACCGCATAGTCCTCTATTTTTCTAAGCTTCATGTACCTATCTAAGAGTCTCTTAAAAGATCTGATTGTATCCACCTCCACTACTGTCGCCAGCAGTGCATTCCACACACCCACCACTCTCTGTGTGAAAAACTTACCCCTGACATCCCCCTGTACGTACTTCTAAGCACAATAAAACTAGGCCCCCTCATTTTAGCCATTTCAGCCCTGGGAAAAAGCCTCTGGCTAAACACACGATCAATGCCCCTCATCATCTTGTACATCTCTATCAGATCACCGCTCATCCTCCGTCGCTCCAAGGAGAAAAGGCCAAGTTCAATCAACCTATTCTCATAAGGCACATTCTCCAATCCAGGCAACATCCTTGTAAATCTCCTCTGCACTCGTGACTAGTTCTTTAATATGCTGACATTGAGTGAGAGGTTATTGTCATGACACCACATCATTAATCTCTCCATCTCCTTCCTGTTTCCGGACTCATGACTTGAGATACTCCCCACCATGGTGGTATCATCTGTAAACCTGCAGATGGAGTTAGAGCAGAGTCTGGCTGCACGGTTCTGCGTGCATGGGGACGACAGTAGGAGGATGACTACACATCTTTTCTGGGCACCTGTGTTGAGTAGAATGATGGCGGAGGAGTTCCAGCCTCTCCTTACTGATTGTGGTCTGTTGTTCAGGAAGTCAAGGATCCCATTGCAAAGGATACGATTTACAGATCTGCTCTTACTTTTCAGTGCTACAACTGTGATTACAAGTCAACTGTACTTCACTGGCACTGACCTGAGGCTGTGGAAAGCACTTTATAAACATTAGCTCAAAGGAAGTTGTAGAAACTAAAGGGTCTCAGGGTCACACTACAAAATGAACGTTCGTGTTGTTTTCCAGCGTGTCGTGGAAATGTTCGAGCCATTATAATGGCCATCAGGCACAGCAGCCAAAGCATATTATAAATGAACATATCCACTGTAAACGAAAGGCTCAACTTCAGGGCTGGTGTCAGTCCAGACTGGTAACAATCATTATGTTACCACCCCCTTCATGTTGTTTAGGACAAACAAGTTCAACTCTCACCATTACTGCTGGAGAATTTAAATGCAGAACATTAAATAGTTGAATAAAAAAATACTATTTATAAGACCATTAAATATAGGAGCAGAATTAGGCCATTTGGCCCATCGAGTCTGCGCCACTATTTCGTTATGGCTGATTCAATTTTGCTCTCAGCCCCAATCTCTTGGCTTCTCCCCGTATCCCTTCGTGCCCTGCCCAATCAAGAATCTGAACCTCTTCCTTAAATATACATACAGACTTGGTCTCCACAGCCGCCTGTGGCAAAGAATTGTCTCTGGGTAAAGAAATTCCGCATCTCTGTTCGAAAAGAGGTTGTGTCCTCTGGTCTTAGACTCTACCGCCATAGGAAACATCCTCTCCAGATCCACTCCTTCAAGGTCCTTCACCATTCGATAGGTTTCAATGAGGTCACTAGACACTAGAATACTACAGCACAGTACAGGCCCTTCGGCCCTCGATGTTGTGCTGACCATATATTCCTTTGCAACAATGCCATCAATTCCATCATCTAAATCATTGACATATAATGTAAGAAGAATCAGTCCCAACTCCTGTTCATGGTCACCATATCACTGAAGACAACAATTACCTGCAACGTTGCTGCCAGCTTGCAGTTTCACCGTCGATGAAGGGACAAGGGAGGAAGCTGGCGGCTACTGGCAGCACCTCTGTCTCCAACATGACTCGGTCTCGGAACATGGCTGGGTCTCTAGGAACTGCGCCCCAGAACTCGCCGGTCACCACCAGCACTGTCCCAATAGTTCTGCGGAACACCATTAGTCACCAGCAGCCAGCCAGAAAAGGCTTTCTTTATTTCTACTCTTTGCTTCCTGCCAATCATCCCTTGCTTTATCCAAGCTAGAGTCTTTCCTGTAATACCATGGGCTCATAGTTTGTTAAGCTGCCTCATGTGTGGCACCTTGTCAAAGGCCTGAAAAACCAAATACACAACATCTACCAATTGTCCTTTGTCTATCCTGCTTGTTATTTATTGAAAGAATTCCAACAGATTTATTAGGCAAGATTTTCCCTTGAAGAAACCATGCTAACTAAGGCCTATTTTATTATGTGCCTCCAATGACCCTGAGACCTCATCCTTAAGAATCGACTCCAACATCTTCCCAACCACTGAGGTCAGTATCCTTTCTGCTACCTCAATCCCTTCCTGAAGAGTAGAGTGATATTTGCAATTTTCCAGTCTTCTAGAACTATTCCAGAATCTAGTGATTCTTAAAATATCATTACTAATGCCTCCATGATCTCTTCAGCCACTCTTTGAGGACTCTGGGGTGTACACTATCTGGTCCAGACCATTCAGTTTCCCAAGAGCCTTCCTTCTAGTTATAGTAACTTCACACACTTCATGACCGTGATGCCTGGAACTTCCATCGTACTGTTCGTGTCATCCACCATTTCCTTGTCCCTCATTGCGACTTCTCTGGCATCATTTTTCAATGGCCCGATATCTATTTTTCCACTTTATCTATCTGAAGAAACTTCTGGTATCCTCTGTAATATTATTGGCTAGCTTATTTTTGTATCCCATCTTTAGCTTCTTAATGAATTTCTCAGTTGCCTTCTGTTGGTGTTTAAAAGTTTCCCAATCCTCTCACTTTCCACTAATTTTTGCTCTATTATATGTCCTTGCTTTGGAGTTTATGTCGGCTTTGACTTTTCTTGCCAGCCACTGTTGTGTCATCTTGCCTTTAGAATACTTCTTCCTCTTTGGGGTGTATGTATCCTGTACCTTCCCAATTGTTTCCAGAAATTCCAGCCATTGTTGCTCTGCTGTCATCCCTGCCAGTGTTCTTTACCAATCTATTCTGGCCAACTCCTCTCTCATGTTCTGTAATTCCCTTTGCTTCACTGTAATACTGATACATCTGACTTTAGCTTCTTCTTCTCAAATTTCAGGGTGAATTCAATCATATTTTGATCACTTGTCCCTTAGGGTTCTTTTACCTTAGGCTCTCTAATCAATTCCGGTTCATTGCACAACACCCAGACCAGAATAGCTGATCCCTCAGTGGGCTCAACCATGAGCTGCTCTAAAAAACCATCTCATAACCATTCTGGAGACTCCTCCTCCTGGAATCCAGCACCAACCTATTGTAACATTGCCCTTTTGGTATGCATTTTCTATCTCCCATTGTTATTCGTAGGCAACATTCTTACTACTGTTTGGGGATCTACATACAACTCCCATCAGAGTCTTTTTACCCTTGCAGTTACTTAGCTCTACCCAAAATGATTCAACACCTTCCCACCCTATGTCACCTCTTTCTACTGATTTGATTTTTATGAACCGAGCAATGCTGTCCCCTTCTGCCTTCCTGCCCGTCCTTTCAATACAATGTGTATCCTTGGACATTAAGCTCCCTGCTGTAATCATCTTTCAGCCATGATTCCGTGATCCCTACAACATCATACCTGCCAATCTGTAACTGTGCTGCAAGTTCATCAACCTTATTTCATATAGTGTGCATTCAAATATAACACCTTCAGTTCTGTATTCACCCTTTTCAATTTTGTCTGCCTTTTACATTGCAACTCATCCTGTTGACTGCAATTTTGCCCTAACAACAGCCTCATTACACATTGCCTCTATTTGTAAACCAGCTCCCTCATCTTCAGCACTATTATTCCCATTTCCTGCGATACTTCTTGAAATGTACACAGCTCAGGACACTAGTCACACCATGCTCAACCTCTTGATTCCGGACTTGGTCTGAGGTCTTACCAACATCTGCCTCCACAACCTCTCCTCTATCTGCTCTGGCATTCTGGTTCCCACCCCCCTACAATTCTTGCTTAAACCCCTCAGTTCAGCATTAACAAACCTTCCCGCTGGAATATTAGATCCCCCTCCAGATCAGGTGCAAACCGTCCCTTCTGTACAGGTTTCACCTTCCCTGGAAGAGAGCCCAATGTTCCAAAAATCGTATGCCCTTCCTCCTACACCAACTCCTTAGCCAAGTATTCAATTGGATAATCTTCCTATTTTTGGCTGCACTAGCACATGGCACGTGTAGCAATCCTGAGTTCACAACCCTGGAGGTCCTGCCTTTTAACTTAGCACCTAACTCCCTGAACTCCCTATGCAGAAGCTCGTTACTCATCCTACCCATGTCCTTGGTATCTACAGAGACCGTGACTTCTGGCTGTTCACCCTCCCACTTAAGAATGCTGGGGAGTCGATCAGAGATATCCCGGACCCTGGCACCCAGGAGGCAACATACCATCCAGGAATCTCGTTGTCGCCCACAGAACCTCCTGTCCACATCCCTAACTAGTAAACTCCCTAATACAGCAACGTGCCTCTTCTCCCCACTTCCCCTCTGAGTTGCTGAGGCAGATTCAGTGCCAGACAGCTGTGGCTTTATTCTGTTAGGTCACCTCCTCCCCCCACCCTGCCCCGACTGTATCCAAAGTGATATACCCGTTGTTGAGGGGGGATGGTCACAGGGGTACTCTGCACTGGCTCCTTAACCCCTTTCCCCTTCCTGACTGTCACCCAGTTTCCTGTGTCCTGCACCTTGGGTGTAACTACCTCCCTGTATGTCCTACCTATCACCCCTTTAGCCTCCTCAATGATCTGAAATTCATCCAGTTCCAGCTCCAACTCTTTAGACTGGTTTGTGAGGCCACCTTCCCACATCCCGCCGGAGGAGCACTATCCTGCCTGTCGTCCCTACTGTCCTAGCTGAACGGACATAAAGAAGAGAATGGAAAAAGTTGATCTTTTCTTTCCTTTGCTTTCTCTGACTGAAGAGCGAAAGCCTCAAGATCGCCTCCCTGACTCTGTCCACTCAGATGATGGCCGCTGTGCTTGCCTCTGCCTTCCTTTAGTATGCTGTTGCTAATCAATCCCAAGCATCGAATGGCTGCTGGTCAAAGCTCTTTATTTCTGTACTGAGCTGCTGCTGGCTTTTGTTGTCGGGCAGTGACCTGATATTGGTGAACATGCCACTATATACGGGACGCCAATCCAAGCTGCACTGTAACACATGGAGGTGTTTTGCGGGCAGCTCACAAAACTACTAAATATTCTACTAAATGTACTTTCTTGGGACTATGATCACTAGCCTGCAGTTTTTGATGTTTTGTGCAGAATTCGGTGAACTAGATACTTAGGAATAGCCGAGGCAGGCTTTGCTGTTGGGGCCTGAGAATGAAAATGAACCGGTGTTTTGCCAATTTAAATGCTGAGGCAGATTAGAAAGATTAAGGTGTTGAGGTCCAGAGCAGATGACAAGCTGGAGTTCAGCTCACTTCTCTGTAGCAGCCAAACTCTTCCACCTAGCCCATCTCATCTGCCTGTGTTTGACTCATCATCCCCTCTTCACACAGCTATCATTGTGCGGGTGGTACAGGAATTTTGGGCCCACGCCGCCAAGTTTGGGACTGGTTGTTGCCCTGCAGTCATTGGGCTCCTAGACAGGCCTCACTCGCGTCAGGGCTGAACTGACCCCCACAGTCACGGGGCTCTGGGACGGACATCACTCGCGTCAGCGCTGAACTGACCCTGCAGCTGTGAATTCTACAAACTGTACTTTGCTTTTTGCTTTGCGGCAGCTGATCAGAAGATGAATCTCAGGGTTGTCTATGGTATACATATTTTGAATATAAATTCACTTTGTACTCTGCCTCTGTTAAATAGGATGTGGAAGTTTTAGAGGGGTTGCAGAGGAGGTTTATCATGATGCTGTCTGGATTACAAAACATGTCTTGTGAGGAAAGTTTTAGTGAGCTGGGGCTTTTCTCTTTGGAGCGAAGGAGGATGAGAGGTGACTTGAAAGAGGTGTACAAGATGATAATAGGAATAGACAGAGTGGGTAGTCAGCATCTTCTTCCCAGGGTGGACATGGCTAATATGAGATGGCATAATTTTACAGTGATTGGAGGCAAGTACTGGAGGCCATTGCTGGCATCTGGCAATAGAGCAGCGGTCTGCTTTATTCACCCTCTTGTCCAGAAAAGAATGAACGCACTGCCAGGGGTGCTGGTAAAGGCAGATACATCAGAGTCATTTAAGGTATCAAAGTCCTTCAGAAATAAGAAATCAGGGATCCTAACATGGCTTGGTCCAAATATGTTGCTGAACCCATCGCCACGTTTCATTCTTGACTGCTCTTTGGAAAGGTTTACTGAGCTACTCAGTTCAGAGTCTATTAGTTTTTGGGTCATTGAGGCCCAAACCCAAATTAGTGATTGAAAATAAATGACAAGAAACTGGATTGATTGGCATTCATTATTTGGCACTAATATTGATTTGACTGGAGGAGATTACACTGTGTAAATTGGATAACAAAGTTGCCAACATCGACCATTGAAGAGCAGCCATATGAAAACTAGGAGCATATCAGACTGTTTGCTACTTTTCTTGTTAAAGGGACATTGTGGCGTCAGAGTAATGGATCAGTTAGCGTGAAGCTATTAAAACTGGGAGCATCGGAGTTCAGAGTTCAATTCTGGTGTCCTCTGTCAGGAATTTGTACATTCTCCTCATTAATGTGTGGCTTTCTTCTAGGCGCTCCAGTTCTCTCCCACTGTCCTGTGATTAGACCATAAGACATAGGAGCAGGATTAGGCCATTTTGCCCATCGAGTCTGCTCCACCATTCAATCATGGCTGATCCTTTTTTTCTCTTCCTCAACCCCAGTTCCTGGCCTTCACCTGTAACCTTTGATGTCATGTCCACTCAAGAACCTTTCAGTCTCTGCCTTAAATACACCCAACAACCTGGCACCGCAGCTGCATGTGGCAACAAATTCCACAAATTCCCCACCCTCTGGCTAAAGAAATTTCTCCGCATCTCTGTTTTGAATGGACACCCCTCTATCCTGAGGCTGTGCCCTCCTGTCCTAGGAGGGGAGGAGAAGATGGCGGTGCGATGCAGCGCGTGCGGACGCTCCGCTTTGATATCGTATTTCTTAAATAGGGGCCGTGCACAATCCTAATTTGATGGAGACAGACGTGAGAAGCACGGAGGAACATCTGGAGAAACTTCTGAAATGCCCACTTCGCTGCTGCTGCTACTGTGTGATCGAGAATCTCTGGAGGGAAGGCCCCAAATCCTCGGCTTTGCCTATTGCCTGTTGCCGGGGCTGGGGTCGAAGCGCTCGGCAGAGATGGTGCTCAGTGCTCGGTGTCAGAGGGCTGGTTGGAGGCTCGAAGTTTTTGGACGGACTCAAGAGTCAGCTGTGGTCAGGTGCTTCCAGGGTGCTGCATCGGCAAGTTTGCCCTGCTGGAAGCTCATGGCAGGGAGAGTTTTTCTTCCTTCTCCATCTGCGTGAGATGATGGGACTTTCAAGAGACTTTGAGACTTTTTTTTAATCGTGCCTATGGTCTGTTCTTCATCAAATTACAGTATAGTATTGTTTTGCACTGTTGTAACTATATGTTATAATTATGTGGTTTTTGTCAGAGTTTTTAGTATGGTTTGTTTTGTGTTTCTGTGATATCATTCTGGAGGAACATTGTATCATTTCTTAATGCGTGCATTACTAACTGACAATAAAAGAGGACTGCGTGTCCAGATAATCTAAACTAATCTAATAACCTAATCTCCCACCATGGGAAACATCCTTTCCACATCTACTCTGTTAAATCCTTTCAACATTCGAAAGGCTTCAGTGAGATCCCCCTTCATCCTTCTAAATTCAAGCGAGTACAGACCCAGAGCCATCAAACTTTCCTAATATGATAACCCTTTCATTCTTGGAATCTTCCTTGTGAACCTCCTCTGGACCCTCTGCAATGCCAGCACATCTTTCCTAAAATGAGGAGCCCAAAACTGTTCACAATACTGAAGATGAGGCCTCACCAGTGCCTTATAAAGCCTCAGCATCACAACCCTGCTCTTGTATTCTAGACCTCTTGAAATGAATGCTAACATTGCATTTGTCTTCTTCACAACTGACTCATCCTGCAAGTTAACATTTCGGGTGTTCTGCACAAGGACTCCCAAGTCCCTTTGCATCTCAGATTTTTGGATTTTCTCCACATTTAGAAAATAGTCTGCACATTTATTACCACTACCAAAGTGCGCGACCACACATTTTCCAATATTGTATTTCATTTGCCACTTTCTTGCCCATTCTCCTAATTGTCTAAGTCTTTCTGCATCCAAACCTGTTTCGTCAACACTACCTGCCCCTCCACCAATCTTCGTATCATCTGTAAACTTGGCAACAAAGCCATCTATTCCATCATCTAAATCATTTATATACAGCATAAAAAGAAGTGGTCACAACACCGACCCCTGCGGAAAACCGCCAGTCATTGGCAGCCAACCAGACAAGGATCCTTTTATTCCCACTCACTCCCTTCTTCCAATCAGCCAATGCTCTAACCATGTTAGTAACTGTACTGAAATACCATGGGCTCTTAACTTGATAAGCAGCCTCATGTGTGGCACCTTATCAAAGGCCTTCTGAACTACTACTACTATGTTGACTCAGACCTAGGGGGCCTTCTGAAAGTATAAATATACAACATTCACTGCATCCCCTTCATCTATCCGACTTGTAATCTCCTCAAAGAATTCCACCAGGTTCGTCAGGCAGGACTTTCCCTGAAGGAAACCGTGCTGATTTTGTCCTATCTTGTCCTGTGTCATCAAGTACTCCATCACCTCGTCCTTAACAATTGATTCCAACATCTTCCCAACCACTGAAGTCAGGCTAACTGGTCTATAATTTCCTTTTTGCTGCCTTCCTCCTTTCTTAAAAAATGAAGTGACATCTTCAATTTTCCAGTCCTCAGGCACCATGACAGGATCCAAAGATTTTTGAAAGATCATTTCTAATGCTACCACAGTCTCTAACGTTATCTGTTTCAGAACCCTAGGGTGCAGTTCATCTGGTCTCGGTGACCTATCTACCTTTAGGTCTTTCAGCTTTTTGAGCACCTCTCCCACATGTCCTGCACCTTCCTCATTTTCTCCAGAAATGCATACCATTGCTGCTCTGCTGACGTCCCTGCCAGCAGCTGCTTCCAATTTACCTTGGTCAACTCCTCTCTCATACCACTGTAATGTCCCTTACTCCACTGAAATACTGCTACTTCAGACTTTACTTTCTCCCTATCAAATTTCAAGTTGAACTCAATTATCATATTGTGATCACTAGTTCCTAAGGGTTCTTTTACCTTAAGCTCCCTAATCACCTCCAGTTCATTACATAACACCAAATCCAGTATAGCTGATCCCCTAGTAGGCTTAATGACAAACTGCTTTAAAAAGCTATCTCATAGGTATTCAACAAACTCACTGTCCTGAGATTAATTTCCAACCTGATTTTCCCAAACAACCTGCATGTTAAAATCTCCCATGACTTTCATAACATTGTAATGTGTGGTCTCCCTCCCAGCTACTGATGGGAGCCCTGTATATAACTGCCATCAGGGTCCTTTTACCCTTGCAGTTTCTTAGCTCAACCCACAAGGATTCGACATCTTCTGATCCTATGTCACATCTTTCCACTAATTTGATGCCATTCTTTACCAGTTAAGCCATACCACCCCCTCTACCTACCTTCCTATCCCTCTGATACAATGTATAACTTTGGACATTCAGCTCCCAACTACAACCATCCTTCAGCCACAATTCAGTGAAGGCCACAACATTAGGCTCGTGTTAAATAGATGGTTGATAGTTGGACTGGAAGGGCCTGTTCTCCACTGCATCTCAAAATAAAGAAAAGATTCTGCATGCAGAGGTGGACCTGATTGGGCAGGTTGAAATCTGGGTTGATCTAACGCCTTCCAATATCCACAATGCATGCAAAATGGATGTGGAAGGTTTAGAGAGAGTGAAGAGGAGATTTACCTGGATTACAGAGAAGTCCCACGAAGATGGATTGAGCGCGCTGGGGCTTTTCTCTTTGGAGAGAAGGAGGATGCGAGGTGACTTGATAGAAGTGTAGAAGATAATCAGAGGCATGGATTGGCCAAAACAGAGACAGCCAAAAGCCTTTTCCTGGGGTGGAAATGGTTCATACTCAGCGGCATATTTTTAAGGTGATTGGAAAAATTATGAGGAGGTTGTAAGACATAAGGTTTTACGCAGAAGGTGGTGCCTGGTGGTAGAGGCAGATACGTTAGGGGCATTTAAGAAACTCTTCGATAGGCACATGGATGATAGAAAAATGCAGGGCCATGTAGGAGGGAAAGGATTGATTGATTTTAGAGTAGGTTAAAAGGTCAGCACAACATTGTGGGCCGAAGGGCCTGTACTATGCTGTGATAGTCTACGTTTTTTACTGGTTGTGATAAACTAGTATTTATAACCAACAATGTTATGGGATATGTGTCTACCTGTCCTATTTCAACACTTAACTGAAGATGGAGAAGGGATGGTGAAGACAGATATGATGCACAGCTTGCTGCTGCCTTTTTTCTTGCTCTCTCCAACACAGATTCATCCCAAAGCCAAGGGCTAGAAATTTACAAGCAATTACAATTAACTGCTAATGACCTTGGGAGCTGGCAGTGTGCAATAATTAGCTGGATGCACCTATTCAGATTCCTTTCCTAAAGGGAACACAGTAGTGATAGGAGAGGCTCAGTTAGCTTCTCATCCTGTCTTGTCCTGCAAACTTCAGACTCATTTTCTTGCTCAGAGTGGTGTAGTAGTTAGTGTGACACTATTACACGGCCAGTGACATGGGTTCAATTCCCACCACTGTCTGTAAGGAGTTTGTCAATTCTCCCAGTGACCGTGTGGGTTTCCTCCAGGTGCTCCAGTTTCTTCCTATGTTCTGAAGATGTGTGGGTTAGTAGATTAATTGATCACATGGGAGTAATTATGCAACACAGGCTCATTGGCTGCAAGGGTCTGTTACTTTATCTCTAAATAAAATGACATTTAAAAATGGACCTGACCAGTAAAGGAAACTAGAAATACTCTGGCAAAAATAGAAAAAAAACAGGAAACTTGAAATTGCTTGGGAACAGTTGATTGCAAACACTACCTGCAAGTTATTAAAAAGTACTCCAGCATCTTGAACACCAGTCGATGAGACCAAGTGCTGGCAGTATAGAGGGAGGCAATACAAACCAGGTGACTCATCTCCCAACACCCCCTCATGAATTACTCATCAGAAATGTAGAGCCCAGAGCCTTTGAAACAAAAGCAGATTATTTATAAGGATAATTAGCCTGCAAACATGCTGATTGCAAATGGAGTCAGGCAATTTTAGAATACTTAATTAAGTCTGGAAGAAGGAATTCCATCTGATCTGTCACTTTGTTAATGAGAATGAATATGTTGTGCACTAATCCCAATTGATCTTCAAACCTCCTCTTGGTGCACAAGGGCCCTATTAATTAGCAATGCAAATGAAGAAAAAAAATGATAACATTTTTAACTGAACAAATATGTAACCAGTCACTAGCTGTGCTCTCTTTAGTGAAATGAGATGGATTCAGTACTCAATGATGCTGTGTCTTATTTGAAAATTATTTTCTTCGTTAACCATCATTGATGTTTACCAAAGCCCATAATATGATATTAAGTCAAATATTTATCCTGAGCAAAAGGAAGAAATTTGGCCCATAGTCAGCCGATGGAGTGTCCTCTAACTCCTCCCATCTGATTTGTTGGTTTCTTTTATAGGCATCCGTTAGTCTCATGAGACCATGGATTTGTGCCTTGGATGGTTTCCAGGCCTGGGCAAGGTTTTATGGAAGACCAGCAGTTGCCCATGCTGCAAGTCTCCCATCTCCACGCCACTGATGTTGTTCAAGGGAAGGGCATTAGGACCCATACAGCTTGGCACCGGTGTTGTTGCAGAGCAATGTGTGGTTAAGTGCCTTGCTCAAGGACACAATACGCTGCCTCAGCCAGGGCTTGAACTAGCAACCTTCAAATAACTAGACGAACGCCTTAACCACTTGGCCACGAGCCAACACAGTTGTTGGTTTGTAAGCCTGCAGGTAACAGATTTAATTTAATACTCCTCAAATGTGACAAAAATCTTTGCCTCCAGCATCTCACAGGTAATATGCACCTCCCCCCCCGGCCAAATCTTTCTATCATTTGCTTTCAACCAACACAAAATGCTGGAGGAACTCAGCAGGGCAGGCAGCATCTATGGAAAAGAGCACAGTCGACATTTCAGGGTAAAATCCTTGTACTCTTTTCCATAGATGCTGCCTGGCCTGCTGAGTTCCTCCAGCATTTTGTGTGTGTTGCTGGGATTTCCAGCATCTGCAGATTTTCCCTTGTTTATCGTTTGCTTTCATCCTGCACTCAGTGGCCACTTTATTAGGTACACCTGTAATCCTGCTCATTACTGTAAATGTCTAATCAGCCAATCATGATGCAGCAACTCAATGCATAAAAGCATGCAGACATGGTCAAGACACTCATTTGTTGTTCAGACCAAACATCAGAGGAAGAAAAGTGATCTAAGTGACCTTGACTGTGGAACGATTGTTGATGCCAGACGGGGTAGTTTGTGTATCTCAGAAACTGCTGATCTCCTGGGATTTTCACACACAACGGTATCTAGAATTTACAGAGAATGGTGCAAAAAAAATCCAGTGAGCTGCAGTTCTGTGGGCTAATGCACCTTGTTCATGGGAGGTGTCAGAGGAGAATGGCCAGACTGACAGCTTCAAGCTGACAAAGAGGCAGCAGGACCCTGAAATGACCACACATTAAAACAATGGTGTGCAGAAGAACATCTCTGAATGCACAACATGTCAAACCTTGAAATGAATGGTCTACAGCAGCAGAAGACTATAAAAATACAAAGGAGAACTTAATAAAGTAGTTATCAGGTGTATATTCATTGGTTTCAATAGGTTTCAATCGGTACATTTAATGTCAGAAATGTATACAATATACATCCTGAAATTCTTTGTACATAGAAACATAGAAAACCTACAGCACAATACAGGCTCTTTGGCCCACAAAGCTGTGATGAACTTGTTCCTACCTTAGAACTACCTAGGCTTTACCCATAGCCCTCTATTTTTCTAAGCTCCATGTACCTATCCAGAAGTCTCTAAAAAGACCCTATCATTTCCTCCTTCACCACCACCGCCGGCAGCCCATTCCATGCACTCACCACTCTCTGCGTAAAAAAATTTACCCCTGACATCTCCTCTGTACCTACTTCCAAGTACCATAAAAATATGCCCTCTCGTGCTAGCCATTTCAGCCCTGGGAAGAAGCCTCTGACTATCCACACGATCAATGCCTCTCATTATCTTGTACACCTCTATCCGGTCACCTCTCATCCTCCGTCACCCCAAGGAGAAAAGGCCAAGTTCTCTCAACCTTTTCTCATAAGGCATGCTCCCCATTCCAGGCAACATCCTTGTAAATCTCCTCTGTACCCTTTCTATGGTTTCCTGTAGTGAGGTGACCAGAATTGAGCACAGTACTCCAAGTGGGATCTGACCAGGGTCCTATATAGCTGCAACATTACCTCTCGGCTCTTAATGGCCCTTGATGAAGGCCAATACACCGTATGCCTTCTTAACCACAGAGTCAACCTGCGTAGCAGCTTTGAGTGTCCTGTGGACTCGGACCCCAAGATCCCTCTGATCCTCCACACTGCCAAGAGTCTTGTCATTAACGCTATATTCTGCCATCATATTTGACCTACCAAGATGAACCACCTCACACTTTTCTGGGTTGAACTCCATCTGCCACTTCTCAGCCCAGTTTTGCATCCTATCAATGTCCCATTGTAAACTCTGACAGCCTTCCACACTATCCACAACACCCCCAAACCTTTATGTCATCAGCAAATTTACTAACCCATCCCTCCCCTTCCTCATCCAGGTCATTTACAAAAATCACAAAGAGTAGGGGTTCCTAGAACAGATCCCTGAGGCACACCACTGGTCACCAGCCTCCATGCAGAATGTAACCCATTTACAACCACTCTTTGCCTTCTGTGGGCAAGCCAGTCCTGGATCCACAAAGCAAAGTCCCCTTGGATCCCATGCCTCCTTACTTTCTCAATAAGCCTTGCATGGGGTACCTTGTCAAATGCCTTACTGAAATCCGTATACACTACATCTACTGCTCTTCCTTCATCAATGTGTTTAGTCACATCCTCAAACATGTTTTCTTTGTAAACATCCATGAAAACAGAGGAGTGCCCCAAAGAATGAATGACAGTTAAACGCTAGAACCCCAGAGCCCCCCCAGCTCCCCCTCCCACGCGCAAAGCAACAATCCCCCCTCACCCACCAGCAAAAAAGCATCAGCGCCCCCCACTGAGCACTCAAGTGTGCAGCAAAGCATCAATAAAGATACAGACTTGCAGTACCCCAAAGACTACTCGTTTAGTCGGTAATTTGACATACCACAGGCTCTCTCTCTCTCTCTCTCTCTCTCTCTCTCTCTCTCTCTCTCTCTCCCTAAGGGAAAAAGAGGTGTCCCCATTTCACAGTGACAGGGAAGACATAACAAACAACTCGCTGATTTATGACGTTAAAAGTCTGTTGCATTGCCTTTTTCGAGCTTTGTGCCCAAAGAGTTGGCACCTAAAAGACACAGCTCTCTGGACACACAACACCCAGCAACTAACCTGCTGCTCCCGATGTTCCGTGTTCTCCCGTGATGCTTCAATCGGGGCACTGGCTTAGAATCACCATGTCCCCAGAGCCACGAAAATCTGGAACCCTGAAGACACGCTTGTCTTCCAGGCTGTGTTCTTGGAATATCAAAAGCAGTTGGCCTTGAGGGCCTGAGAATGTGTCCCATTCCTGCAAAAAACCGAAGTCAGTGTAACTCCAGGTCAGGGTCTTCAAAAGAAACTCCCACACCCTGAAAAGGGAAAAAAGAGATATCAAAGATAGAAGTAAAACTGTTTCTGAATATGCAAGCAAAGGACTCACCACTTAGGGCATATTAATTTCACCCCGCCTGGTTATTAATATCTTCACTAAGAGAAATTTGTCATGTTGATGAAACTAATGGACAATAGCCAATTTATAAAAGACACAGAAAGAGACCTTGTGTTGGAAGCCTGAAACAACATACATTCAAAAGACTATGTTGAAATTGTGATGGAGCATGATCATTTTTACTAAAAGGTAATCCAGCTTTCTTGAAAAGCTAGGGTGAGCCATTGTCTTGAAGAGCTGAGGTCCTCATGAAGATACTTCCACAGTGCTCTTGGGCAGTGATTATGCAGAAATAAAAGTTAGCTTAATTTGTCAAAGGCACATTGAACCATACAATGAAATGCACCATTTTGCATCAAATCAAATACGCAAAGGTTGTGCCAGTGACAGCCTGCATGTTGCTACCTTCCGGTGCCAAAGCAGCTTGCCCAAAACTTACCAACCCTCACCGTATAGCTTTGAAATGTGGGAGGAAACTAGACCTCCTGGAAAAATCCCACACAGTCACGGGGAGAATGTATAAACTCCTTACAGGTAGTGCCTTAAAGTGATGATGTCACCCTGACCTTGTAACCACTGGGCTACGATGACTACTATGCTACGGTGACCACTCACTATGGTGTCACCCCTAATCTTGTGACCACTAGGCTATTGTGCCACCCTTAAGGCTGATTTATACTTGTGTGTGCTAGTTTACGCCGTAGCCTATGCAAGTGGGCTACACCGTTGTAAACATTTATACTTGTGCGTTGGTGCGTCGCTCTGCAATTCACCACTAAAATGCTAGCTGGCGGTGGGGTTTCTATGCCACTGTGTTGAGTTTCTTCGTATTGAAACTCAACATGAAGAAACTCAAACTTCAAACAATGGCGACTGAAACTGAAGGAGGGTGAATTTTCCGTGCTTGTCCGGCCACTGAGAGACATGGACAAGGAAATGCATTTCAAATATTTTTGGATGTCGGCAGGTAGATTTGACGATTTAGTTCATCGTCTCCAATCATTTATTTCGCATCAGTGTACGCACTGTATACTCAGAGACTTAACCCATGTGCATTCCCAATCACGACTCATTGTCCATTGACTGGAGTGTGATAACATAAAAGGAAGATGGAAATAAATTCAACTGTAATGTTTAGAGGAGAATCAGTTCATGGGGCATGGATGTCACTAGCATCGTGTATATCCACAATTGTTCCTGAGTTGAGAATTAACTACCTTTGTGGGACTGGACTCGTAGGTAAGCCAGAGTGAGTAAGGATGACAGATTTTCTCCCCTATGAACCTGATAGTTTTTTTAAATGACAAATCAATAGTTACTATTACCAGGAATAGTTTTGCTCCAGGTTCAAGGTTTACTGAACAACTCGAATTTAATTCCACCAGCTGTCTTGATAGATTTGAAACGCAGTGGCTCAGAATTCTGGGTGCTGATCCAGTAACTTAACCACAATGCCAAAGTACTGCTATAAATCTTGATTCTCTGGTTACAAGCATAGAACAAAACAGCCCAGCATAGGACCTTTGGCCCACATTTTAACCTACTCTAAGATCCATCTAACCCTTCTCTCCCACATAGCCCTCTATTTTTCGATCATCCATATGCCTATCTAAGAGTCTCTTAGAAATTTCTAATGTATCTGCCTCCACCACCACTGCTGGCAGGCTGTTCGATGCAACAACCACTCCCTGTGTAAAAAAAACTACTTCTGAAAGCCCCCTATATTTTCCTCTGATCACTTGAAAATTCTGCCCTCTCAAATTCGCCATTTCAGCCTTGGGAAAAGGGCACTGACCGTGCACTCAATCAATGTCCCTTATCATCTTATAAACCTGTATTAACTCACATCTCAAGCAACACACATCGAAGTTGCTGGTGAACGCAGCAGGCCAGGCAGCATCTCTAGGAAGAGGTACAGTCGACATTTCAGGCCGAGACCCTTCGAGATCTCTTACTCACTCTTCCTTCAGTTAGTCCTGACGAATTCCTGTTGTTTGCGTTTTTAACTCACATCTCATCCTGCTTTCCTCCAAAGGGGAAAGCCCTAGCTTGCTCAGCTTATCCTGGTAAATCTCCTCTGCAGCCTCTCTAAAGCTTCCACATCCTTCTTATTATGAGGCAACCAGAACTGAACACAATAGTCCAAGTGATTGGAATGCAGCTACTGGAAGCACGATAATAGTTTGAGAGAGAATTATAAAATATCAGGATTTTCCAAATCAGTTTCCTCTTGTTACAGACCCATTGTATGTTAGTTCAAACCCTCCCTATATGTATTGTGCTACAATGTATTACTTAGTGAGCTTGACAGAATATTAACATTCTAAATAATGGATTCCATGTGTACGCCCTTGAGAGATTATTAAAAGATAATTAAAATATTTTGATTTGGCAACACAGTACCTCAGGGTTTCTCAGTGTTACATGATCAGCTAAACTCCTCAGCAGAGCTTTTTAATCTGTTGATTTATCAAAATGGGTGCTGGTTTAGGTCACAGCAAAATTCATTATTTTTATTAAATTAGCATATGAATGAGGAGCGGTTTGCAGAGCTATAGAACGATAAGTGAAGCATGGGCAGATGGGACAAGCTCGCTGGGCGGTACCAAGGCTGAGTGAATCAACAGGCCTGTTTCCATGTTGTATGACTCGAGAAACTTTTATTCAGGAGGTGTGGTGGATGTTGCTGGCAGTACTGGCACCCTGTCCTTTAACATAGTTGTCTGGTAGGCAGCCAATCAGTTAAGAGTCATCCACATTGATGGATCAGAATCAAAGAAACACAGAGTATTTACGACAAAGAAGGAGGTCATAAATCTGCCAAGGACAGCCTCATGTCTGCCTGTGAAGTGTGGATGGTTGGGTAGGGGTCTAGAGTTCCCATCTCATAAAATCCAAGGACTACAAAAACAGCAACAGACCTCATCCCTGGCAGAAGAAGGGTCTTTGCCTTGAAGGCATATGAACTCGTGTGGTGACAGTGGAAGCCACAAGTGCAATCAAACTTTGGCCCAGGAGAGAGGATTCTCATGAGCTGCTGTTGGTGTCCTATGCCCCAGGAGGGGTGATGGGCTCAAGAAGAAGATGAAGATGGAAGGAGGCTATTGCATTCTCACTGGCTGGAAAGATCTACACAGCTTAAGCTTGCCTTGTTTGTCATCCTGCCGGTCGTACCATAGCATTAAGTTTGGTGAAGACATCATTCTTTCAGGCAGTGTGTATCAAATTCTAACAACCCCTCAGGAAAAAGAGAATCTTTCCTACTGACGGTCTACCCTTTCTTTAAGCTGCTTTCAACTCGCGTCCTCTTGTTTTTCACTTCTCTCTGAAGGGAAATTGTCCTTCTGTTCATTCATTCCCGACATCTCATAATTTTATACTCTTCAGTTATATTTCCCTGGCCTATCTAATCTTTCTTCATTGCCAGAAATTTTAAACTTGTATTTTATGATATACAGTGTATAAGAGCTCACACGTGGGTACGGGTGTCCTTTTGGGTGGTAGTGCTCCCTACCTTTCAAGTGCCTGTTGCAGGTGGGCCATGAGTCAGTTCCATACAGTGAAGATTTCTCTATAGACCAGAAGTTTTGTTCAGATCTGTAGATCACGTACTTCAAAGACTCCTTTCCTTAATCTTGCATAGGCACCACTAACATTTCTCAGGCACTGGTTGATCTCAGAGTCGATGTCTGCTTTTGAGGAGAGAATGCTGCTGAGGTAGTGAAAGTGATCTACACTTTCAAGGGAAATATCATCAGTTTTTAAGGAGAGTTGAATGAATGGCTGGTTGTGTTCTGGCTGACATCTGATCTGTGTATTTTTTATGTTGAACACAATACCCAGGGGGCCCTTATGCATTGGAAAGGTGGCAGCAATAAAGATGGCAAATGGAGAGAGTGCAATGATGCGGCCCTGAACGACTCCTGTTTTGACAGTGACCGGTTCTAATCAGCGTCATTACTGCTGGATACTGTGGCTGACAAGCCGTCATGCCTCAGCATTCGGAAATACTTGTCAGGGCAGCCATGCCTTGATAGTATACGCCAAACAGTTTGGCAGTCTGCTGTATCAGATGCCTTTATCAATTCTATCAAATGGCACCTGAACACACTAGAACAATATATTCAAAGAACCTTATGAAAGATTTTGAGGATCAGCTGGAAGAACAGGTGCACAAACAGCAGCGCACTGGAGGAGGCCAACATGAGCAGCACCTCCACCATGATAAAGCAATACTAACTCCAGTGGATAGGCCATTACATTCAGATGCTTAATGCACACCTCCCCAAGCAGATCCTTTACTCCCCGATGAAGGAAGGCCAGTGAGCCTCTGGTGGGCAGAGCAAACACTTCAAAGATGACATCAAAATTGGCCTGAAGACGTTCAACATTACCTCTGAAAACTGGGAAGACACTGCACTCGTGGATTCACCTGGAGGAGATCTGCTCATGAGGGAGCTGTGCTACATGAGAGCGACCTCCGCTGTACCTCAGAGAACAGGGCAGCTGTGAAAGGAGATGAACATCCAAGAGACCCAACCACGAAACATAGCCACTACCTACACTTGCCCACACTGCACAGGATATGCACAGGATCCTGGATCAGCCTCTACAGACACCTGAGGAGCCACCAATAGGCAAATCCCTTAGGGGAACGTCATACTCGACTCGAGTGATCACACTACAGATGTCCATAGGTTGGCTTTCATAACTCGGAGATAACCCGTATTTGCACTTCTCTGCAGAATTCACCAGATTATCCACATTTTCCTAGTGTTTTACTATCTCTTTCTAGCTGACATTCAATCATTTCTGTAGCATCTGCAAACCTCTTTATCGTGCCCCCTATATTTAATTCCAAGTATTGACACGTACCACATAAACACAGAAGATTCTGCAGATGTCGGAAATCCAGAGCAGCACACACAAAGTGCTGGGGGTCTCAGCAGGTCAGGCAGCAACTATGGAGAAGAGTAAACGTTTGACATATTGGGCCTAGACACTTCATCAAGTCATAAATTAAATACAAATTGCACAAGAAAGAACCCAATTAGAATCTAAAATGCCCATTATGGTGCAAAGTTATCAAAGTGGTCATAGTTTTGCCAAACAGATGAAGAGACTTGGCCTGAAATATCAATAGACAATAGACAATATGTGCATAAGTAGACCATTCGGCCCTTCGAGCCTGCACCGCCACTCTGAGATCATGGCTGATCATCTACTATGAATACCCGGTTCCTGCCTTGTCCCCATAACCCTTGATTCCCCTATCCATAAGATACCTACCTGGCTCCTTAGACCATAAGACAAAGGAGCCGAAGTAGGCCATTCGGCCCATCGAGTCTGCTCTGCCATTTTATCATGAGCTGATCCATTCTCCTATTTAGTCCCACTCCCCTGCCTTCTCACCATAACCTTTGATGCCCTGGTTACTCAGATACCTATTAATCTCTGCCTTAAATACACCCAATGACTTGTCCTCCACTGCTGCCCGTGGCAACAAATTCCATAGATTCACCACCCTCTGACTAAAAAAATGTCTTCGCATTTCTGTTCTGAAAGGGCGCCCTTCAATCCTTAAGTCATGCCCTCTCGTACTAGACTCCCCCATCATGGGAAACAACTTTGCCACATCCACTCTGTCCATGCCTTTCAACATTTGAAATGTTTCTATGAGGTCCCCCCTCATCCTTCTAAACTCCAAGGAATACAGTCCAAGAGCGGATAAAAGTTCCTCATATGTTAACCCTCTCATTCCTGGAATCATTCCAGTGAATTTCTCTGTACCCTCTCCAACGTCAGCACATCCTTTCTTAAATAAGGAGACCAAAACTGCCCACAATACTCCAAGTGAGGTCTCACCAGCGCCTTATAGAGCCTCAACATCACATCCCTGCTCCTATACTCTATTCCTCTAGAAATGAATGCCAACATTGCATTTGCCTTCTTCACTACTGATTCAGCCTGGAGGTTAACTTTAAGGGTATCCTGTACGAGGACTCCCAAGTTCCGTTGCATCTCAGAACTTTGAATTCTTTTCCCATTTAAATAATAGTCTGCCGGTTTATCTTTTCTGCCAAAGTGCATAACCATACACTTTCCAACATTGTACTTCATTTGCCACTTCTCTGTCCATTCCTCCAATCTATCCAAGTCTCTCTGCAGACTCTCCATTTCCTCAGCACTACCACCTATCTTCGTATCATCAGCAAACTTAGCCACAAAGCCATCTATTCCATAATCCAAATCGTTGATGTACAATGTAAAAAGAAGCGGCCCCAACACGGACCCCCGTGGAACACCACTGGTAACCGGCAGCCAACCAGAATAGGATCCCTTTATTCCCACTCTCTGTTTCCTGCCAATCAGCCAACGCTCTATCCATGTATGTAACTTTCCCATAATTCCATGGGCTCTTATCTTGTTAAGTAGCCTCATGTGTGGCACCTTGTCAAAGGCCTTCTGAAAATTCAAATATACAACATCCACTGCATCTCCCTTGTCTAGCCTACTGGTAATTTCCTCAAAAAATTGTAATAGGTTTGTCAGGCAGGATTTTCCTTCAAGGAATCCATGCTGAGTTCTGCCTATTTTGTCATATGCCTCCAGGTACTCTGTAACCTCATCCTTGACAATCGATTCCAACAACTTCCCAACCACCGATGTCAAGCTAACAGGTCTAAAAAGGCGATTGGATTAGACATTGGCTCAATGGTAGAAGCCAAAGAGTGGTAGTAGAGAATTGCTTCTCCGAGTGGAGGCCTGTGACTAGTGGTGTGCCACAGGGATCAGTGCTGGGTCCATTGTTATTTGTCATCTCTATCAATGATCTGGATGATAATGTGGTAAATTGGATCAGCAAATTTGCTGATGATACAAAGATTGGAGGTGTAGTAGGCACCAATGCCTTATACAACCTCATCATAACATTCCAGCTCTTATACTCAATACTTTGATTAATAAAGGGCAATGTACCAAAAGCTCTCTTTACGATCCTTCTTGAAAGCATCCAGAGAGTTGGCTTCCACTGCCTTCTGAGGCAGCGCGTTCCACACCTCCACAATTCTCTGGGAGAAGCAGTTCCTCCTCAACTCTGTCCTAAATGACCTACCCCTTATTCTTAAACCATGTCCTCTGGTACTGGACTCTCCCAGCATCTGGAACATATTTCCTGCCTCTATCTTGTCCAATCCCTTAATAATCTTATATGTCTCAATCAGATCCCCCCCCAATCTCCTTAATTCCAGTGCGTACAAGCCCAGTCTCTCTAACCTCTCTGCGTAAGACAGTCTGGACATGTCAGGAATTAACCTAGTGAACCTACGCTGCACCTCCTCCACAACCAGGATGTCCTTCCTTAACTCTGGAGACCAAAACTGCACACAATACTCCAGGTGTGGTCTCACCAGGGCCCTGTACAAATGCAAAAGGATTTCCTTGCTCTTGTACTCAATTCCCTTTGTAATAAAGGCCAACATTCCATTAGCCTTCTTCACTGCCTGCTGCACTTGCTCGTTCACCTTCAGAGACTGATGAACAAGTACTCCTAGATCTCTTTGTATTTCTCCCTCACCTAACTCCACACCATTCAGATAACAATCTGCCTTCCTGTTCTTGCTCCCAAAGTGAATAACCTCACACTTATTCACATTAAACGCCATCTGCCAAGTTTCTGCCCACTCACCCAGCCTATCCAAGTCACCTTGAATTCTCCTAACATCCTCATCACATGTCACACTGTCACCCAGCTTAGTATCATCAGCAAACTTGCTGATGCTATTCACAATGCCTTCCTCTAAATCATTGACATAAATCGTAAACAGCTGTGGTCCCAATACCGAGCCCTGTGGCACCCCACTAGTCAGCACCTGCCATTCCGAGAAACACCCATTCACTGCTACCCTTTGCTTTCTATCTGCCAATCAGTTTTCTATCCGTGTCAATATCCTCCCCCCAATGCCATGAGCTCTGATCTTACCCACCAATCTCCTATGTGGTACCTTATCGAATGCCTTCTGAAAGTCAAGGTACACCACATCCACTGGATCTCCCGCGTCTATCTTCCTGGTTACATCCTCGAAAAACTCCAATAGATTAGTCAAGCATGATTTTCCCTTGGTAAATCCATGCTGGCTCGACCCAATCCTATCACCGCTATCAAGATATGCCGCTATTTCATCTTTAATAATGGACTCTAGCATCTACCCCACTACTGATGTTAGGCTAACAGGGCGATAGTTCTCTGTTTTCTCCCTCCCTCCTTTCTTAAAAAGTGGGATAACATTAGCCATTTGCCAATCCTCAGGAACTGATCCTGAATCTAAGGAACATTGGAAAATGATCACCAATGCATCCGCAATTTCCAGAGCCACCTCCTTTAGTACCCTAGGATGCAGACCATCTGGACCTGGGGATTTGTTAGCCTTCAGTCCCATCAGTCTACTCATCACCGTTTCCTTCCTAATGTCAATCTGTTTCAGTTCCTCTGTTACCCTATGTCCTTGGCCCATCCATACATCTGGGAGATTGCTTGTGTCTTCCCTAGTGAAGACAGATCCAAAGTACTTATTAAATTCGTCTGCCATTTCTCTGTTTCCCATAACAATTTCTCCCAATTCATTCTTCAAGGTCCCAACATTGTTCTTAACCATCTTCCTTCTCTTCACATACCTAAAAAAACTTCTGCTATCCTCCTTTATATTCCTAGCTAGCTTGCGTTCATACCTCATTTTTTCTCCCCGTATTGCCTTTTTAGTTAAGTTCTGTTGCTCCTTAAAAATTTCCCAATCATCCGTCTTCCCACTCACCTTAGCTCTGTTATACTTCTTTTTTAATGCTATGCTATCTCTGACTTCCTTTGTCAACCACTGTGGCCACTTTCCCCCCTTTGAATCCTTCCTTCTCCGGGGGATGAACTGATTTTGCACCTTGTGCATTATTCCCAAGAATACCTGCCATTGCTGTTCCACTGTCTTTTCTGCTAGGATATCCGACCAGTCAACTTTGGCCAGCTCCTCCCTCATGGCTCCATAGTCTCCTTTGTTCAACTGCAATACTGACACTTCTGATCTGCCCTTATCCCTCTCAACTTGCAGATAAAAACTTATCATATTATGGTCACTACCTCCTAATGGCTCCTTTACTTCAAGATCACTTATCAAATCTTGTTCATTGCACAACACTAAATCCAGAATAGCCTTATCCCTGGTCGGCTCTTGTACAAGCTGTTCCAAAAATGCATCCCGTAGGCACTCTACAAACTCCCTATCCTGGGGTCCAGTACCAACCTGATTTTCCCAGTTCACCTGCATGTTGAAATCCCCCATAACTACTGCGACATTTCCTTTGCCACATGCCATTGTTAACTCCCTATTCAACTTGCACCCAATATCCATGCTACTGTTTGGGGGCCTGTAGATAACACCTATTAGGGTCTTTTTGCCCTTCCTGTTCCTCTGTTCTATCCACACTGACTCTACTTCTCCTGATTCTATGTCCCCCCTTGCAAGGGACTGAATCTCATTCCTCACCAACACGGCCACCCCACCCCCTCTGCCCACCTTTCTGTGCCTTCAATAGCACGTATACCCTCGTACATTCAATTCCCAGGTCTGATCCCCCTGCAGCCATGTCTCCGTTATCCCAACAACATCATAGTTACCCATTCGCACCTGAGCTTCAAGCTCATCTGCCTTATTTCTGACACTTCGTGCATTCAGATATAGAACTTTTAACCCATTTCTCCACTCTCTGTTTAAATCGCTGCCTATTGTGCATAACCCAGCTCCCCAAACTCTCACCAGGCTATACGCCCCTTGAATTTTGTTGTCCTTCTTAAATTTACTTACTGTTTCTGCACATTTAACTCCATGCTCCGTCAGACCATCCCTCTGCACATGTATCCTCCTTATCACTCGTTCCGCCTCACCTTTCTCTACTTCACACTTAATATTCCGGAACCGTGTAGTCCCCACCTGTCCTTTATACTTCATCTCACTATCTTCTCTCACATTCTGGATCCCTGCCTCCTGCAAATTTAGTTTAAACCCCCCCAAGCAGCACTAGCAAACTTTCCTGCAAGAATGTTAGTACCCCTCCAGTTCAGGTGTAAACCGTCCCGTCGGAACAGATCCCACCTTCCCTGGAACAAAGCCTAATTATCTAAAAACATGAAGCCCTCCTTCCTGCACCATCCTCTCAGCCACGTATTAATCTGTATAATCCTTCTGTTCCTCGCCTCACTCGCACGTGGCACAGGTAGCAATCCTGAGGTTGTTACCCTGGAGGTTCTGCCCTTCAGCTTCGCACCTAACTCCCTGAACTCACTATGCAGGACCCCCTCACTCTTCCTACCCATATCGACTGTTTATCCCTCTCCTTTGATGCTGTCTGACCTGTTGAGTTCCTCCAGCACTTGTGTGTGTGGCTTATTATTCCACATTATTTTTTTCTCTCTGGCACAGCCAGTCGTGGATCCAATTTGTCGCTTTCTCATGGATGCACGACTTCTGCTTTGCTGAGCAGATAGCCAGGTGGGACCTTGTGAAGATCCTTGCCTAGAGATACGTACACGGAACTGTATCATATACTCTGTCCTTCTTAACTCAGTTAATTAGTAAGACATCATCTTCCCTTTAACATATCTAAACTGACAGCCTTTGACCTGGCAGTATCTTTTGACCTTAGGGTATGTTCCCTCCATCTCTAAATTAAAATACAAAAATAATGAAATGTGGATGGTGTGATATAGAAGGCCCAGCAGCCAATTTGTGCACATCTGCTTCCCCCCAACACACATACCCTTCACCACCACCAATCCAATCCCCGCCGTCTGCTCAACCCCAACACAAACACTTCCATCACCAACAGACCAACACAAACAACCTCCATCACCAACAATCCAACACACACCCTCCATCACAACCAGTCCAACACACACACACCCTCCACCACCACCAATCCAACACACACACCTTCCATCACCACCAGTCCAAAATACACATTTCCACCACCAGCAATCCAACACAGACACCCTCCACCACCACCAGTCCAACACACACACCCTCCAACAGCACCAGTCCAACACACACCCCCCCCACCGTCACCAATCCAACACGCACACCCTCCACCGTCACCAATCCAACACACACACCCTCCACCGTCACCAATCCAACACACACACCCTCCACCACAACCAGTCCAACACACAAACCCTCCACCACCACCAATCCAAAACACACACACTCCATCACCACCAATCCAACACACACACCCTCCACCACCACCAGTCCAACACACACACCCTCCAACAGCACCAGTCCAACACACACACCCTCCAACAGCACCAGTCCAACACACACCCCCCCCACCGTCACCAATCCAACACACACACCCTCCACCGTCACCAATCCAACACACACACCCTCCACCACAACCAGTCCAACACACACACCCTCCATCACCACCAGTCCAACACACACCCCCCCCACCGTCACCAATCCAACACACACACCCTCCACCGTCACCAATCCAACACACACACCCTCCACCACAACCAGTCCAACACACAAACCCTCCACCACCACCAATCCAAAACACACACACTCCATCACCACCAATCCAACACACACACCCTCCACCACCACCAGTCCAAAACACACACCCTCCACCGTCACCAATTCCAACACACACACGCTCCACCACCACTAGTCCAACACACACACACCTTCCAACACCAGCAGTCCAACACACACACCCTCCATCACCACCAGTCCACCACACAGACACCCTCCACCACAACCAATGCAACACACACACCCTCCACAACCAATCCAACACACACCCTCCACCACCACAAATCCAAGACACACACCTTCCATCACCAGCAATCCAACACACACACCCTCCACCAACACCAATCCAACACACACACACACTCCACCACCAATCCAACACACACACCCTCCACCACTACCAGAGCAAGACACACACGCTCGACTGCCACCAATCCAACACACACATCCTCCATCACCTCCAATCCAACACACACACCCTCCAACACCACCAGTCCAACACACAGACCCTCCATCACCACCAATCCAACACACTAAGCCTCCATCACCACCAATCCAACACACACATCCTCCATCACCAGCAATCCAACACACACATCCTCCATCACCACCAATCCAACACACACACCCACCATCACCATCAATCCAATACACACACCCTCCACCACCACCAACCCAACACACACACTCTCCAACACCACCAATCCAGCACACACACACCCTCCACCACCACCATTTCAACACACACACCTTCCACCACAAGCAATCCAACACAAACACCCTCCATCACCACCAATTCAACACACTCAGCCTCCATCACCAGCAATCCAGTACACACAGCCTTCACCACCTCCAATCAAACACACACACCCTCCATCACCACCAATCCAACACACACACCCTCCATCACCACCAATCCAACACACACACCCACCATCACCATCAATCCAACACAGACACTCTCCATCACCACCAATTCAACACACAGACCCTCTACCAATAGCAATCCAACACACTTATCCTATATCACAGGCAATCCAACACATACACCCTCCATCACCACCAATCCAACACACACGATCCCTCCACCACCACTAATTCAACACAGACACCCTCCACCACCAGCAATCCAACACACACATCCTCCAACACCACTAATCCAACAGACTCACTCTCCATCAGCACCAGTACAACACACACACCCTCCAACAGCACCAGTCCAACACACACACCCCCCACCGTCACCAATCCAACACACACACCCTCCACCGTCACCAATCCAACACACACACCCTCCACCACAACCAGTCCAACACACAAACCCTCCACCACCACCAGGCCAACACACACACCCTACACCGTCACCAATTCCAACACACACACGCTCCACCACCACTAGTCCAACACACACACCCTCCATCACCACCAGTCCACCACACAGACAACCTCCACCACAACCAATGCAACACACAGACCCTCCACAACCAATCTAACACACACACCCTCCACCACTACCAGAGCAAGACACACACGCTCGGCTCATCTGTGTGGTGCCATTCTCAACTGCTTCACCTGTTTATCTGTGTGGTGTCTGTCCCAACTACTTCACCTGGTTTATCTGTGTGGTGCCTGTCCCAGCTGGTTTATCTGTATGGTGCCTATCTCACCTGGCTCATCTGTGTGGTGTCTGGCCCAACTACTTCACCTGGTTTATCTGTGTGGTGCCTGTCTCAACTATTTCACCTGGTTTATCTGTGTGGTGCCTGTCTCACCTGGTTTATCTGTGTGGTGCCTGTCCTACTTGGTTTATCTGTGTGGTGCCTGACTCATCTGGTTTATCTGTGTGGTGCCTATCTCACCTGGTTTATCTGTGTTGTCTGTCCCAACTACTTCACCTGGTTTATCTGTGTGGTGACTGTCCCACCTGGTTTATCTGTGTGGTTCCTGCCCCACCTGGTATATCTGAGTGGTGTCTGTCTCACCTGGGATATCTGTGTGGTGTCTGTCCCAACTACTTCACCTGGTTTATCTGTGTGGTGCCTGTCCCAACTACTTCACCAGGTTTATCTGTGTGGTGCCTGTCCCATCTGGTTCATCTGTGTGGTGACTGTGCCATCTGGATTATCTGTGTGGTGCCTGTCAAAACCTGGTTTATCTCTGTGGTGTCAGTCTCACCTGGTTTATCTGTGCGGTGCCTGTCACAACTACTTCACCTGTTTAATCTGTGTGGTGTCTGTCCCAACTACTTCACCAGGTTAATAGTGTGGCGTCTGTCCCAACTCCATCACCTGATTTATCTGTGTTGTACCTGTCCCACCTGGTTTATCAGTGGGTGCCTGTCCCACCTGGTTTATCTGTGTGGTGTCTGTCTCACCTGGTTTATCTGAGTGGAATCAGTCTCACCTAGTTTATCTGTGTGGTGCCTGTCCCACCTGGTTTATCTGTGTGGTGTCTGTCTCACCTGGTTTATCTCTGTGGTGCCAGTCTCACCTGGTTTATCTGTGTGGTGTCTGTCTCACCTGGTTTATCTATGTGGTGCCTGTCCCAACTACTTCACCTGGTTTACCTGTGTGGCGTCTGTCCCAACTGCTTCACCTGTTTTTTTCTGTGTGGTGCCTATGTCACCTGGTATATCAGTGTGGTGTCTGCCCCAACAACTTCACCTGGTTTATCTGTGTGGTGTCTGTCCCAACTACTTCACCAGGTTTTTCTGTGCGGTGTCTGTCCCACCTGGTTTATCTGTGTGGTTCCTGCCCAACCTGGTATATCTGAGTGGTGCCTGTCTCACCTGGTTTATCTGTGTGGTGTCTGTCTCACCTGGTTTATCTCTGTGGTGTCAGTCTCACCTGGTTTATCTGTGTGGTGTCTTTCTCACCAGGTTTATATGTGTGGTGTCTGTCCCAACTACTTCACCTGGTTTATCTGTGTGGTGCCTGTCCCACCTTGTTTATCTGTGTGGTATCTGTCTCACCTGGTTTTTCTGTCTGGTGTCTGTCCCAACTACTTCACCTGGTTTATCTGTGCGGTGGCTGTCCCACCTTGTTTATCTGTGTGGTTGCTGCCCGACCTGGTATATCTGAGTGGTGCCTGTCCCACCTAGTTTATCTGTGTGGTGTCTGTCTCACCATGTTTATCTCTGTGGTGTAAGTCTCACCTGGTTTATCTGTGTGGTGTCTGTCTCACCAGGTTTATCTGTGTGGTGTCTGTCCCAACTACTTGACCTGGTTTAACTGTGTGGTGCCTGACCCAGTAACTTCACCTAGATTATCTGTGTGGTGCCTGTCCCAGCTGGTTTATCTGTATGGTGCCTATCTCACCTGGTTTATCTGTGTGGTGTCTGTCTCACCAGGTTTATCTGTGTGGTGTCTGTCCCAACTACTTGACCTGGTTTAACTGTGTGGTGCCTGACCCAGTAACTTCACCTAGATTATCTGTGTGGTGCCTGTCCCAGCTGGTTTATCTGTATGGTGCCTATCTCACCTGGTTCATCTGTGTGGTGTCTGTCCGAACTAATTCACCTGGTTTATCTGTGTGGAGCCTGTCTCACCTGGTTTACCACTGTGGTGTCAGTCTCACCTGGTTTATCTGTTTGGTGTCTGTCCCAACTACTTCACCTGGTTTATCTGTGTGGTGTCTGCCCCACCTGGTATATCTGAGTGGTGTCTGTCCCAACTACTTAATCTGGTTTATCTGTGTGGTGCCTGTCCCAACTACTTCACCTGGTTTATCTGTGTGGTGCCTGTCCCAACTACTTCACCTGGTTTATCTGTGTGCTGCGTGTCTCACCTGGTTTTTCTGTGTGGTGCCTGTCCCATCTGGTTCATCTGTGTGGTGACTCTCCCATCTGGATTATCTGTGTGGTGCCTGTCTGAACCTGGTTTATCTCTGTGGTGTCAGTCTCACCTGGTTTATCTGTGTGGTGCCTGTCACAACTACTTCTCCTTGTTTATATGTGTGGTGTCTGTCTCACCATGTTTATCTCTGTGGTGTAAGTCTCACCTGGTTTATCTGTGTGGTGTCTGTCCCACCTAGTTTATCTGTGTGGTGTCTGTCTCACCATGTTTATCTCTGTGGTGTAAGTCTCACCTGGTTTATCTGTGTGGTGTCTGTCTCACCAGGTTTATCTGTGTGGTGTCTGTCCCAACTACTTGACCTGGTTTAACTGTGTGGTGCCTGACCCAGTAACTTCACCTAGATTATCTGTGTGGTGCCTGTCCCAGCTGGTTTATCTGTATGGTGCCTATCTCACCTGGTTCATCTGTGTGGTGTCTGTCCGAACTAATTCACCTGGTTTATCTGTGTGGAGCCTGTCTCACCTGGTTTACCACTGTGGTGTCAGTCTCACCTGGTTTATCTGTTTGGTGTCTGTCCCAACTACTTCACCTGGTTTATCTGTGTGGTGTCTGCCCCACCTGGTATATCTGAGTGGTCTCTGTCCCAACTACTTAATCTGGTTTATCTGTGTGGTGCCTGTCCCAACTACTTCACCTGGTTTATCTGTGTTGTGCCTGTCCCAACTACTTCACCTGGTTTATCTGTGTGCTGCGTGTCTCACCTGGTTTTTCTGTGTGGTGCCTGTCCCATCTGGTTCATCTGTGTGGTGACTCTCCCATCTGGATTATCTGTGTGGTGCCTGTCTGAACCTGGTTTATCTCTGTGGTGTCAGTCTCACCTGGTTTATCTGTGTGGTGCCTGTCACAACTACTTCTCCTTGTTTATATGTGTGGTGTCTGTCTCACCATGTTTATCTCTGTGGTGTAAGTCTCACCTGGTTTATCTGTGTGGTGTCTGTCTCACAAGGTTTATCTGTGTGGTGTCTGTCCCAACTACTTCACCTGGTTTATCTGTGTGGAGCCTGTTCCAACTGCTTCACCTGGTTTATCTGTGTGGTGTCTGTCCCAACTACTTGACCTGGTTTAACTGTGTGGTGCCTGTCCCAGTAACTTCACCGAGATTATCTGTGTGGTGCCTGTCCCAGCTGGTTTATCTGTATGGTGCCTATCTCACCTGGCTCATCTGTGTGGTGTCTGGCCCAACTACTTCACCTGGTTTATCTGTGTGGTGCCTGTCTCAACTATTTCACCTGGTTTATCTGTGTGGTGCCTGTCTCACCTGGTTTATCTGTGTGGTGCCTGTCTCACTTGGTTTATCTGTGTGGTGCCTGACTCATCTGGTTTATCTGTGTGGTGCCTATCTCACCTGGTTTATCTGTGTTGTCTGTCCCAACTACTTCACCTGGTTTATCTGTGTGGTGCCTGTCCCATCTGGTTCATCTGTGTGGTTACTGTCCCATCTGGATTATCTGTGTGCTGCCTGTCAAAACCTGGTTTATCACTGTGGTGTCAGTCTCACCTGGTTTATCTGTGTGGTGCCTGTCACAACTACTTCACTTGTTTAATCTGCGTGGTGTCTGTCCCAACTGCTTCACCAGGTTAACAGTGTGGCGTCTGTCCCAACTCCATCACCTGATTTATCTGTGTTGTACCTGTCCCACCTGGTTTATCAGTGGGTGCCTGTCCCACCTGGTTTATCTGAGTGGAATCTGTCTCACCTAGTTTATCTGTGTGGTGCCTGTCCCACCTGGTTTATCTGTGTGGTGTCTGTCTCACCTGGTTTATCTCTGTGGTGCCAGTCTCACCTGGTTTATCTGTGTGGTGTCTGTCTCACCTGGTTTATCTATGTGGTGCCTGTCCCAACTACTTCACCTGGTTTATCTGTATGGCGTCTGTCCCAACTGCTTCACCTGGTTTTTTCTGTGTGGTGCCTATGTCACCTGGTATATCAGTGTGGTGTCTGTCCCAACTACTTCACCAGGTTTATCTGTGCGGTGTCTGTCCCACCTGGTTTATCTGTGTGGTTCCTGCCCAACCTGGTATATCTGAGTGGTGCCTGTCTCACCTGGTTTATCTGTGTGGTGTCTGTCTCACCTGGTTTATCTCTGTGGTGTCAGTCTCACCTGGTTTATCTGTGTGGTGTCTTTCTCACCAGGTTTATATGTGTGGTGTCTGTCCCAACTACTTCACCTGGTTTATCTGTGTGGTGCCTGTCCCACCTTGTTTATCTGTGTGGTATCTGTCTCACCTGGTTTTTCTGTCTGGTGTCTGTCCCAACTACTTCACCTGGTTTATCTGTGTGGTGCCTGTCCCACCTTGTTTATCTGTGTGGTTGCTGCCCGACCTGGTATATCTGAGTGGTGCCTGTCCCACCTGGTTTATCTGTGTGGTGTCTGTCTCACCATGTTTATCTCTGTGGTGTAAGTCTCACCTGGTTTATCTGTGTGGTGTCTGTCTCACCAGGTTTATCTGTGTGGTCTCTGTCCCAACTACTTCACCTGGTTTATCTGTGTGGAGCCTGTTCCAACTGCTTCACCTGGTTTATCTGTGTGGTGTCTGTCCCAACTACTTGACCTGGTTTAACTGTGTGGTGCCTGACCCAGTAACTTCACCTAGATAATCTGTGTGGTGCCTGTCCCAGCTGGTTTATCTGTATGGTGCCTATCTCACCTGGTTCATCTGTGTGGTGTCTGTCCGAACTAATTCACCTGGTTTATCTGTGTGGAGCCTGTCTCACCTGGTTTACCACTGTGGTGTCAGTCTCACCTGGTTTATCTGTTTGGTGTCTGTCCCAACTACTTCACCTGGTTTATCTGTGTGGTGTCTGTCCCACCTGGTTTATCTGGGTGGTTCCTGCCCCACCTGGTATATCTGAGTGTTGTCTGTCCCAACTACTTAATCTGGTTTATCTGTGTGGTGCCTGTCCCAACTACTTCACCTGGTTTATCTGTGTGGTGCCTGTCCCAACTACTTCACCTGGTTTATCTGTGTGCTGCGTGTCTCACCTGGTTTTTCTGTGTGGTGCCTGTCCCATCTGGTTCATCTGTGTGGTGACTCTCCCATCTGGATTATCTGTGTGGTGCCTGTCTGAACCTGGTTTATCTCTGTGGTGTCAGTCTCACCTGGTTTATCTCTGTGGTGCCTGTCACAACTACTACTCCTTGTTTATCTGTGTGGTGTCTGTCTCACCATGTTTATCTCTGTGGTGTAAGTCTCACCTGGTTTATCTGTGTGGTGTCTGTCCCAACTACTTCACCTGGTTTATCTGTGTGGAGCCTGTTCCAACTGCTTCACCTAGTTTATCTGTGTGGTGTCTGTCCCAACTACTTGACCTGGTTTAACTGTGTGGTGCCTGTCCCAGCTGGTTTATCTGTATGGTGTCTATCTCACCTGGTTCATCTGTGTGGTGTCTATCCCAACTAATTCACCTGGATTATCTGTGTGGAGCCTATCTCACCTGGTTTACCTCTGTGGTGTCAGTCTCACCTGGTTTATCTGTTTGGTGTCTGTCCCAACTACTTCACCTGGTTTATCTTTGTGGTGTCTGTCCCACCTGGTTTATCTGTGTGGTTCCTGCCCCACCTGGTATATCTGAGTGGTGCCTCTCTCACCCGGTATATCTGTGTGGTGTCTGTCCCAACTACTTAATCTGGTTTATCTGTATGGTGCCTGTCCCAACTACTTCACCTGGTTTATCTGTGTGGTGCCTGTCCCAACTACTTCACATGGTTTATCTGTGTGCTGCGTGTCTCACCTGGTTTTTCTGTGTGGTGCCTGTCCCATCTGGTTCATCTGTGTGGTGACTCTCCCATCTGGATTATCTGTGTGGTGCCTGTCTCACCTGCTTTATCTGTGTGGTGCCATTCTCAACTGCTTCACCTGTTTATCTGTGTGGTGTCTGTCCCAACTACTTCACCTGGTTTATCTGTGTGGTGCCTGTCCCAGCTGGTTTATCTGTATGGTGCCTATCTCACCTGGCTCATCTGTGTGGTGTCTGGCCCAACTACTTCACCTGGTTTATCTGTGTGGTGCCTGTCTCAACTATTTTACCTGGTTTATCTGTGTGGTGCCTGTCTCACCTGGTTTATCTGTGTGGTGCCTGTCCTACTTGGTTTATCTGTGTGGTGCCTGACTCATCTGGTTTATCTGTGTGGTGCCTATCTCACCTGGTTTATCTGTGTTGTCTGTCCCAACTACTTCACCTGGTTTATCTGTGTGGTGACTGTCCCACCTGGTTTATCTGTGTGGTTCCTGCCCCACCTGGTATATCTGAGTGGTGTCTGTCTCACCTGGTATATCTGTGTGGTGTCTGTCCCAACTTTTTCACCTGGTTTATCTGTGTGGTGCCTGTCCCAACTACTTCACCTGGTTTATCTGTGTGGTGCCTGTCCCATCTGGTTCATCTGTGTGGTGACTGTCCCATCTGGATTATCTGTGTGGTGCCTGTCAAGACCTGGTTTATCTCTGTGGTGTCAGTCTCACCTGGTTTATCTGTGCGGTGCCTGTCACAACTACTTCACCTGTTTAATCTGTGTGGTGTCTGTCCCAACTACTTCACCAGGTTAATAGTGTGGCGTCTGTCCCAACTCCATCACCTGATTTATCTGTGTTGTACCTGTCCCACCTGGTTTATCAGTGGGTGCCTGTCCCACCTGGTTTATCTGTGTGGCGTCTGTCTCACCTGGTTTATCTGAGTGGAATCAGTCTCACCTAGTTTATCTGTGTGGTGCCTGTCCCACCTGGTTTATCTGTGTGGTGTCTGTCTCACCTGGTTTATCTCTGTGGTGCCAGTCTCACCTGGTTTATCTGTGTGGTGTCTGTCTCACCTGGTTTATCTATGTGGTGCCTGTCCCAACTACTTCACCTGGTTTATCTGTGTGGCGTCTGTCCCAACTGCTTCACCTGGTTTTTTCTGTGTGGTGCCTATGTCACCTGGTATATCAGTGTGGTGTCTGCCCCAACAACTTCACCTGGTTTATCTGTGTGGTGTCTGTCCCAACTACTTCACCAGGTTTTTCTGTGCGGTGTCTGTCCCACCTGGTTTATCTGTGTGGTTCCTGCCCAACCTGGTATATCTGAGTGGTGTCAGTCTCACCTGGTTTATCTGTGTGGTGTCTTTCTCACCAGGTTTATATGTGTGGTGTCTGTCCCAACTACTTCACCTGGTTTATCTGTGTGGTGCCTGTCCCACCTTGTTTATCTGTGTGGTATCTGTCTCACCTGGTTTTTCTGTCTGGTGTCTGTACCAACTACTTCACCTGGTTTATCTGTGCGGTGGCTGTCCCACCTTGTTTATCTGTGTGGTTGCTGCCCGACCTGGTATATCTGAGTGGTGCCTGTCCCACCTGGTTTATCTGTGTGGTGTCTGTCTCACCATGTTTATCTCTGTGGTGTAAGTCTCACCTGGTTTATCTGTGTGGTGTCTGTCTCACCAGGTTTATCTGTGTGGTGTCTGTCCCAACTACTTCACCTGGTTTATCTGTGTGGAGCCTTTTCCAACTGCTTCACCTGGTTTATCTGTGTGGTGTCTGTCCCAACTACTTGACCTGGTTTAACTGTGTGGTGCCTGACCCAGTAACTTCACCTAGATTATCTGTGTGGTGCCTGTCCCAGCTGGTTTATCTGTATGGTGCCTATCTCACCTGGTTCATCTGTGTGGTGTCTGTCCGAACTAATTCACCTGGTTTATCTGTGTGGAGCCTGTCTCACATGGTTTACCACTGTGGTGTCAGTCTCACCTGGTTTATCTGTTTGGTGTCTGTCCCAACTACTTCACCTGGTTTATCTGTGTGGTGTCTGCCCCACCTGGTATATCTGAGTGGTGTCTGTCCCAACTACTTAATCTGGTTTATCTGTGTGGTGCCTGTCCCAACTACTTCACCTGGTTTATCTGTGTGGTGCCTGTCCCAACTACTTCACCTGGTTTATCTGTGTGCTGCGTGTCTCACCTGGTTTTTCTGTGTGGTGCCTGTCCCATCTGGTTCATCTGTGTGGTGACTCTCCCATCTGGATTATCTGTGTGGTGCCTGTCTGAACCTGGTTTATCTCTGTGGTGTCAGTCTCACCTGGTTTATCTGTGTGGTGCCTGTCACAACTACTTCTCCTTGTTTATCTGTGTGGTGTCTGTCTCACCATGTTTATCTCTGTGGTGTAAGTCTCACCTGGTTTATCTGTGTGGTGTCTGTCTCACAAGGTTTATCTGTGTGGTGTCTGTCCCAACTACTTCACCTGGTTTATCTGTGTGGAGCCTGTTCCAACTGCTTCACCTGGTTTATCTGTGTGGTGTCTGTCCCAACTACTTGACCTGGTTTAACTGTGTGGTGCCTGTCCCAGTAACTTCACCGAGATTATCTGTGTGGTGCCTGTCCCAGCTGGTTTATCTGTATGGTGCCTATCTCACCTGGTTCATCTGTGTGGTGTCTATGCCAACTAATTCACCTGGATTATCTGTGTGGAGCCTGTCTCACCTGGTTTACCTCTGTGGTGTCAGTCTCACCTGGTTTATCTGTTTGGTGTCTGTCCCAACTACTTCACCTGGTTTATCTGTGTCGTGTCTGTCCCACCTGGTTTATCTGTGTGGTTCCTGCCCCAACAGGTATATCTGAGTGGTGCCTCTCTCACCCGGTATATCTGTGTGGTGTCTGTCCCAACTACTTAATCTGGTTTATCTGTATGGTGCCTGTCCCAACTACTTCACCTGGTTTATCTGTGTGGTGCCTGTCCCAACTACTTCACCTGGTTTATCTGTGTGCTGCGTGTCTCACCTGGTTTTTCTGTGTGGTGCCTGTCCCATCTGGTTCATCTGTGTGGTGACTCTCCCATCTGAATTATCTGTGTGGTGCCTGTCTGAACCTGGTTTATCTCTGTGGTGTCAGTCTTACCTGGTTTATCTGTGTGGTGCCTGTCACAACTACTTCACCTGCTTAATCTGTGTTGTGTCTGTCCCAACTACTTCACCAGGTTAATAGTGTGGCGTCTGTCCCAACTCCATCACCTGATTTATCTGTGTGGTGCCTGTCTCACCTTGTTTACCTCTGTGGTGTCAGTCTCACCTGGTTTATCTGTTTGGTGTCTGTCCCAACTACTTCACCTGGTTTATCTGTGCGATGCCTGTCCCACCTCGTTTATCTGTGTGGTTCCTGCCCCACCTGGTATATCTGAGTGGTGACTGTCCCATCTGGATTATCTGTATGGTGCCTGTCTCACCTGGTTTATCTCTGTGATGTCAGTCTCACCTGGTTTATCTGTGTGTTGTTTGTCTCACCAGGTTTATCTGTGGGGTGTCTGTCCCAACTACTTCACCAGGTTAATAGTGTGGTGTCTGTCCCAACTCCATCACCTGATTTATCTGTGTGGTACCTGTCCCACCTGGTTTATTTGTGGGTGCCTGTTCCACCTGGTTTATCTGTGTGGAATCTGTCTCACCTAGTTTATCTGTGTGCTGCCTGTCCCACCTGGTTTATCTGTATGGTGCCTGTCTCACCTGCTTTATCTGTGTTGTCTGTCCCAACTACTTCACCTGGTTTATCTGTGTGGTGACTGTCCCACCTGGTTTATCTGTGTGGTTCCTGCCCCACCTGGTATATCTGAGTGGTGTCTGTCTCACCTGGTATATCTGTGTGGTGTCTGTCCCAAGTACTTCACCTGGTTTATCTGTGTGGTGCCTGTCCCACCTTGTTTATCTGTGTGGTTGCTGCCCGACCAGGTATATCTGAGTGGTGCCTGTCCCACCTGGTTTATCTGTGTGGTGTCTGTCTCAGCATGTTTATCGCTGTGGTGTAAGTCTCACCTGGTTTATCTGTGTGGTGTCTGTCTCACCAGGTTTATCTGTGTGGTGTCTGTCCCAACTACTTCACCTGGTTTATCTGTGTGGAGCCTGTTCCAACTGCTTCACCTGGTTTATCTGTGTGGTGTCTGTCCCAAATACTTGACCTGGTTTAACTGTGTGGTGCCTGACCCAGTAACTTCACCTAGATAATCTGTGTGGTGCCTGTCCCAGCTGGTTTATCTGTATGGTGCCTACCTCACCTGGTTCATCTGTGTGGTGTCTGTCCGAACTAATTCACCTGGTTTATCTGTGTGGAGCCTGTCTCACCTGGTTTACCACTGTGGTGTCAGTCTCACCTGGTTTATCTGTTTGGTGTCTGTCCCAACTGCTTCACCTGGTTTATCTGTGTGGTGTCTGTCCCACCTGGTTTATCTGGGTGGTTCCTGCCCCACCTGGTATATCTGAGTGGTGTCTGTCCCAGCTACTTAATCTGGTTTATCTGTGTGGTGCCTGTCCCAACTACTTCACCTGGTTTATCTGTGTGGTGCCTGTCCCAACTACTTCACCTGGTTTATCTGTGTGCTGCGTGTCTCACCTGGTTTTTCTGTGTGGTGCCTGTCCCATCTGGTTCATCTGTGTGGTGACTCTCCCATCTGGATTATCTGTGTGGTGCCTGTCTGAACCTGGTTTATCTCTGTGGTGTCAGTCTCACCTGGTTTATCTCTGTGGTGCCTGTCACAACTACTACTCCTTGTTTATCTGTGTGGTGTCTGTCTCACCATGTTTATCTCTGTGGTGTAAGTCTCACCTGGTTTATCTGTGTGGTGTCTGTCTCACAAGGATTATCTGTGTGGTGTCTGTCCCAGTTACTTCACCTGGTTTATCTGTGTGGAGCCTGTTCCAACTGCTTCACCTAGTTTATCTGTGTGGTGTCTGTCCCAACTACTTGACCTGGTTTAACTGTGTGGTGCCTGTCCCAGTAACTTCACCGAGATTATCTGTGTGGTGCCTGTCCCAGCTGGTTTATCTGTATGGTGCCTATCTCACCTGGTTCATCTGTGTGGTGTCTATCCCAACTAATTCACCTGGATTATCTGTGTGGAGCCTATCTCACCTGGTTTACCTCTGTGGTGTCAGTCTCACCTGGTTTATCTGTTTGGTGTCTGTCCCAACTACTTCACCTGGTTTATCTTTGTGGTGTCTGTCCCACCTGGTTTATCTGTGTGGTTCCTGCCCCACCTGGTATATCTGAGTGGTGCCTCTCTCACCCGGTATATCTGTGTGGTGTCTGTCCCAACTACTTAATCTGGTTTATCTGTATGGTGCCTGTCCCAACTATTTCACCTGGTTTATCTGTGTGGTGCCTGTCCCAACTACTTCACCTGGTTTATCTGTGTGCTGCGTGTCTCACCTGGTTTTTCTGTGTGGTGCCTGTCCCATCTGGTTCATCTGTGTGGTGACTCTCCCATCTGGATTATCTGTGTGGTGCCTGTCTCACCTGCTTTATCTGTGTGGTGCCATTCTCAACTGCTTCACCTGTTTATCTGTGTGGTGTCTGTCCCAACTACTTCACCTGGTTTATCTGTGTGGTGCCTGTCCCAGCTGGTTTATCTGTATGGTGCCTATCTCACCTGGCTCATCTGTGTGGTGTCTGGCCCAACTACTTCACCTGGTTTATCTGTGTGGTGCCTGTCTCAACTATTTCACCTGGTTTATCTGTGTGGTGCCTGTCTCACCTGGTTTATCTGTGTGGTGCCTGTCCTACTTGGTTTATCTGTGTGGTGCCTGACTCATCTGGTTTATCTGTGTGGTGCCTATCTCACCTGGTTTATCTGTGTTGTCTGTCCCAACTACTTCACCTGGTTTATCTGTGTGGTGACTGTCCCACCTGGTTTATCTGTGTGGTTCCTGCCCCACCTGGTATATCTGAGTGGTGTCTGTCTCACCTGGTATATCTGTGTGGTGTCTGTCCCAACTACTTCACCTGGTTTATCTGTGTGGTGCCTGTCCCAACTACTTCACCTGGTTTATCTGTGTGGTGCCTGTCCCATCTGGTTCATCTGTGTGGTGACTGTCCCATCTGGATTATCTGTGTGGTGCCTGTCAAGACCTGGTTTATCTCTGTGGTGTCAGTCTCACCTGGTTTATCTGTGCGGTGCCTGTCACAACTACTTCACCTGTTTAATCTGTGTGGTGTCTGTCCCAACTACTTCACCAGGTTAATAGTGTGGCGTCTGTCCCAACTCCATCACCTGATTTATCTGTGTTGTACCTGTCCCACCTGGTTTATCAGTGGGTGCCTGTCCCACCTGGTTTATCTGTGTGGTGTCTGTCTCACCTGGTTTATCTGAGTGGAATCAGTCTCACCTAGTTTATCTGTGTGGTGCCTGTCCCACCTGGTTTATCTGTGTGGTGTCTGTCTCACCTGGTTTATCTCTGTGGTGCCAGTCTCACCTGGTTTATCTGTGTGGTGTCTGTCTCACCTGGTTTATCTATGTGGTGCCTGTCCCAACTACTTCACCTGGTTTATCTGTGTGGCGTCTGTCCCAACTGCTTCACCTGGTTTTTTCTGTGTGGTGCCTATGTCACCTGGTATATCAGTGTGGTGTCTGCCCCAACAACTTCACCTGGTTTATCTGTGTGGTGTCTGTCCCAACTACTTCACCAGGTTTTTCTGTGCGGTGTCTGTCCCACCTGGTTTATCTGTGTGGTTCCTGCCCAACCTGGTATATCTGAGTGGTGCTTGTCTCACCTGGTTTATCTGTGTGGTGTCTGTCTCACCTGGTTTATCTCTGTGGTGTCAGTCTCACCTGGTTTATCTGTGTGGTGTCTTTCTCACCAGGTTTATATGTGTGGTGTCTGTCCCAACTACTTCACCTGGTTTATCTGTGTGTTGCCTGTCCCACCTTGTTTATCTGTGTGGTATCTGTCTCACCTGGTTTTTCTGTCTGGTGTCTGTACCAACTACTTCACCTGGTTTATCTGTGCGGTGGCTGTCCCACCTTGTTTATCTGTGTGGTTGCTGCCCGACCTGGTATATCTGAGTGGTGCCAGTCTCACCTGGTTTATCTGTATGGTGCCTATCTCACCTGGTTCATCTGTGTGGTGTCTGTCCGAACTAATTCACCTGGTTTATCTGTGTGGAGCCTGTCTCACCTGGTTTACCACTGTGGTGTCAGTCTCACCTGGTTTATCTGTTTGGTGTCTGTCCCAACTACTTCACCTGGTTTATCTGTGTCGTGTCTGTCCCACCTGGTTTATCTGTGTGGTTCCTGCCCAAACAGGTATATCTGAGTGGTGCCTCTCTCACCCGGTATATCTGTGTGGTGTCTGTCCCAACTACTTAATCTGGTTTATCTGTATGGTGCCTGTCCCAACTACTTCACCTGGTTTATCTGTGTGGTGCCTGTCCCAACTATTTCACCTGGTTTATCTGTGTGCTGCGTGTCTCACCTGGTTTTTCTGTGTGGTGCCTGTCCCATCTGGTTCATCTGTGTGGTGACTCTCCCATCTGAATTATCTGTGTGGTGCCTGTCTGAACCTGGTTTATCTCTGTGGTGTCAGTCTTACCTGGTTTATCTGTGTGGTGCCTGTCCCAACTACTTCACCTGGTTTATCTGTGTGGTGCCTGTCCCATCTGGTTCATCTGTGTGGTGACTGTCCCATCTGGATTATCTGTGTGGTGCCTGTCAAGACCTGGTTTATCTCTGTGGTGTCAGTCTCACCTGGTTTATCTGTGCGGTGCCCGTCACAACTACTTCACCTGTTTAATCTGTGTGGTGTCTGTCCCAACTACTTCACCAGGTTAATAGTGTGGCGTCTGTCCCAACTCCATCACCTGATTTATCTGTGTTGTACCTGTCCCACCTGGTTTATCAGTGGGTGCCTGTCCCACCTGGTTTATCTGTGTGGTGTCTGTCTCACCTGGTTTATCTGAGTGGAATCAGTCTCACCTAGTTTATATGTGTGGTGCCTGTCCCACCTGGTTTATCTGTGTGGTGTCTGTCTCACCTGGTTTATCTCTGTGGTGCCAGTCTCACCTGGTTTATCTGTGTGGTGTCTGTCTCACCTGGTTTATCTATGTGGTGCCTGTCCCAACTACTTCACCTGGTTTATCTGTGTGGCGTCTGTCCCAACTGCTTCACCTGTTTTTTTCTGTGTGGTGCCTATGTCACCTGGTATATCAGTGTGGTGTCTGCCCCAACAACTTCACCTGGTTTATCTGTGTGGTGTCTGTCCCAACTACTTCACCAGGTTTTTCTGTGCGGTGTCTGTCCCACCTGGTTTATCTGTGTGGTTCCTGCCCAACCTGGTATATCTGAGTGGTGCCTGTCTCACCTGGTTTATCTGTGTGGTGTCTGTCTCACCTGGTTTATCTCTGTGGTGTCAGTCTCACCTGGTTTATCTGTGTGGTGTCTTTCTCACCAGGTTTATATGTGTGGTGTCTGTCCCAACTACTTCACCTGGTTTATCTGTGTGTTGCCTGTCCCACCTTGTTTATCTGTGTGGTATCTGTCTCACCTGGTTTTTCTGTCTGGTGTCTGTACCAACTACTTCACCTGGTTTATCTGTGCGGTGGCTGTCCCACCTTGTTTATCTGTGTGGTTGCTGCCCGACCTGGTATATCTGAGTGGTGCCTGTCCCACCTGGTTTATCTGTGTGGTGTCTGTCTCACCATGTTTATCTCTGTGGTGTAAGTCTCACCTGGTTTATCTGTATGGTGCCTATCTCTCCTGGTTCATCCGTGTGGTGTCTGTCCGAACTAATTCACCTGGTTTATCTGTGTGGAGCCTGTCTCACCTGGTTTACCACTGTGGTGTCAGTCTCACCTGGTTTATCTGTTTGGTGTCTGTCCCAACTACTTCACCTGGTTTATCTGTGTCGTGTCTGTCCCACCTGGTTTATCTGTGTGGTTCCTGCCCAAACAGGTATATCTGAGTGGTGCCTCTCTCAACCGGTATATCTGTGTGGTGTCTGTCCCAACTACTTAATCTGGTTTATCTGTATGGTGCCTGTCCCAACTACTTCACCTGGTTTATCTGTGTGGTGCCTGTCCCAACTATTTCACCTGGTTTATCTGTGTGCTGCGTGTCTCACCTGGTTTTTCTGTGTGGTGCCTGTCCCATCTGGTTCATCTGTGTGGTGACTCTCCCATCTGAATTATCTGTGTGGTGCCTGTCTGAACCTGGTTTATCTCTGTGGTGTCAGTCTTACCTGGTTTATCTGTGTGGTGCCTGTCACAACTACTTCACCTGTTTAATCTGTGTTGTGTCTGTCCCAACTACTTCACCAGGTTAATAGTGTGGCGTCTGTCCCAACTCCATCACCTGATTTATCTGTGTGGTGCCTGTCTCACCTTGTTTACCTCTGTGGTGTCAGTCTCACCTGGTTTATCTGTTTGGTGTCTGTCCCAACTACTTCACCTGGTTTATCTGTGCGGTGCCTGTCTCACCTGGTTTATCTGTGTGGTTCCTGCCCCACCTGGTATATCTGAGTGGTGATTGTCCCATCTGGATTATCTGTATGGTGCCTGTCTCACCTGGTTTATCTCTGTGATGTCAGTCTCACCTGGTTTATCTGTGTGTTGTTTGTCTCACCAGGTTTATCTGTGGGGTGTCTGTCCCAACTACTTCACCAGGTTAATAGTGTGGTGTCTGTCCCAACTCCATCACCTGGTTTATCTGTGTGGTACCTGTCCCACCTGGTTTATTTGTGGGTGCTTGTTCCACCTGGTTTATCTGTGTGGTGTCTGTCTCACCTGGTTTATCTGTGTGGAATCTGTCTCACCTAGTTTATCTGTGTGCTGCCTGTCCCACCTGGTTTATCTGTGTGGTGCCTGTCTCACCTGCTTTATCTGTGTTGTCTGTCCCAACTACTTCACCTGGTTTATCTGTGTGGTGACTGTCCCACCTGGTTTATCTGTGTGGTTCCTGCCCCACCTGGTATATCTGAGTGGTGTCTGTCTCACCTGGTATATCTGTGTGGTGTCTGTCCCAACTAATTCACCTGGTTTATCTGTGTGGTGCCTGTCTCAAATACTTCACCTGGTTTATCTGTGTGGTGCCTGTCCCATCTGGTTCATCTGTGTGGTGACTGTCCCATCTGGATTATCTGTGTGGTGCCTGTCTGAACCTGGTTTATCTCTGTGGTGTCAGTCTCACCTGGTTTATCTGTGTGGTGCCTGTCACAACTACTTCACCTGTTTAATCTGTGTGGTGTCTGTCCCAACTACTTCACCAGGTTAATAGTGTGGCGTCTGTCGCAACTCCATCACCTGATTTATCTGTCTGTTACCTGTCCCACCTGGTTTATCAGTGGGTGCCTGTCCCACCTGGTTTATCTGTGTGGTGTCTGTCTCACCTGGTTTATCTGAGTGGAATCAGTCTCACCTGGTTTATCTCTGTGGTGCCAGTCTCACCTGGTTTATCTGTGTGGTGTCTGTCTCACCTGGTTTATCTGTGTGGTGCGTGTCCCAACTACTTCACCTGGTTTATCTGTGTGGCGTCTGTCCCAACTGCTTCACCTGGTTTTTTCTGTGTGGTTCCTATGTCACCTGGTATATCAGTGTGGTGTCTTCCCCAAAAACTTCACCTGGTTTATCTGTGTGGTGTCTGTCCCAACTACTTCACCAGGTTTATCTGTGCGGTGTCTGTCCCACCTGGTTTATCTGTGTGGTTCCTGCCCAACCTTGTATATCTGAGTGGTGCCTGTCTCACCTGGTTTACCTGTGTGGTGTCTGTCTCACCTGGTTTATCTCTGTGGTGTCAGTCTCACCTGGTTTATCTGTGTGGTGTCTTTCTCACCAGGTTTATATTTGTGGTGTCTGTCCCAACTACTTCACCTGGTTGATCTGTGCGGTGCCTGTCCCACCTTGTTTATCTGTGTGGTTCCTGCCCGTCCTGGTATATCTGAGTGGTGCCTGTCCCACCTGGTTTATCTGTGTGGTGTCTGTCTCACCATGTTTATCTCTGTGGTGTAAGTCTCACCTGGTTTATCTGTGTGGTGTCTGTCCCAACTACTTCACCTGGTTTATCTGTGTGGAGCCTGTTCCAACTGCTTCACCTGGTTTATCTGTGTGGTGCCTGTCCCAACTACTTCACCTGGTTTATCTGTGTGCTGCGTCTCTCACCTGGTTTTTCTTTGTGGTGCCTGTCCCATCTGGTTCATCTGTGTGGTGACTCTCCCATCTGGATTATCTGTGCGGTGCCTGTCTGAACCTGGTTTATCTCTGTGGTGTCAGTCTCACCTGGTTTATCTGTGTGGTGCCTGTCCCAACTACTTCACCTGGTTAATCTGTGTGCTGTCTGCCCCAACTGTTTCACCTGGTTTATCTGTATGGTGTCTGCCCCAACTGCTTCACCTGGTTTATCTGTGTGGTGCCTGTCTCACCTGGTTTACCTCTGTGGTGTCAGTCTCACCTGGTTTATCTGTTTGGTGTCTGTCCCAACTACTTCACCTGGTTTATCTGTGCGGTGCCTGTCCCACCTGGTTTATCTGTGTGGTTCCTGCCCCACCTGGTATATCTGTGTGGTAACTGTCCCATCTGGATTATCTGTATGGTGCCTGTCTCACCTGGTTTATCTCTGTGATGTCAGTCTCACCTGGTTTATCTGTGTGTTGTTTGTCTCACCAGGTTTATCTGTGTGGTGCCTGTCCCAACTACTTCACCAGGTTAATAGTGTGGTGTCTGTCCCAACTCCATCACCTGGTTTATCTGTGTGGTACCTGTCCCTCCTTGTTTATTTGTGGGTGCCTGTTCCACCTGGTTTATCTGTGTGGTGTCTGTCTCACCTGGTTTATCTGTGTGGAATCTGTCTCACCGAGTTTATATGTGTGCTGCCTGTCCCACCTGGTTTATCTGTGTGGTGCCTGTCTCACCTGCTTTATCTGTGTTGTCTGTCCCAACTACTTCACCTGGTTTATCTGTGCTGTGACTGTCCCACCTGGTTTATCTGTGTGGTTCCTGCCCCACCTGGTATATCTGAGTGGTGTCTGTCTCACCTGGTATATCTGTGTGGTGTCTGTCCCAACTACTTCACCTGGTTTATCTGTGTGGTGCCTGTCCCAACTACTTCACCTGGTTTATCTGTGTGGTGCCTGTCCCATCTGGTTCATCTGTGTGGTGCCTGTCCCATCTGGATTATCTGTGTGGTGCCTGTCTGAACCTGGTTTATCTCTGTGGTGTCAGTCTCACCTGGTTTATCTGTGTGGTGTCTGTCCCACCTGGTTTATCTGGGTGGTTCCTGCCCCACCTGGTATATCTGAGTGGTGTCTGTCCCAACTACTTAATCTGGTTTATCTGTGGGGTGCCTGTCCCAACTACTTCACCTGTTTAATCTGTGTGGTGTCTGTCCCAACTACTTCACCAGGTTAATAGTGTGGCGTCTGCCCAACTCCATCACCTGATTTATCTGTGTGGTACCTGTCCCACCTGGTTTATCAGTGGGTGCCTGTCCCACCTGGTTTATCTGTGTGGTGTCTGTCTCACCTGGTTTATCTGAGTGGAATCTGTCTCACCTAGTTTATCTGTGTGGTGCCTGTCCCACCTGGTTTATCTGTGTGGTGTCTGTCTCACCTGGTTTACCTGTGTGGTGTCTGTCTCACCTGGTTTATCTGAGTGGAATCTGTCTCAGCTAGTTTATCTGTGTGGTGCCTGTCCCACCTGGTTTATCTGTGTGGTGTCTGTCTCACCTGGTTTATCTCTGTGGTGCCAGTCTCACCTGGTTTATCTGTGTGGTGTCTGTCTCACCTGGTTTATCTGTGTGGTGCCTGTCCCAACTACTTCACCTGGTTTTTTCTGTGTGGTGCCTATGTCACCTGGTATATCTGTGTGGTGTCTGCCCCAATAACTTCACCTGGTTTATCTGTGTGGTGTCTGTCCCAACTACTTCACCAGGTTTATCTGTGCGGTGTCTGTCCCACCTGGTTTATCTGTGTGGTTCCTGCTCAACCTGGTATATCTGAGTGGTGCCTGTCTCACCTGGTTTACCTGTGTGGTGTCTGTCTCACCTGGTTTATCTCTGTGGTGTCAGTCTCACCTGGTTTATCTGTGTGGTGTCTTTCTCACCAGGTTTATATTTGTGGTGACTGTCCCAACTACTTCACCTGGTTTATCTGTGTGGTGCCTGTCCCACCTTGTTTATCTGTGTGGTATCTGTCTCAAATGGTTTTTCTTTCTGGTGTCTGTCCCAACTACTTCACCTGGTTTATCTGTGCGGTGCCTGTCCCACCTTGTTTATCTGTGTGGTTCCTGCCCGACCTGGTATATCTGTGTGGTGTCTGTCTCACAAGGTTTATCTGTGTGGTGTCTGTCCCAACTACTTCACCTGGTTTATCTGTGTGGAGACTGTTCCAACTGCTTCACCTGGTTTATCTGTGTGGTGTCTGTCCCAACTACTTGACCTGGTTTAACTGTGTGGTGCCTGACCCAGTAACTTCACCTAGATTATCTGTGTGGTGACTGTCCCAGCTGGTTTATCTGTATGGTGCCTATCTCACCTGGTTCATCTGTGTGGTGTCTGTCCGAACTAATTCACCTGGTTTATCTGTGTGGAGCCTGTCTCACCTGGTTTACCTCTGTGGTGTCAGTCTCACCTGGTTTATCTGTTTGGTGTCTGTCCCAACTACTTCACCTGGTTGATCTGTGCGGTGCCTGTCCCACCTTGTTTATGTGTGTGGTTCCTGCCCGTCCTGGTATATCTGAGTGGTGCCTGTCCCACCTGGTTTATCTGTGTGGTGTCTGTCTCACCATGTTTATCTCTGTGGTGTAAGTCTCACCTGGTTTATCTGTGTGGTGTCTGTCCCAACTACTTCACCTGGTTTATCTGTGTGGAGCCTGTTCCAACTGCTTCACCTGGTTTATCTGTGTGGTGCCTGTCCCAACTACTTCACCTGGTTTATCTGTGTGCTGCGTCTCTCACCTGGTTTTTCTTTGTGGTGCCTGTCCCATCTGGTTCATCTGTGTGGTGACTCTCCCATCTGGATTATCTGTGCGGTGCCTGTCTGAACCTGGTTTATCTCTGTGGTGTCAGTCTCACCTGGTTTATCTGTGTGGTGCCTGTCCCAACTACTTCACCTGGTTAATCTGTGTGCTGTCTGCCCCAACTGTTTCACCTGGTTTATCTGTATGGTGTCTGCCCCAACTGCTTCACCTGGTTTATCTGTGTGGTGCCTGTCTCACCTGGTTTACCTCTGTGGTGTCAGTCTCACCTGGTTTATCTGTTTGGTGTCTGTCCCAACTACTTCACCTGGTTTATCTGTGCGGTGCCTGTCCCACCTGGTTTATCTGTGTGGTTCCTGCCCCACCTGGTATATCTGTGTGGTAACTGTCCCATCTGGATTATCTGTATGGTGCCTGTCTCACCTGGTTTATCTCTGTGATGTCAGTCTCACCTGGTTTATCTGTGTGTTGTTTGTCTCACCAGGTTTATCTGTGTGGTGCCTGTCCCAACTACTTCACCAGGTTAATAGTGTGGTGTCTGTCCCAACTCCATCACCTGGTTTATCTGTGTGGTACCTGTCCCTCCTTGTTTATTTGTGGGTGCCTGTTCCACCTGGTTTATCTGTGTGGTGTCTGTCTCACCTGGTTTATCTGTGTGGAATCTGTCTCACCTAGTTTATATGTGTGCTGCCTGTCCCACCTGGTTTATCTGTGTGGTGCCTGTCTCACCTGCTTTATCTGTGTTGTCTGTCCCAACTACTTCACCTGGTTTATCTGTGCTGTGACTGTCCCACCTGGTTTATCTGTGTGGTTCCTGCCCCACCTGGTATATCTGAGTGGTGTCTGTCTCACCTGGTATATCTGTGTCGTGTCTGTCCCAAATACTTCACCTGGTTTATCTGTGTGGTGCCTGTCCCAACTACTTCACCTGGTTTATCTGTGTGGTGCCTGTCCCATCTGGTTCATCTGTGTGGTGCCTGTCCCATCTGGATTATCTGTGTGGTGCCTGTCTGAACCTGGTTTATCTCTGTGGTGTCAGTCTCACCTGGTTTATCTGTGTGGTGTCTGTCCCACCTGGTTTATCTGGGTGGTTCCTGCCCCACCTGGTATATCTGAGTGGTGTCTGTCCCAACTACTTAATCTGGTTTATCTGTGGGGTGCCTGTCCCAACTACTTCACCTGTTTAATCTGTGTGGTGTCTGTCCCAACTACTTCACCAGGTTAATAGTGTGGCGTCTGTCCCAACTCCATCACCTGATTTATCTGTGTGGTACCTGTCCCACCTGGTTTATCAGTGGGTGCCTGTCCCACCTGGTTTATCTGTGTGGTGTCTGTCTCACCTGGTTTATCTGAGTGGAATCTGTCCCACCTAGTTTATCTGTGTGGTGCCTGTCCCACCTGGTTTATCTGTGTGGTGTCTGTCTCACCTGGTTTACCTGTGTGGTGTCTGTCTCACCTGGTTTATCTGAGTGGAATCTGTCTCAGCTAGTTTATCTGTGTGGTGCCTGTCCCACCTGGTTTATCTGTGTGGTGTCTGTCTCACCTGGTTTATCTCTGTGGTGCCAGTCTCACCTGGTTTATCTGTGTGGTGTCTGTCTCACCTGGTTTATCTGTGTGGTGCCTGTCCCAACTACTTCACCTGGTTTATCTATGTGGTGCCTGTCCCAACTGCTTCATCTGGTTTTTTCTGTGTGGTGCCTATGTCACCTGGTATATCAGTGTGGTGTCTGCCCCAATAACTTCACCTGGTTTATCTGTGTGGTGTCTGTCCCAACTACTTCACCAGGTTTATCTGTGCGGTGTCTGTCCCACCTGGTTTATCTGTGTGGTTCCTGCTCAACCTGGTATATCTGAGTGGTGCCTGTCTCACCTGGTTTACCTGTGTGGTGTCTGTCTCACCTGGTTTATCTCTGTGGTGTCAGTCTCACCTGGTTTATCTGTGTGGTGTCTTTCTCACCAGGTTTATATTTGTGGTGACTGTCCCAACTACTTCACCTGGTTTATCTGTGTGGTGCCTGTCCCACCTTGTTTATCTGTGTGGTATCTGTCTCAAATGGTTTTTCTTTCTGGTGTCTGTCCCAACTACTTCACCTGGTTTATCTGTGCGGTGCCTGTCCCACCTTGTTTATCTGTGTGGTTCCTGCCCGACCTGGTATATCTGTGTGGTGTCTGTCTCACAAGGTTTATCTGTGTGGTGTCTGTCCCAACTACTTCACCTGGTTTATCTGTGTGGAGACTGTTCCAACTGCTTCACCTGGTTTATCTGTGTGGTGTCTGTCCCAACTACTTGACCTGGTTTAACTGTGTGGTGCCTGACCCAGTAACTTCACCTAGATTATCTGTGTGGTGACTGTCCCAGCTGGTTTATCTGTATGGTGCCTATCTCACCTGGTTCATCTGTGTGGTGTCTGTCCGAACTAATTCACCTGGTTTATCTGTGTGGAGCCTGTCTCACCTGGTTTACCTCTGTGGTGTCAGTCTCACCTGGTTTATCTGTTTGGTGTCTGTCCCAACTACTTCACCTGGTTTATCTGTGTGGTGTCTGTCCCACCTGGTTTATCTGTGTGGTTTCTGCCCCACCTGGTATATCTGAGTGGTGCCTCTCTCACCCGGTATATCTGTGTGGTGTCTGTCCCAACTACTTAATCTGGTTTATCTGAATGGTGCCTGTCCCAACTACTTCACCTGGTTTATCTGTGTGGTGCCTGTCCCAACTACTTCACCTGGTTTATCTGTGTGCTGCGTGTCTCACCTGTTTTTTCTGTGTGGTGCCTGTCCCATCTGGTTCATCTGTGTGGTGACTCTCCCATCTGGATTATCTGTGTGGTGCCTGTCTGAACCTGGTTTATCTCTGTGGTGTCAGTCTCACCTGGTTTATCTGTGTGGTGCCTGTCCCAACTACTTCACCTGGTTAATCTGTGTGCTGTCTGCCCCAACTGTTTCACCTGGTTTATCTGTGTGGTGTCTGCCCCAACAGCTTCACCTGGTTTATCTCTGTGGTGCCTGTCGTACTTGGTTTATCTGTGTGGTGTCTGTCCCACCTGGTTTATCTGTGTGGTTCCTGCCCCACCTGGCATATCAGAGTGGTCTCTGTCCCGTCTGGATTATCTGTATGGTGCCTGTCTCACCTGGTTTATCTCTGTGATGTCAGTCTCACCTGGTTTATCTGTGTGTTGTTTGTCTCACCAGGTTTATCTGTGTGGTGTCTGTCCCAACTAATTCACCAGGTTAATAGTGTGGTGTCTGTCCCAACTCCATCACCTGGTTTATCTGTGTGGTACCTGTCCCACCTGGTTTATTTGTGGGTGCCTGTCCCACCTGGTTTATCTGTGTGGTGTCTGTCTCACCTGGTTTATCTGTGTGGAATCTGTCTCACCTAGTTTATCTATGTGCTGCCTGTCTCACCTGGTTTATCTGTGTGGTGCCTGTCTCACCTGCTTTATCTGTGTGGTGCCATTCTCAACTGCTTCACCTGGTTTATCTGTGTGGTGTCTGTCCCAACTACTTCACCTGGTTTATCTGTGTGGTGCGTGTCCCATCTGGTTTATCTGTATGGTGCCTATCTCACCTGGTTCATCTGTGTGGTGTCTGTCCCAACTACTTCACCTGGTTTAAATGTGTGGTGCCTGTCTCAACTACTTCACCTGGTTTATCTGTGTGGTGCCTGTCACACCTGGTTTATCTGTGTGGTGCCTGTCCTACTTGGTTTATCTGTGTGGTGCCTGTCTCATCTGGTTTATCTGTGTGGTGCCTATCTCACCTGGTTTATCTGTGTGGTTCCTGCCCGACCTGGTATATCTGAGTGGTGCCTGTCTCACCTGGTTTATCTGTGTGGTGTCTGTCTCACCTGGTTTATCTCTGTCATGTCAGTCTCACCTGGTTTATCTGTGTGGTGTCTTTCTCACCAGGTTTATCTGTGTGGTGTCTGTCCCAACTACTTCACCTGGTTTATCTGTGTGGTGCCTGTCCCACATTGTTTATCTGTGTGGTATCTGTCTCACCTGGTCTTTCTGTCTGGTGTCTGTCCCAACTATTTCACCTGGTTTATCTGTGTGGTGCCTGTCCCACCTTGTTTATCTGTGAGGTATCTGTCTCACCTGGTTTTTCTGTCTGGTGTCTGTCCCAACTACTTCACCTGGTTTATATGTGTGGTGCCTGTCCCACCTTGTTTATCTGTGTGGTTCCTGCCCGACCTGGTATATCTGAGTGGTGCCTGTCCCACCTAGTTTATCTGTGTGGTGTCTGTCTCACCATGTTTATCTCTGTGTTGTAAGTCTCACCTGGTTTATCTGTGTGGTGTCTGTCTTACAAGGTTTATATGTGTGGTGTCTGTCCCAACTCCATCACCTGATTTATCTGTGTGGTACCTGTCCCACCTGGTTTATCAGTGGGTGCCTGTCCCACCTGGTTTATCTGTGTGGTGTCTGTCTCACCTGGTTTATCTGAGTGGAATCTGTCCCACCTAGTTTATCTGTGTGGTGCCTGTCCCACCTGGTTTATCTGTGTGGTGTCTGTCTCACCTGGTTTACCTGTGTGGTGTCTGTCTCACCTGGTTTATCTGAGTGGAATCTGTCTCAGCTAGTTTATCTGTGTGGTGCCTGTCCCACCTGGTTTATCTGTGTGGTGTCTGTCTCACCTGGTTTATCTCTGTGGTGCCAGTCTCACCTGGTTTATCTGTGTGGTGTCTGTCTCACCTGGTTTATCTGTGTGGTGCCTGTCCCAACTACTTCACCTGGTTTATCTATGTGGTGCCTGTCCCAACTGCTTCATCTGGTTTTTTCTGTGTGGTGCCTATGTCACCTGGTATATCAGTGTGGTGTCTGCCCCAATAACTTCACCTGGTTTATCTGTGTGGTGTCTGTCCCAACTACTTCACCAGGTTTATCTGTGCGGTGTCTGTCCCACCTGGTTTATCTGTGTGGTTCCTGCTCAACCTGGTATATCTGAGTGGTGCCTGTCTCACCTGGTTTACCTGTGTGGTGTCTGTCTCACCTGGTTTATCTCTGTGGTGTCAGTCTCACCTGGTTTATCTGTGTGGTGTCTTTCTCACCAGGTTTATATTTGTGGTGACTGTCCCAACTACTTCACCTGGTTTATCTGTGTGGTGCCTGTCCCACCTTGTTTATCTGTGTGGTATCTGTCTCAAATGGTTTTTCTTTCTGGTGTCTGTCCCAACTACTTCACCTGGTTTATCTGTGCGGTGCCTGTCCCACCTTGTTTATCTGTGTGGTTCCTGCCCGACCTGGTATATCTGTGTGGTGTCTGTCTCACAAGGTTTATCTGTGTGGTGTCTGTCCCAACTACTTCACCTGGTTTATCTGTGTGGAGACTGTTCCAACTGCTTCACCTGGTTTATCTGTGTGGTGTCTGTCCCAACTACTTGACCTGGTTTAACTGTGTGGTGCCTGACCCAGTAACTTCACCTAGATTATCTGTGTGGTGACTGTCCCAGCTGGTTTATCTGTATGGTGCCTATCTCACCTGGTTCATCTGTGTGGTGTCTGTCCGAACTAATTCACCTGGTTTATCTGTGTGGAGCCTGTCTCACCTGGTTTACCTCTGTGGTGTCAGTCTCACCTGGTTCATCTGTTTGGTGTCTGTCCCAACTACTTCACCTGGTTTATCTGTGTGGTGTCTGTCCCACCTGGTTTATCTGTGTGGTTTCTGCCCCACCTGGTATATCTGAGTGGTGCCTCTCTCACCCGGTATATCTGTGTGGTGTCTGTCCCAACTACTTAATCTGGTTTATCTGAATGGTGCCTGTCCCAACTACTTCACCTGGTTTATCTGTGTGGTGCCTGTCCCAACTACTTCACCTGGTTTATCTGTGTGCTGCGTGTCTCACCTGTTTTTTCTGTGTGGTGCCTGTCCCATCTGGTTCATCTGTGTGGTGACTCTCCCATCTGGATTATCTGTGTGGTGCCTGTCTGAACCTGGTTTATCTCTGTGGTGTCAGTCTCACCTGGTTTATCTGTGTGGTGCCTGTCCCAACTACTTCACCTGGTTAATCTGTGTGCTGTCTGCCCCAACTGTTTCACCTGGTTTATCTGTGTGGTGTCTGCCCCAACAGCTTCACCTGGTTTATCTCTGTGGTGCCTGTCGTACTTGGTTTATCTGTGTGGTGTCTGTCCCACCTGGTTTATCTGTGTGGTTCCTGCCCCACCTGGCATATCAGAGTGGTCTCTGTCCCGTCTGGATTATCTGTATGGTGCCTGTCTCACCTGGTTTATCTCTGTGATGTCAGTCTCACCTGGTTTATCTGTGTGTTGTTTGTCTCACCAGGTTTATCTGTGTGGTGTCTGTCCCAACTAATTCACCAGGTTAATAGTGTGGTGTCTGTCCCAACTCCATCACCTGGTTTATCTGTGTGGTACCTGTCCCACCTGGTTTATTTGTGGGTGCCTGTCCCACCTGGTTTATCTGTGTGGTGTCTGTCTCACCTGGTTTATCTGTGTGGAATCTGTCTCACCTAGTTTATCTATGTGCTGCCTGTCTCACCTGGTTTATCTGTGTGGTGCCTGTCTCACCTGCTTTATCTGTGTGGTGCCATTCTCAACTGCTTCACCTGGTTTATCTGTGTGGTGTCTGTCCCAACTACTTCACCTGGTTTATCTGTGTGGTGCGTGTCCCATCTGGTTTATCTGTATGGTGCCTATCTCACCTGGTTCATCTGTGTGGTGTCTGTCCCAACTACTTCACCTGGTTTAAATGTGTGGTGCCTGTCTCAACTACTTCACCTGGTTTATCTGTGTGGTGCCTGTCACACCTGGTTTATCTGTGTGGTGCCTGTCCTACTTGGTTTATCTGTGTGGTGCCTGTCTCATCTGGTTTATCTGTGTGGTGCCTATCTCACCTGGTTTATCTGTGTGGTTCCTGCCCGACCTGGTATATCTGAGTGGTGCCTGTCTCACCTGGTTTATCTGTGTGGTGTCTGTCTCACCTGGTTTATCTCTGTCATGTCAGTCTCACCTGGTTTATCTGTGTGGTGTCTTTCTCACCAGGTTTATCTGTGTGGTGTCTGTCCCAACTACTTCACCTGGTTTATCTGTGTGGTGCCTGTCCCACATTGTTTATCTGTGTGGTATCTGTCTCACCTGGTCTTTCTGTCTGGTGTCTGTCCCAACTATTTCACCTGGTTTATCTGTGTGGTGCCTGTCCCACCTTGTTTATCTGTGAGGTATCTGTCTCACCTGGTTTTTCTGTCTGGTGTCTGTCCCAACTACTTCACCTGGTTTATATGTGTGGTGCCTGTCCCACCTTGTTTATCTGTGTGGTTCCTGCCCGACCTGGTATATCTGAGTGGTGCCTGTCCCACCTAGTTTATCTGTGTGGTGTCTGTCTCACCATGTTTATCTCTGTGTTGTAAGTCTCACCTGGTTTATCTGTGTGGTGTCTGTCTTACAAGGTTTATATGTGTGGCGTCTGTCCCAACTCCATCACCTGATTTATCTGTGTGGTACCTGTCCCACCTGGTTTATCAGTGGGTGCCTGTCCCACCTGGTTTATCTGTGTGGTGTCTGTCTCACCTGGTTTATCTGAGTGGAATCTGTCCCACCTAGTTTATCTGTGTGGTGCCTGTCCCACCTGGTTTATCTGTGTGGTGTCTGTCTCACCTGGTTTACCTGTGTGGTGTCTGTCTCACCTGGTTTATCTGAGTGGAATCTGTCTCAGCTAGTTTATCTGTGTGGTGCCTGTCCCACCTGGTTTATCTGTGTGGTGTCTGTCTCACCTGGTTTATCTCTGTGGTGCCAGTCTCACCTGGTTTATCTGTGTGGTGTCTGTCTCACCTGGTTTATCTGTGTGGTGCCTGTCCCAACTACTTCACCTGGTTTATCTATGTGGTGCCTGTCCCAACTGCTTCATCTGGTTTTTTCTGTGTGGTGCCTATGTCACCTGGTATATCAGTGTGGTGTCTGCCCCAATAACTTCACCTGGTTTATCTGTGTGGTGTCTGTCCCAACTACTTCACCAGGTTTATCTGTGCGGTGTCTGTCCCACCTGGTTTATCTGTGTGGTTCCTGCTCAACCTGGTATATCTGAGTGGTGCCTGTCTCACCTGGTTTACCTGTGTGGTGTCTGTCTCACCTGGTTTATCTCTGTGGTGTCAGTCTCACCTGGTTTATCTGTGTGGTGTCTTTCTCACCAGGTTTATATTTGTGGTGACTGTCCCAACTACTTCACCTGGTTTATCTGTGTGGTGCCTGTCCCACCTTGTTTATCTGTGTGGTATCTGTCTCAAATGGTTTTTCTTTCTGGTGTCTGTCCCAACTACTTCACCTGGTTTATCTGTGCGGTGCCTGTCCCACCTTGTTTATCTGTGTGGTTCCTGCCCGACCTGGTATATCTGTGTGGTGTCTGTCTCACAAGGTTTATCTGTGTGGTGTCTGTCCCAACTACTTCACCTGGTTTATCTGTGTGGAGACTGTTCCAACTGCTTCACCTGGTTTATCTGTGTGGTGTCTGTCCCAACTACTTGACCTGGTTTAACTGTGTGGTGCCTGACCCAGTAACTTCACCTAGATTATCTGTGTGGTGACTGTCCCAGCTGGTTTATCTGTATGGTGCCTATCTCACCTGGTTCATCTGTGTGGTGTCTGTCCGAACTAATTCACCTGGTTTATCTGTGTGGAGCCTGTCTCACCTGGTTTACCTCTGTGGTGTCAGTCTCACCTGGTTCATCTGTTTGGTGTCTGTCCCAACTACTTCACCTGGTTTATCTGTGTGGTGTCTGTCCCACCTGGTTTATCTGTGTGGTTTCTGCCCCACCTGGTATATCTGAGTGGTGCCTCTCTCACCCGGTATATCTGTGTGGTGTCTGTCCCAACTACTTAATCTGGTTTATCTGAATGGTGCCTGTCCCAACTACTTCACCTGGTTTATCTGTGTGGTGCCTGTCCCAACTACTTCACCTGGTTTATCTGTGTGCTGCGTGTCTCACCTGTTTTTTCTGTGTGGTGCCTGTCCCATCTGGTTCATCTGTGTGGTGACTCTCCCATCTGGATTATCTGTGTGGTGCCTGTCTGAACCTGGTTTATCTCTGTGGTGTCAGTCTCACCTGGTTTATCTGTGTGGTGCCTGTCCCAACTACTTCACCTGGTTAATCTGTGTGCTGTCTGCCCCAACTGTTTCACCTGGTTTATCTGTGTGGTGTCTGCCCCAACAGCTTCACCTGGTTTATCTCTGTGGTGCCTGTCGTACTTGGTTTATCTGTGTGGTGTCTGTCCCACCTGGTTTATCTGTGTGGTTCCTGCCCCACCTGGCATATCAGAGTGGTCTCTGTCCCGTCTGGATTATCTGTATGGTGCCTGTCTCACCTGGTTTATCTCTGTGATGTCAGTCTCACCTGGTTTATCTGTGTGTTGTTTGTCTCACCAGGTTTATCTGTGTGGTGTCTGTCCCAACTAATTCACCAGGTTAATAGTGTGGTGTCTGTCCCAACTCCATCACCTGGTTTATCTGTGTGGTACCTGTCCCACCTGGTTTATTTGTGGGTGCCTGTCCCACCTGGTTTATCTGTGTGGTGTCTGTCTCACCTGGTTTATCTGTGTGGAATCTGTCTCACCTAGTTTATCTATGTGCTGCCTGTCTCACCTGGTTTATCTGTGTGGTGCCTGTCTCACCTGCTTTATCTGTGTGGTGCCATTCTCAACTGCTTCACCTGGTTTATCTGTGTGGTGTCTGTCCCAACTACTTCACCTGGTTTATCTGTGTGGTGCGTGTCCCATCTGGTTTATCTGTATGGTGCCTATCTCACCTGGTTCATCTGTGTGGTGTCTGTCCCAACTACTTCACCTGGTTTAAATGTGTGGTGCCTGTCTCAACTACTTCACCTGGTTTATCTGTGTGGTGCCTGTCACACCTGGTTTATCTGTGTGGTGCCTGTCCTACTTGGTTTATCTGTGTGGTGCCTGTCTCATCTGGTTTATCTGTGTGGTGCCTATCTCACCTGGTTTATCTGTGTGGTTCCTGCCCGACCTGGTATATCTGAGTGGTGCCTGTCTCACCTGGTTTATCTGTGTGGTGTCTGTCTCACCTGGTTTATCTCTGTCATGTCAGTCTCACCTGGTTTATCTGTGTGGTGTCTTTCTCACCAGGTTTATCTGTGTGGTGTCTGTCCCAACTACTTCACCTGGTTTATCTGTGTGGTGCCTGTCCCACATTGTTTATCTGTGTGGTATCTGTCTCACCTGGTCTTTCTGTCTGGTGTCTGTCCCAACTATTTCACCTGGTTTATCTGTGTGGTGCCTGTCCCACCTTGTTTATCTGTGAGGTATCTGTCTCACCTGGTTTTTCTGTCTGGTGTCTGTCCCAACTACTTCACCTGGTTTATATGTGTGGTGCCTGTCCCACCTTGTTTATCTGTGTGGTTCCTGCCCGACCTGGTATATCTGAGTGGTGCCTGTCCCACCTAGTTTATCTGTGTGGTGTCTGTCTCACCATGTTTATCTCTGTGTTGTAAGTCTCACCTGGTTTATCTGTGTGGTGTCTGTCTTACAAGGTTTATATGTGTGGTGTCTGTCCCAACTACTTCACCTGGTTTATCTGTGTGGAGCCTGTTCCAACTGCTTCACCTGGTTTATCTGTGTGGTGTCTGTCCCAACTACTTGACCTGGTTTAACTGTGTGGTGCCTGTCCCAGTAACTTCACCTAGATTATCTGTGTGGTGCCTGTTCCAGCTGGTTTATCTGTATGGTGCCTATCTCAGCTGGTTCATCTGTGTGGTGTCTGTCCGAACTAATTCACCTGGTTTATCTGTGTGGAGCCTGTCTCACCTGGTTTACCTCTGTGGTGTCAGTCTCACCTGGTTTATCTGTTTGGTGTCTGTCCCAACTACTTCATCTGGTTTATCTGTGTGGTGTCTGTCCCACCTGGTTTAACTGTGTGGTTCCTGCCCCACCTGGTATATCTGAGTGGTGCCTCTCTCACCTGGTATATCTGTGTGGTGTCTGTCCTTATCTGTATGGTGCCTGTCCCAACTACTTCACCTGGTTTATCTGTGCGGTGCCTGTCCCACCTTGTTTATCTGTGTGGTTCCTGCCCGACCTGGTATATCTGTGTGGTGTCTGTCTCACAAGGTTTGTCTGTGTGGTGTCTGTCCCAACTACTTCACCTGGTTTATCTGTGTGGAGACTGTTCCAACTGCTTCACCTGGTTTATCTGTGTGGTGTCTGTCCCAACTACTTGACCTGGTTTAACTGTGTGGTGCCTGACCCAGTAACTTCACCTAGATTATCTGTGTGGTGACTGTCCCAGCTGGTTTATCTGTGTGGAGCCTGTCTCACCTGGTTTACCTCTGTGGTGTCAGTCTCACCTGGTTTATCTGTTTGGTGTCTGTCCCAACTACTTCACCTGGTTTATCTGTGTGGTGTCTGTCCCACCTGGTTTATCTGTGTGGTTTCTGCCCCACCTGGTATATCTGAGTGGTGCCTCTCTCACCCGGTATATCTGTGTGGTGTCTGTCCCAACTACTTAATCTGGTTTATCTGAATGGTGCCTGTCCCAACTACTTCACCTGGTTTATCTGTGTGGTGCCTGTCCCAACTACTTCACCTGGTTTATCTGTGTGCTGCGTGTCTCACCTGTTTTTTCTGTGTGGTGCCTGTCCCATCTGGTTCATCTGTGTGGTGACTCTCCCATCTGGATTATCTGTGTGGTGCCTGTCTGAACCTGGTTTATCTCTGTGGTGTCAGTCTCACCTGGTTTATCTGTGTGGTGCCTGTCCCAACTACTTCACCTGGTTAATCTGTGTGCTGTCTGCCCCAACTGTTTCACCTGGTTTATCTGTGTGGTGTCTGCCCCAACAGCTTCACCTGGTTTATCTCTGTGGTGCCTGTCGTACTTGGTTTATCTGTGTGGTGTCTGTCCCACCTGGTTTATCTGTGTGGTTCCTGCCCCACCTGGCATATCAGAGTGGTCTCTGTCCCGTCTGGATTATCTGTATGGTGCCTGTCTCACCTGGTTTATCTCTGTGATGTCAGTCTCACCTGGTTTATCTGTGTGTTGTTTGTCTCACCAGGTTTATCTGTGTGGTGTCTGTCCCAACTAATTCACCAGGTTAATAGTGTGGTGTCTGTCCCAACTCCATCACCTGGTTTATCTGTGTGGTACCTGTCCCACCTGGTTTATTTGTGGGTGCCTGTCCCACCTGGTTTATCTGTGTGGTGTCTGTCTCACCTGGTTTATCTGTGTGGAATCTGTCTCACCTAGTTTATCTATGTGCTGCCTGTCTCACCTGGTTTATCTGTGTGGTGCCTGTCTCACCTGCTTTATCTGTGTGGTGCCATTCTCAACTGCTTCACCTGGTTTATCTGTGTGGTGTCTGTCCCAACTACTTCACCTGGTTTATCTGTGTGGTGCGTGTCCCATCTGGTTTATCTGTATGGTGCCTATCTCACCTGGTTCATCTGTGTGGTGTCTGTCCCAACTACTTCACCTGGTTTAAATGTGTGGTGCCTGTCTCAACTACTTCACCTGGTTTATCTGTGTGGTGCCTGTCACACCTGGTTTATCTGTGTGGTGCCTGTCCTACTTGGTTTATCTGTGTGGTGCCTGTCTCATCTGGTTTATCTGTGTGGTGCCTATCTCACCTGGTTTATCTGTGAGGTTCCTGCCCGACCTGGTATATCTGAGTGGTGCCTGTCTCACCTGGTTTATCTGTGTGGTGTCTGTCTCACCTGGTTTATCTCTGTCATGTCAGTCTCACCTGGTTTATCTGTGTGGTGTCTTTCTCACCAGGTTTATCTGTGTGGTGTCTGTCCCAACTACTTCACCTGGTTTATCTGTGTGGTGCCTGTCCCACATTGTTTATCTGTGTGGTATCTGTCTCACCTGGTCTTTCTGTCTGGTGTCTGTCCCAACTATTTCACCTGGTTTATCTGTGTGGTGCCTGTCCCACCTTGTTTATCTGTGAGGTATCTGTCTCACCTGGTTTTTCTGTCTGGTGTCTGTCCCAACTACTTCACCTGGTTTATATGTGTGGTGCCTGTCCCACCTTGTTTATCTGTGTGGTTCCTGCCCGACCTGGTATATCTGAGTGGTGCCTGTCCCACCTAGTTTATCTGTGTGGTGTCTGTCTCACCATGTTTATCTCTGTGTTGTAAGTCTCACCTGGTTTATCTGTGTGGTGTCTGTCTTACAAGGTTTATATGTGTGGTGTCTGTCCCAACTACTTCACCTGGTTTATCTGTGTGGAGCCTGTTCCAACTGCTTCACCTGGTTTATCTGTGTGGTGTCTGTCCCAACTACTTGACCTGGTTTAACTGTGTGGTGCCTGTCCCAGTAACTTCACCTAGATTATCTGTGTGGTGCCTGTTCCAGCTGGTTTATCTGTATGGTGCCTATCTCAGCTGGTTCATCTGTGTGGTGTCTGTCCGAACTAATTCACCTGGTTTATCTGTGTGGAGCCTGTCTCACCTGGTTTACCTCTGTGGTGTCAGTCTCACCTGGTTTATCTGTTTGGTGTCTGTCCCAACTACTTCATCTGGTTTATCTGTGTGGTGTCTGTCCCACCTGGTTTAACTGTGTGGTTCCTGCCCCACCTGGTATATCTGAGTGGTGCCTCTCTCACCTGGTATATCTGTGTGGTGTCTGTCCTTATCTGTATGGTGCCTGTCCCAACTACTTCACCTGGTTTATCTGTGCGGTGCCTGTCCCACCTTGTTTATCTGTGTGGTTCCTGCCCGACCTGGTATATCTGAGTGGTGCCTGTCCCACCTGGTTTATCTGTGTGGTGTCTGTCTCACCATGTTTATCTCTGTGGTGTAAGTCTCACCTGGTTTATCTGTGTGGTGTCTGTCTTACAAGGTTTATCTGTGTGGAGAATGTCTCACCTGGTTTACCTCTGTGGTGTCAGTCTCACCTGGTTTATCTGTTTCGTATCTGTCCCAACTACTTCACCTGGTTTATCTGTGTGGAGCCTGTTCCAACTGCTTCACCTGGTTTATCTGTGTGGTGTCTGTCCCAACTACTTGACCTGGTTTAACTGTGTGGTGCCTGTCCCAGTAACTTCACCTAGATTATCTGTGTGGTGCCTGTCCCAGCTGGTTTATCTGTATGGTGCCTATCTCACCTGGTTCATCTGTGTGGTGTCTGTCCCAACTAATTCACCTGGATTATCTGTGTGGAGACTGTCTCACCTGGTTTACCTCTGTGGTGTCAGTCTCACCTGGTTTATCTGTTTGGTGTCTGTCCCAACTACTTCACCTGGTTTATCTGTGTGGTGTCTGTCCCACCTGGTTTATCTGTGTGGTTTCTGCCCCACCTGGTATATCTGAGTGGTGCCTCTCTCACCCGGTATATCTGTGTGGTGTCTGTCCCAACTACTTAATCTGGTTTATCTGAATGGTGCCTGTCCCAACTACTTCACCTGGTTTATCTGTGTGGTGCCTGTCCCAACTACTTCACCTGGTTTATCTGTGTGCTGCGTGTCTCACCTGGTTTTTCTGTGTGGTGCCTGTCCCATCTGGTTCATCTGTGTGGTGACTCTCCCATCTGGATTATCTGTGTGGTGCCTGTCTGAACCTGGTTTATCTCTGTGTTGTCAGTCTCACCTGGTTTATCTGTGTGGTGTCTGTCCCAACTACTTCATCTGGTTTATCTGTGTGGTGTCTGTCCCACCTGGTTTAACTGTGTGGTTCCTGCCCCACCTGGTATATCTGAGTGGTGCCTCTCTCACCTGGTATATCTGTGTGGTGTCTGTCCTTATCTGTATGGTGCCTGTCCCAACTACTTCACCTGGTTTATCTGTGCGGTGCCTGTCCCACCTTGTTTATCTGTGTGGTTCCTGCCCGACCTGGTATATCTGAGTGGTGCCTGTCCCACCTGGTTTATCTGTGTGGTGTCTGTCTCACCATGTTTATCTCTGTGGTGTAAGTCTCACCTGGTTTATCTGTGTGGTGTCTGTCTTACAAGGTTTATCTGTGTGGAGAATGTCTCACCTGGTTTACCTCTGTGGTGTCAGTCTCACCTGGTTTATCTGTTTGGTATCTGTCCCAACTACTTCACCTGGTTTATCTGTGTGGAGCCTGTTCCAACTGCTTCACCTGGTTTATCTGTGTGGTGTCTGTCCCAACTACTTGACCTGGTTTAACTGTGTGGTGCCTGTCCCAGTAACTTCACCTAGATTATCTGTGTGGTGCCTGTCCCAGCTGGTTTATCTGTATGGTGCCTATCTCACCTGGTTCATCTGTGTGGTGTCTGTCCCAACTAATTCACCTGGATTATCTGTGTGGAGACTGTCTCACCTGGTTTACCTCTGTGGTGTCAGTCTCACCTGGTTTATCTGTTTGGTGTCTGTCCCAACTACTTCACCTGGTTTATCTGTGTGGTGTCTGTCCCACCTGGTTTATCTGTGTGGTTTCTGCCCCACCTGGTATATCTGAGTGGTGCCTCTCTCACCCGGTATATCTGTGTGGTGTCTGTCCCAACTACTTAATCTGGTTTATCTGAATGGTGCCTGTCCCAACTACTTCACCTGGTTTATCTGTGTGGTGCCTGTCCCAACTACTTCACCTGGTTTATCTGTGTGCTGCGTGTCTCACCTGGTTTTTCTGTGTGGTGCCTGTCCCATCTGGTTCATCTGTGTGGTGACTCTCCCATCTGGATTATCTGTGTGGTGCCTGTCTGAACCTGGTTTATCTCTGTGGTGTCAGTCTCACCTGGTTTATCTGTGTGGTGCCTGTCCCAACTACTTCACCTGGTTAATCTGTGTGCTGTCTGCCCCAACTGTTTCACCTGGTTTATCTGTGTGGTGTCTGCCCCAACAGCTTCACCTGGTTTATCTCTGTGGTGCCTGTCGTACTTGGTTTATCTGTGTGGTGTCTGTCCCACCTGGTTTATCTGTGTGGTTCCTGCCCCACCTGGCATATCAGAGTGGTCTCTGTCCCGTCTGGATTATCTGTATGGTGCCTGTCTCACCTGGTTTATCTCTGTGATGTCAGTCTCACCTGGTTTATCTGTGTGTTGTTTGTCTCACCAGGTTTATCTGTGTGGTGTCTGTCCCAACTAATTCACCAGGTTAATAGTGTGGTGTCTGTCCCAACTCCATCACCTGGTTTATCTGTGTGGTACCTGTCCCACCTGGTTTATTTGTGGGTGCCTGTCCCACCTGGTTTATCTGTGTGGTGTCTGTCTCACCTGGTTTATCTGTGTGGAATCTGTCTCACCTAGTTTATCTATGTGCTGCCTGTCTCACCTGGTTTATCTGTGTGGTGCCTGTCTCACCTGCTTTATCTGTGTGGTGCCATTCTCAACTGCTTCACCTGGTTTATCTGTGTGGTGTCTGTCCGAACTACTTCACCTGGTTTATCTGTGTGGTGCGTGTCCCATCTGGTTTATCTGTATGGTGCCTATCTCACCTGGTTCATCTGTGTGGTGTCTGTCCCAACTACTTCACCTGGTTTAAATGTGTGGTGCCTGTCTCAACTACTTCACCTGGTTTATCTGTGTGGTGCCTGTCACACCTGGTTTATCTGTGTGGTGCCTGTCCTACTTGGTTTATCTGTGTGGTGCCTGTCTCATCTGGTTTATCTGTGTGGTGCCTATCTCACCTGGTTTATCTGTGTGGTTCCTGCCCGACCTGGTATATCTGAGTGGTGCCTGTCTCACCTGGTTTATCTGTGTGGTGTCTGTCTCACCTGGTTTATCTCTGTCATGTCAGTCTCACCTGGTTTATCTGTGTGGTGTCTTTCTCACCAGGTTTATCTGTGTGGTGTCTGTCCCAACTACTTCACCTGGTTTATCTGTGTGGTGCCTGTCCCACATTGTTTATCTGTGTGGTATCTGTCTCACCTGGTCTTTCTGTCTGGTGTCTGTCCCAACTACTTCACCTGGTTTATCTGTGTGGTGCCTGTCCCACCTTGTTTATCTATGAGGTATCTGACTCACCTGGTTTTTCTGTCTGGTGTCTGTCCCAACTACTTCACCTGGTTTATATGTGTGGTGCCTGTCCCACCTTGTTTATCTGTGTGGTTCCTGCCCGACCTGGTATATCTGAGTGGTGCCTGTCCCACCTGGTTTATCTGTGTGGTGTCTGTCTCACCATGTTTATCTCTGTGTTGTAAGTCTCACCTGGTTTATCTGTGTGGTGTCTGTCTTACAAGGTTTATATGTGTGGTGTCTGTCCCAACTACTTCACCTGGTTTATCTGTGTGGAGCCTGTTCCAACTGCTTCACCTGGTTTATCTGTGTGGTGTCTGTCCCAACTACTTGACCTGGTTTAACTGTGTGGTGCCTGTCCCAGTAACTTCACCTAGATTATCTGTGTGGTGCCTGTTCCAGCTGGTTTATCTGTATGGTGCCTATCTCAGCTGGTTCATCTGTGTGGTGTCTGTCCGAACTAATTCACGTGGTTTATCTGTGTGGAGCCTGTCTCACCTGGTTTACCTCTGTGGTGTCAGTCTCACCTGGTTTATCTGTTTGGTGTCTGTCCCAACTACTTCATCTGGTTTATCTGTGTGGTGTCTGTCCCACCTGGTTTAATTGTGTGGTTCCTGCCCCACCTGGTATATCTGAGTGGTGCCTCTCTCACCTGGTATATCTGTGTGGTGTCTGTCCTTATCTGTATGGTGCCTGTCCCAACTACTTCACCTGGTTTATCTGTGTGTTGCCTGTCCCAACTACTTCACCTGGTTTATCTGTGTGCTGCGTGTCTCACCTGGTTTTTCTGTGTGGTGCCTGTCCCATCTGGTTCATCTGTGTGGTGACTCTCCCATCTGGATTATCTGTGTGGTGCCTGTCTGAACCTGGTTTATCTCTGTGGTGTCAGTCTCACCTGGTTTATCTGTGTGGTGCCTGTCCCAACTACTTCACCTGGTTAATCTGTGTGCTATCTGCCCCAACTGTTTCACCTGGTTTATCTGTGTTGTGTCTGCCCCAACTGCTTCACCTGGTTTATCTGTGTGGTGACTGTCCTACTTGGTTTAACTGTGTGGTGTCAGTCTCACCTGGTTTATCTGTGTGGTGTCTTTCTCACCAGGTTTATATTTGTGGTGTCTGTCCTTATCTGTATGGTGCCTGTCCCAACTACTTCACCTGGTTTATCTGTGTGTTGCCTGTCCCAACTACTTCACCTGGTTTATCTGTGTGCTGCGTGTCTCACCTGGTTTTTCTGTGTGGTGCCTGTCCCATCTGGTTCATCTGTGTGGTGACTCTCCCATCTGGATTATCTGTGTGGTGCCTGTCTGAACCTGGTTTATCTCTGTGGTGTCAGTCTCACCTGGTTTATCTGTGTGGTGCCTGTCCCAACTACTTCACCTGGTTAATCTGTGTGCTGTCTGCCCCAACTGTTTCACCTGGTTTATCTGTGTGGTGTCTGCCCCAACTGCTTCACCTGGTTTATCTGTGTGGTGACTGTCCTACTTGGTTTAACTGTGTGGTGTCAGTCTCACCTGGTTTATCTGTGTGGTGTCTTTCTCACCAGGTTTATATTTGTGGTGTCTGTCCCAACTACTTCACCTGGTTTATCTGTGTGGTGCCTGTCCCACCTTGTTTATCTGTGTGGTATCTGTCTCACCTGGTTTTTCTGTCTGGTGTCTGTCCCAACTACTTCACCTGGTTTATGTGTGCGGTGCCTGTCCCACCTTGTTTATCTCTGTGGTTCCTGCCCGACCTGGTATATCTGAGTGGTGCCTGTCCCACCTGGTTTATCTGTGTGGTGTCTGTCTCACCATGTTTATCTCTGTGGTGTAAGTCTCAGTTGGTTTATCTGTGTGGTGTCTGTCTCACCAGGTTTATCTGTGTGGTGTCTGTCCCAACTACTTCACCTGGTTTATCTGTGTGGAGCCTGTTCCAACTGCTTCACCTGGTTTATCTGTGTGGTGTCTGTCCCAACTACTTGACCTGGTTTAACTGTGTGCTGCGTGTCTCACCTGTTTTTTCTGTGTGGTGCCTGTCCCATCTGGTTCATCTGTGTGGTGACTCTCCCATCTGGATTATCTGTGTGGTGCCTGTCCCAACTACTTCACCTGGTTTATCTGTGCGGTGCCTGTCCCACCTGGTTTATCTGTGTGGTTCCTGCCCCACCTGGTATATCTGAGTGGTGACTGTCCCATCTGGATTATCTGTATGGTGCCTGTCTCACCTGGTATATCTCTGTGATGTCAGTCTCACCTGGTTTATCTGTGTGTTGTTTGTCTCACCAGGTTTATCTGTGTGGTGTCTGTCCCAACTACTTCACCAGGTTAATAGTGTGGTGTCTGTCCCAACTCCATCACCTGGTTTATCTGTGTGGTACCTGTCCCACCTGGTTTATTTGTGGGTGCCTGTTCCACCAGGTTTATCTGTGTGGTGTCTGTCTCACCTGGTTTATCTGTGTGGAATCTGTCTCACCTAGTTTATCTGTGTGCTGCCTGTCCCACCTGGTTTATCTGTGTGGTGCCTGTCTCACCTGCTTTATCTGTGTTGTCTGTCCCAACTACTTCACCTGGTTTATCTGTGTGGTGACTGTCCCACCTGGTTTATCTGTGTGGTTCCTGCCCCACCTGGTATATCTGAGTGGTGTCTGTCTCACCTGGTATATCTGTGTGGTGTCTGTCCCAACTACTTCACCTGGTTTATCTGTGTGGTGCCTGTCCCAACTACTTCACCTGGTTTATCTGTGTGGTGCCTGTCCCATCTGGTTCATCTGTGTGGTGACTGTCCCATCTGGATTATCTGTGTGGTGCCTGTCTGAACCTGGTTTATCTCTGTGGTGTCAGTCTCACCTGGTTTATCTGTGTGGTGCCTGTCACAACTACTTCACCTGTTTAATCTGTGTGGTGTCTGTCCCAACTACTTCACCAGGTTAATAGTGTGGCGTCTGTCCCAACTCCATCACCTGATTTATCTGTGTGGTACCTGTCCCACCTGGTTTATCAGTGGGTGCCTGTCCCACCTGGTTTATCTGTGTGGTGTCTGTCTCACCTGGTTTATCTGAGTGGAATCTGTCTCACCTAGTTTATCTGTGTGGTGCCTGTCCCACCTGGTTTATCTGTGTGGTGTCTGTCTCACCTGGTTTATCTCTGTGGTGCCAGTCTCACCTGGTTTATCTGTGTGGTGTCTGTCTCACCTGGTTTATCTGTGTGGTGCCTGTCCCAACTACTTCACCTGCTTTATCTATGTGGTGCCTGTCCCAACTACTTCACCTGGTTTATCTGTGTGGCGTCTGTCCCAACTGCTTCACCTGGTAATTTCTGTGTGGTGCCTATGTCACCTGGTATATCAGTGTGGTGTCAGCCCCAACAACTTCACCTGGTTTATCTGTGTGGTGTCTGTCCCAACTACATCACCAGGTTTATCTGTGCGGTGTCTGTCCCACCTGGTTTATCTGTGTGGTTCCTACCCAACCTGGTATATCTGAGTGGTTCCTGTCTCACCTGGTTTACCTGTGTGGTGTCTGTCTCACCTGGTTTATCTCTGTGGTGTCAGTCTCACCTGGTTTATCTGTGTGGTGTCTTTCTCACCAGGTTTATATTTGTGGTGTCTGTCCCAACTACTTCACCTGGTTTATCTGTGTGGTGCCTGTCCCACCTTGTTTATCTGTGTGGTATATGTCTCACCTGGTTTTTCTGTCTGGTGTCTGTCCCAACTACTTCACCTGGTTTATCTGTGTGGAGCCTGTTCCAACTGCTTCACCTGGTTTATCTGTGTGGTGTCTGTCCCAACTACTTGACCTGGTTTAACTGTGTGGTGCCTGTCCCAGTAACTTCACCGAGATTATCTGTGTGGTGCCTGTCCTAGCTGGTTTATCTGTGTGGTGCCTATCTCACCTGGTTCATCTGTGTGGTGTCTGTCCCAACTAATTCACCTGGATTATCTGTGTGGAGCCTGTCTCACCTGGTTTACCTCTGTGGTGTCAGTCTCACCTGGTTTATCTGTTTGGTGTCTGTCCCAACTACTTCACCTGGTTTATCTGTGTGGTGTCTGTCCCACCTGGTTTATCTCTGTGGTTCCTGCCCCACCTGGTATATCTGAGTGGTGCCACTCTCACCCGGTATATCTGTGTGGTGTCTGTCCCAACTACTTAATCTGGTTTATCTGAATGGTGCCTGTCCCAACTACTTCACCTGGTTTATCTGTGTGGTGCCTGTCCCAACTACTTCACCTGGTTTATCTGTGTGCTGCGTGTCTCACCTGGTTTTTCTGTGTGGTGCCTGTCCCATCTGGTTCATCTGTGTGGTGACTCTCCCATCTGGATTATCTGTGTGGTGCCTGTCTGAACCTGGTTTATCTCTGTAGTGTCAGTCTCACCTGGTTTATCTGTGTGGTGCCTGTCCCAACTACTTCACCTGATTAATCTGTGTGCTGTCTTCCCCAACTGTTTCACCTTTTTTATCTGTGTGGTGTCTGCCCCAACTGCTTCACCTGGTTTATCTGTGTGGTGCCTGTCGTACTTGGTTTATCTGTGTGGTGTCTGTCCCACCTGGTTTATCTGTGTGGTTCCTGCCCCACCTGGCATATCGGAGTGGTGACTGTCCCATCTGGATTATCTGTATGGTGCCTGTCTCACCTGGTTTATCTCTGTGATGTCAGTCTCACCTGGTTTATCTGTGTGTTGTTTGTCTCACCAGGTTTATCTGTGTGGTGTCTGTCCCAACTACTTCACCAGGTTAATAGTGTGGTGTCTGTCCCAACTCCATCACCTGGTTTATCTGTGTGGTACCTGTCCCACCTGGTTTATTTGTGGGTGCCTGTCCCACCTGGTTTATCTGTGTGGTGTCTGTCTCACCTGGTTTATCTGTGTGGAATCTGTCTCACCTAGTTTATCTGTGTGCTGCCTGTCCCACCTGGTTTATCTGTGTGGTGCCTGTCTCACCTGCTTTATCTGTGTGGTGCCATTCTCAACTGCTTCACCTGGTTTATCTGTGTGGTGTCTGTCCCAACTTCTTCACCTGGTTTATCTGTGTGGTGCCTGTCCCATCTGGTTTATCTGTATGGTGCCTATCTCACCTGGTTCATCTGTGTGGTGTCTGTCCCAACTACTTCACCTGGTTTATCTGTGTGGTGCCTGTCTCAACTACTTCACCTGGTTTATCTGTGTGGTGCCTGTCTCACCTGGTTTATCTGTGTGGTGCCTGTCCTACTTGGTTTATCTGTGTGGTGCCTGTCTCATCTGGTTTATCTGTGTGGTGCCTATCTCACCTGGTTTATCTGTGTGGTTCCTGCCCGACCTGGTATATCTGAGTGGTGCCTGTCTCACCTGGTTTATCTGTGTGGTGTCTGTCTCACCTGGTTTATCTCTGTCATGTCAGTCTCACCTGGTTTATCTGTGTGGTGTCTTTCTCACCAGGTTTATCTGTGTGGTGTCTGTCCCAACTACTTCACCTGGTTTATCTGTGTGGTGCCTGTCCCACATTGTTTATCTGTGTGGTATCTGTCTCACCTGATCTTTCTGTCTGGTGTCTGTCCCAACTACTTCACCTGGTTTATCTGTGTGGTGCCTGTCCCACCTTGTTTATCTGTGTGGTATCTGTCTCACCTGGTTTTTCTGTCTGGTGTCTGTCCCAACTACTTCACCTGGTTTATCTGTGCGGTGCCTGTCCCACCTTGTTTATCTGTGTGGTTCCTGCCCGACCTGGTATATCTGAGTGGTGCCTGTCCCACCTGGTTTATCTGTGTGGTGTCTGTCTCACCATGTTTATCTCTGTGGTGTAAGTCTCACCTGGTTTATCTGTGTGGTGTCTGTCTTACAAGGTTTATCTGTGTGGAGAATGTCTCACCTGGTTTACCTCTGTGGTGTCAGTCTCACCTGGTTTATCTGTTTGGTATCTGTCCCAACTACTTCACCTGGTTTATCTGTGTGGAGCCTGTTCCAACTGCTTCACCTGGTTTATCTGAGTGGTGTCTGTCCCAACTACTTGACCTGGTTTAACTGTGATGTGCCTGTCCCAGTAACTTCACCTAGATTATCTGTGTGGTGCCTGTCCCAGCTGGTTTATCTGTATGGTGCCTATCTCACCTGGTTCATCTGTGTGGTGTCTGTCCGAACTAATTCACCTGGTTTATCTGTGTGGAGAATGTCTCACCTGGTTTACCTCTGTGGTGTCAGTCTCACCTGGTTTATCTGTTTGGTATCTGTCCCAACTACTTCACCTGGTTTATCTGTGTGGTGTCTGTCCCACCTGGTTTAACTGTGTGGTTCCTGCCTGACCTGGTATATCTGAGTGGTGCCTCTCTCACCTGGTATATCTGTGTGGTGTCTGTCCCAACTACTTAATCTGGTTTATCTGTATGGTGCCTGTCCCACTACTTCACCTGGTTAATCTGTGTGCTGTCTGCCCCAACTGTTTCACCTGGTTTATCTGTGTGGTGTCTGCCCCAACTGCTTCACCTGGTTTATCTGTGTGGTGACTGTCCTACTTGGTTTAACTGTGTTGTGCCTGTCTCATCTGGCTTATCTGTGTGGTGCCTATCTCACCTGGTTTATCTGTATGGTTCCTGCCCGACCTGGTATATCTGAGTGGTGCCTGTCTCACCTGGTTTATCTGTGTGGTGTCTGTCTCACCTGGTTTATATCTGTGGTATCAGTCTCACCTGGTTTATCTGTGTGGTGTCTTTCTCACCAGGTTTATCTGTGTGGTGTCTGTCCCAACTACTTCACCTGGTTTATCTGTGTGGTGCCTGTCCCACCTTGTTTACCTGTGTGGTATCTGTCTAACCTGGTTTTTCTGTCTGGTGTCTGTCCCAACTACTTCACCTGGTTTATCTGTGCGGTGCCTGTCCCACCTTGTTTATCTGTGTGGTTCCTGCCCGACCTGGTATATCTGAGTGGTGCCTGTCCCACCTGGTTTATCTGTGTGGTGTCTGTCTCACCATGTTTATCTCTGTGGTGTAAGTCTCACCTGGTTTATCTGTGTGGTGTCTGTCTCACAAGGTTTATCTGTGTGGTGTCTGTCCCAACTACTTCACCTGGTTTATCTGTGTGGAGCCTGTTCCAACTGCTTCACCTGGTTTATCTGTGTGGTGTCTGTCCCTACTACTTGACCTGGTTTAACTGTGTGGTGCCTGTCCCAGTAACTTCACCTAGATTATCTGTGTGGTGCCTATCCCAACTGGTTTATCTGTATGGTGCCTATCTCACCTGGTTCATCTGTGTGGTGTCTGTCCGAACTAATTCACCAGGTTTATCTGTGTGGAGCCTGTCTCACCTGGTTTACCTCTGTGGTGTCAGTCTCACATGGTTTATCTGTTTGGTGTCTGTCCCAACTACTTCACCTGGTTTATCTGTGAGGTGTCTGTCCCACCTGGTTTATCTGTGTGGTTCCTGCCCCACCTGGTATATCTGAGTGGTGCCTCTCTCACCTGGTATATCTGTGTGGTGTCTGTCCCAACTACATAATCTGGTTTATCTGTATGGTGCCTGTCCCAACTACTTCACCTGGTTTATCTATGTGGTGCCTGTCCCAACTATTTCACCTGGTTTATCTGTGTGCTGCGTGTCTCACCTGGATTTTCTGTGTGGTGCCTGTCCCATCTGGTTCATCTGTGTGGTGACTCTCCCATCTGGATTATCTGTGTGGTGCCTGTCCCAACTACTTCACCTGGTTTATCTGTGCGGTGCCTGTCCCACCTGGTTTATCTGTGTGGTTCCTGCCCCACCTGGTATATCTGAGTGGTGACTGTCCCATCTGGATTATCTGTATGGTGCCTGTCTCACCTGGTATATCTCTGTGATGTCAGTCTCACCTGGTTTATCTGTGTGTTGTTTGTCCCACCAGGTTTATCTGTGTGGTGTCTGTCCCAACTACTTCACCAGGTTAATAGTGTGGTGTCTGTCCCAACTCCATCACCTGGTTTATCTGTGTGGTACCTGTCCCACCTGGTTTATTTGTGGGTGCCTGTTCCACCAGGTTTATCTGTGTGGTGTCTGTCTCACCTGGTTTATCTGTGTGGAATCTGTCTCACCTAGTTTATCTGTGTGCTGCCTGTCCCACCTGGTTTATCTGTGTGGTGCCTGTCTCACCTGCTTTATCTGTGTTGTCTGTCCCAACTACTTCACCTGGTTTATCTGTGTGGTGACTGTCCCACCTGGTTTATCTGTGTGGTTCCTGCCCCACCTGGTATATCTGAGTGGTGTCTGTCTCACCTGGTATATCTGTGTGGTGTCTGTCCCAACTACTTCACCTGGTTTATCTGTGTGGTGCCTGTCCCAACTACTTCACCTGGTTTATCTGTGTGGTGCCTGTCCCATCTGGTTCATCTGTGTGGTGACTGTCCCATCTGGATTATCTGTGTGGTGCCTGTCTGAACCTGGTTTATCTCTGTGGTGTCAGTCTCACCTGGTTTATCTGTGTGGTGCCTGTCACAACTACTTCACCTGTTTAATCTGTGTGGTGTCTGTCCCAGCTACTTCACCAGGTTAATAGTGTGGCGTCTGTCCCAACTCCATCACCTGATTTATCTGTGTGGTACCTGTCCCACCTGGTTTATCAGAGGGTGCCTGTCCCACCTGGTTTATCTGTGTGGTGTCTGTCTCACCTGGTTTATCTGAGTGGAATCTGTCTCACCTAGTTTATCTGTGTGGTGCCTGTCCCACCTGGTTTATCTGTGTGGTGACTGTCTCACCTGGTTTATCTCTGTGGTGCCAGTCTCACCTGGTTTATCTGTGTGGTGTCTGTCTCACCTGGTTTATCTGTGTGGTGCCTGTCCCAACTACTTCACCTGGTTTATCTATGTGGTGCCTGTCCCAACTACTTCACCTGGTTTATCTGTGTGGCGTCTGTCCCAACTGCTTCACCTGGTAATTTCTGTGTGGTGCCTATGTCACCTGGTATATCAGTGTGGTGTCAGCCCCAACAACTTCACCTGGTTTATCTGTGTGGTGTCTGTCCCAACTACATCACCAGGTTTATCTGTGCGGTGTCTGTCCCACCTGGTTTATCTGTGTGGTTCCTACCCAACCTGGTATATCTGAGTGGTTCCTGTCTCACCTGGTTTACCTGTGTGGTGTCTGTCTCACCTGGTTTATCTCTGTGGTGTCAGTCTCACCTGGTTTATCTGTGTGGTGTCTTTCTCACCAGGTTTATATTTGTGGTGTCTGTCCCAACTACTTCACCTGGTTTATCTGTGTGGTGCCTGTCCCACCTTGTTTATCTGTGTGGTATCTGTCTCACCTGGTTTTTCTGTCTGGTGTCTGTCCCAACTACTTCACCTGGTTTATCTGTGTGGAGCCTGTTCCAACTGCTTCACCTGGTTTATCTGTGTGGTGTCTGTCCCAACTACTTGACCTGGTTTAACTGTGTGGTGCCTGTCCCAGTAACTTCACCGAGATTATCTGTGTGGTGCCTGTCCTAGCTGGTTTATCTGTATGGTGCCTATCTCACCTGGTTCATCTGTGTGGTGTCTGTCCCAACTAATTCACCTGGATTATCTGTGTGGAGCCTGTCTCACCTGGTTTACCTCTGTGGTGTCAGTCTCACCTGGTTTATCTGTTTGGTGTCTGTCCCAACTACTTCACCTGGTTTATCTGTGTGGTGTCTGTCCCACCTGGTTTATCTCTGTGGTTCCTGCCCCACCTGGTATATCTGAGTGGTGCCACTCTCACCCGGTATATCTGTGTGGTGTCTGTCCCAACTACTTAATCTGGTTTATCTGAATGGTGCCTGTCCCAACTACTTCACCTGGTTTATCTGTGTGGTGCCTGTTCCAACTACTTCACCTGGTTTATCTGTGTGCTGCGTGTCTCACCTGGTTTTTCTGTGTGGTGCCTGTCCCATCTGGTTCATCTGTGTGGTGACTCTCCCATCTGGATTATCTGTGTGGTGCCTGTCTGAACCTGGTTTATCTCTGTAGTGTCAGTCTCACCTAGTTTATCTGTGTGGTGCCTGTCCCAACTACTTCACCTGATTAATCTGTGTGCTGTCTTCCCCAACTGTTTCACCTGGTTTATCTGTGTGGTGTCTGCCCCAACTGCTTCACCTGGTTTATCTGTGTGGTGCCTGTCGTACTTGGTTTATCTGTGTGGTGTCTGTCCCACCTGGTTTATCTGTGTGGTTCCTGCCCCACCTGGCATATCGGAGTGGTGACTGTCCCATCTGGATTATCTGTATGGTGCCTGTCTCACCTGGTTTATCTCTGTGATGTCAGTCTCACCTGGTTTATCTGTGTGTTGTTTGTCTCACCAGGTTTATCTGTGTGGTGTCTGTCCCAACTACTTCACCAGGTTAATAGTGTGGTGTCTGTCCCAACTCCATCACCTGGTTTATCTGTGTGGTACCTGTCCCACCTGGTTTATTTGTGGGTGCCTGTCCCACCTGGTTTATCTGTGTGGTGTCTGTCTCACCTGGTTTATCTGTGTGGAATCTGTCTCACCTAGTTTATCTGTGTGCTGCCTGTCCCACCTGGTTTATCTGTGTGGTGCCTGTCTCACCTGCTTTATCTGTGTGGTGCCATTCTCAACTGCTTCACCTGGTTTATCTGTGTGGTGTCTGTCCCAACTACTTCACCTGGTTTATCTGTGTGGTGCCTGTCCCATCTGGTTTATCTGTATGGTGCCTATCTCACCTGGTTCATCTGTGTGGTGTCTGTCCCAACTACTTCACCTGGTTTATCTGTGTGGTGCCTGTCTCAACTACTTCACCTGGTTTATCTGTGTGGTGCCTGTCTCACCTGGTTTATCTGTGTGGTGCCTGTCCTACTTGGTTTATCTGTGTGGTGCCTGTCTCATCTGGTTTATCTGTGTGGTGCCTATCTCACCTGGTTTATCTGTGTGGTTCCTGCCCGACCTGGTATATCTGAGTGGTGCCTGTCTCACCTGGTTTATCTGTGTGGTGTCTGTCTCACCTGGTTTATCTCTGTCATGTCAGTCTCACCTGGTTTATCTGTGTGGTGTCTTTCTCACCAGGTTTATCTGTGTGGTGTCTGTCCCAACTACTTCACCTGGTTTATCTGTGTGGTGCCTGTCCCACATTGTTTATCTGTGTGGTATCTGTCTCACCTGATCTTTCTGTCTGGTGTCTGTCCCAACTACTTCACCTGGTTTATCTGTGTGGTGCCTGTCCCACCTTGTTTATCTGTGTGGTATCTGTCTCACCTGGTTTTTCTGTCTGGTGTCTGTCCCAACTACTTCACCTGGTTTATCTGTGCGGTGCCTGTCCCACCTTGTTTATCTGTGTGGTTCCTGCCCGACCTGGTATATCTGAGTGGTGCCTGTCCCACCTGGTTTATCTGTGTGGTGTCTGTCTCACCATGTTTATCTCTGTGGTGTAAGTCTCACCTGGTTTATCTGTGTGGTGTCTGTCTTACAAGGTTTATCTGTGTGGAGAATGTCTCACCTGGTTTACCTCTGTGGTGTCAGTCTCACCTGGTTTATCTGTTTGGTATCTGTCCCAACTACTTCACCTGGTTTATCTGTGTGGAGCCTGTTCCAACTGCTTCACCTGGTTTATCTGAGTGGTGTCTGTCCCAACTACTTGACCTGGTTTAACTGTGTGGTGCCTGTCCCAGTAACTTCACCTAGATTATCTGTGTGGTGCCTGTCCCAGCTGGTTTATCTGTATGGTGCCTATCTCACCTGGTTCATCTGTGTGGTGTCTGTCCGAACTAATTCACCTGGTTTATCTGTGTGGAGAATGTCTCACCTGGTTTACCTCTGTGGTGTCAGTCTCACCTGGTTTATCTGTTTGGTATCTGTCCCAACTACTTCACCTGGTTTATCTGTGTGGTGTCTGTCCCACCTGGTTTAACTGTGTGGTTCCTGCCTGACCTGGTATATCTGAGTGGTGCCTCTCTCACCTGGTATATCTGTGTGGTGTCTGTCCCAACTACTTAATCTGGTTTATCTGTATGGTGCCTGTCCCACTACTTCACCTGGTTAATCTGTGTGCTGTCTGCCCCAACTGTTTCACCTGGTTTATCTGTGTGGTGTCTGCCCCAACTGCTTCACCTGGTTTATCTGTGTGGTGACTGTCCTACTTGGTTTAACTGTGTGGTGCCTGTCTCATCTGGCTTATCTGTGTGGTGCCTATCTCACCTGGTTTATCTGTATGGTTCCTGCCCGACCTGGTATATCTAAGTGGTGCCTGTCTCACCTGGTTTATCTGTGTGGTGTCTGTCTCACCTGGTTTATATCTGTGGTATCAGTCTCACCTGGTTTATCTGTGTGGTGTCTTTCTCACCAGGTTTATCTGTGTGGTGTCTGTCCCAACTACTTCACCTGGTTTATCTGTGTGGTGCCTGTCCCACCTTGTTTACCTGTGTGGTATCTGTCTAACCTGGTTTTTCTGTCTGGTGTCTGTCCCAACTACTTCACCTGGTTTATCTGTGCGGTGCCTGTCCCACCTTGTTTATCTGTGTGGTTCCTGCCCGACCTGGTATATCTGAGTGGTGCCTGTCCCACCTGGTTTATCTGTGTGGTGTCTGTCTCACCATGTTTATCTCTGTGGTGTAAGTCTCACCTGGTTTATCTGTGTGGTGTCTGTCTCACAAGGTTTATCTGTGTGGTGTCTGTCCCAACTACTTCACCTGGTTTATCTGTGTGGAGCCTGTTCCAACTGCTTCACCTGGTTTATCTGTGTGGTGTCTGTCCCTACTACTTGACCTGGTTTAACTGTGTGGTGCCTGTCCCAGTAACTTCACCTAGATTATCTGTGTGGTGCCTATCCCAACTGGTTTATCTGTATGGTGCCTATCTCACCTGGTTCATCTGTGTGGTGTCTGTCCGAACTAATTCACCAGGTTTATCTGTGTGGAGCCTGTCTCACCTGGTTTACCTCTGTGGTGTCAGTCTCACCTGGTTTATCTGTTTGGTGTCTGTCCCAACTACTTCACCTGGTTTATCTGTGAGGTGTCTGTCCCACCTGGTTTATCTGTGTGGTTCCTGCCCCACCTGGTATATCTGAGTGGTGCCTCTCTCACCTGGTATATCTGTGTGGTGTCTGTCCCAACTACATAATCTGGTTTATCTGTATGGTGCCTGTCCCAACTACTTCACCTGGTTTATCTATGTGGTGCCTGTCCCAACTATTTCACCTGGTTTATCTGTGTGCTGCGTGTCTCACCTGGTTTTTCTGTGTGGTGCCTGTCCCATCTGGTTCATCTGTGTGGTGACTCTCCCATCTGGATTATCTGTGTGGTGCCTGTCTGAACCTGGTTTATCTCTGTGGTGTCAGTCTCACCTGGTTTATCTGTGTGGTGCCTGTCACAACTACTTCACCTGTTTAATCTGTGTGGTGTCTGTCCCAGCTACTTCACCAGGTTAATAGTGTGGCGTCTGTCCCAACTCCATCACCTGATTTATCTGTGTGGTACCTGTCCCACCTGGTTTATCAGTGGGTGCCTGTCCCACCTGGTTTATCTGTGTGGTGTCTGTCTCACCTGGTTTATCTGAGTGGAATCTGTCTCACCTAGTTTATCTGTGTGGTGCCTGTCCCACCTGGTTTATCTGTGTGGTGACTGTCTCACCTGGTTTATCTCTGTGGTGCCAGTCTCACCTGGTTTATCTGTGTGGTGTCTGTCTCACCTGGTTTATCTGTGTGGTGCCTGTCCCAACTACTTCACCTGGTTTATCTATGTGGTGCCTGTCCCAACTACTTCACCTGGTTTATCTGTGTGGCGTCTGTCCCAACTGCTTCACCTGGTAATTTCTGTGTGGTGCCTATGTCACCTGGTATATCAGTGTGGTGTCAGCCCCAACAACTTCACCTGGTTTATCTGTGTGGTGTCTGTCCCAACTACATCACCAGGTTTATCTGTGCGGTGTCTGTCCCACCTGGTTTATCTGTGTGGTTCCTTCCCAACCTGGTATATCTGAGTGGTTCCTGTCTCACCTGGTTTACCTGTGTGGTGTCTGTCTCACCTGGTTTATCTCTGTGGTGTCAGACTCACCTGGTTTATCTGTGTGGTGTCTTTCTCACCAGGTTTATATTTGTGGTGTCTGTCCCAACTACTTCACCTGGTTTATCTGTGTGGTGCCTGTCCCACCTTGTTTATCTGTGTGGTATCTGTCTCACCTGGTTTTTCTGTCTGGTGTCTGTCCCAACTACTTCACCTGGTTTATCTGTGTGGAGCCTGTTCCAACTGCTTCACCTGGTTTATCTGTGTGGTGTCTGTCCCAACTACTTGACCTGGTTTAACTGTGTGGTGCCTGTCCCAGTAACTTCACCGAGATTATCTGTGTGGTGCCTGTCCTAGCTGGTTTATCTGTATGGTGCCTATCTCACCTGGTTCATCTGTGTGGTGTCTGTCCCAACTAATTCACCTGGATTATCTGTGTGGAGCCTGTCTCACCTGGTTTACCTCTGTGGTGTCAGTCTCACCTGGTTTATCTGTTTGGTGTCTGTCCCAACTACTTCACCTGGTTTATCTGTGTGGTGTCTGTCCCACCTGGTTTATCTCTGTGGTTCCTGCCCCACCTGGTATATCTGAGTGGTGCCACTCTCACCCGGTATATCTGTGTGGTGTCTGTCCCAACTACTTAATCTGGTTTATCTGAATGGTGCCTGTCCCAACTACTTCACCTGGTTTATCTGTGTGGTGCCTGTTCCAACTACTTCACCTGGTTTATCTGTGTGCTGCGTGTCTCACCTGGTTTTTCTGTGTGGTGCCTGTCCCATCTGGTTCATCTGTGTGGTGACTCTCCCATCTGGATTATCTGTGTGGTGCCTGTCTGAACCTGGTTTATCTCTGTAGTGTCAGTCTCACCTGGTTTATCTGTGTGGTGCCTGTCCCAACTACTTCACCTGATTAATCTGTGTGCTGTCTTCCCCAACTGTTTCACCTGGTTTATCTGTGTGGTGTCTGCCCCAACTGCTTCACCTGGTTTATCTGTGTGGTGCCTGTCGTACTTGGTTTATCTGTGTGGTGTCTGTCCCACCTGGTTTATCTGTGTGGTTCCTGCCCCACCTGGCATATCGGAGTGGTGACTGTCCCATCTGGATTATCTGTATGGTGCCTGTCTCACCTGGTTTATCTCTGTGATGTCAGTCTCACCTGGTTTATCTGTGTGTTGTTTGTCTCACCAGGTTTATCTGTGTGGTGTCTGTCCCAACTACTTCACCAGGTTAATAGTGTGGTGTCTGTCCCAACTCCATCACCTGGTTTATCTGTGTGGTACCTGTCCCACCTGGTTTATTTGTGGGTGCCTGTCCCACCTGGTTTATCTGTGTGGTGTCTGTCTCACCTGGTTTATCTGTGTGGAATCTGTCTCACCTAGTTTATCTGTGTGCTGCCTGTCCCACCTGGTTTATCTGTGTGGTGCCTGTCTCACCTGCTTTATCTGTGTGGTGCCATTCTCAACTGCTTCACCTGGTTTATCTGTGTGGTGTCTGTCCCAACTACTTCACCTGGTTTATCTGTGTGGTGCCTGTCCCATCTGGTTTATCTGTATGGTGCCTATCTCACCTGGTTCATCTGTGTGGTGTCTGTCCCAACTACTTCACCTGGTTTATCTGTGTGGTGCCTGTCTCAACTACTTCACCTGGTTTATCTGTGTGGTGCCTGTCTCACCTGGTTTATCTGTGTGGTGCCTGTCCTACTTGGTTTATCTGTGTGGTGCCTGTCTCATCTGGTTTATCTGTGTGGTGCCTATCTCACCTGGTTTATCTGTGTGGTTCCTGCCCGACCTGGTATATCTGAGTGGTGCCTGTCTCACCTGGTTTATCTGTGTGGTGTCTGTCTCACCTGGTTTATCTCTGTCATGTCAGTCTCACCTGGTTTATCTGTGTGGTGTCTTTCTCACCAGGTTTATCTGTGTGGTGTCTGTCCCAACTACTTCACCTGGTTTATCTGTGTGGTGCCTGTCCCACATTGTTTATCTGTGCGGTATCTGTCTCACCTGATCTTTCTGTCTGGTGTCTGTCCCAACTACTTCACCTGGTTTATCTGTGTGGTGCCTGTCCCACCTTGTTTATCTGTGTGGTATCTGTCTCACCTGGTTTTTCTGTCTGGTGTCTGTCCCAACTACTTCACCTGGTTTATCTGTGCGGTGCCTGTCCCACCTTGTTTATCTGTGTGGTTCCTGCCCCAACTGCTTCACCTGGTTTATCTGTGTGGTGACTGCCCCAACTGCTTCACCTGGTTTATCTGTGTGGTGACTGTCCTACTTGGTTTAACTGTGTGGTGCCTGTCTCATCTGGCTTATCTGTGTGGTGCCTATCTCACCTGGTTTATCTGTATGGTTCCTGCCCGACCTGGTATATCTGAGTGGTGCCTGTCTCACCTGGTTTATCTGTGTGGTGTCTGTCTCACCTGGTTTATATCTGTGGTATCAGTCTCACCTGGTTTATCTGTGTGGTGTCTTTCTCACCAGGTTTATCTGTGTGGTGTCTGTCCCAACTACTTCACCTGGTTTATCTGTGTGGTGCCTGTCCCACCTTGTTTACCTGTGTGGTATCTGTCTAACCTGGTTTTTCTGTCTGGTGTCTGTCCCAACTACTTCACCTGGTTTATCTGTGCGGTGCCTGTCCCACCTTGTTTATCTGTGTGGTTCCTGCCCGACCTGGTATATCTGAGTGGTGCCTGTCCCACCTGGTTTATCTGTGTGGTGTCTGTCTCACCATGTTTATCTCTGTGGTGTAAGTCTCACCTGGTTTATCTGTGTGGTGTCTGTCTCACAAGGTTTATCTGTGTGGTGTCTGTCCCAACTACTTCACCTGGTTTATCTGTGTGGAGCCTGTTCCAACTGCTTCACCTGGTTTATCTGTGTGGTGTCTGTCCCTACTACTTGACCTGGTTTAACTGTGTGGTGCCTGTCCCAGTAACTTCACCTAGATTATCTGTGTGGTGCCTGTCCCAACTGGTTTATCTGTATGGTGCCTATCTCACCTGGTTCATCTGTGTGGTGTCTGTCCGAACTAATTCACCAGGTTTATCTGTGTGGAGCCTGTCTCACCTGGTTTACCTCTGTGGTGTCAGTCTCACCTGGTTTATCTGTTTGGTGTCTGTCCCAACTACTTCACCTGGTTTATCTGTGAGGTGTCTGTCCCACCTGGTTTATCTGTGTGGTTCCTGCCCCACCTGGTATATCTGAGTGGTGCCTCTCTCACCTGGTATATCTGTGTGGTGTCTGTCCCAACTACATAATCTGGTTTATCTGTATGGTGCCTGTCCCAACTACTTCACCTGGTTTATCTATGTGGTGCCTGTCCCAACTATTTCACCTGGTTTCTCTGTGTGCTGCGTGTCTCACCTGGTTTTTCTGTGTGGTGCCTGTCCCATCTGGTTCATCTGTGTGGTGACTCTCCCATCTGGATTATCTGTGTGGTGCCTGTCTGAACCTGGTTTATCTCTGTGGTGTCAGTCTCACCTGGTTTATCTGTGTGGTGCCTGTCCCAACTACTTCACCTGGTTAATCTGTGTGCTGTCTGCCCCAACTGTTTCACCTGGTTTATCTGTGTGGTGTCTGTCCCAACTACTTTACCTGGTTTATCTGTGTGGTGCCTGTCCTACTTGGTTTATCTGTGTGGTTCCTGCCCCACCTGGTATATCTGAGTGGTGACTGTCCCATCTGGATTATCTGTATGGTGCCTGTCTCACCTGGTTTATCTCTGTGATGTCAGTCTCACCTGGTTTATCTGTGTGTTGTTTGTCTCACCAGGTTTATCTGTGTGGTGTCTGTCCCAACTACTTCACCAGGTTAATAGTGTGGTGTCTTTCCCAACTCCATCACCTGGTTTATCTGTGTGGTACCTGTCCCACCTGGTTTATTTGTGGGTGCCTGTCCCACCTGGTTTATCTGTGCGGTGCCTGTCTCACCTGCTTTATCTGTGTGGTGCCATTCTCAACTGCTTCACCTGGTTTATCTGTGTGGTGCCATTCTCAACTACTTCACCTGGTTTATCTGTGTGGTGCCTGTCTCAACTACTTCACCTGGTTTATCTGTGTGGTGCCTGTCTCACGTGGCTTATCTGTGTGGAGTCTGCCCCAACTGCTTCACCTGGTTTATCTGTGTGGTGCCTGTCCTACTTGTTTTATCTGTGTGGTGCCTGTCTCATCTGGTTTATCTGTGTGGTGCCTATCTCACCGGGTTTATCTGTGTGGTTCCTGCCCGACCTGGTTTATCTGAGTGGTGCCTGTCTCACCTGGTTTATCTGAGTGGTGCCTGTCTCACCTGGTTTATCTGTGTGGTGTCTGTCTCACCTGGTTTATCTCTGTGGTGTCAGTGTCACCTGGTTTATCTGTGTGGTGTCTTTCTCACCAGGTTTATCTGTGTGGTGTCTGTCCCAACTACTTCACCTGGTTTATCTGTGTGGTGCCTGTCCCACCTTGTTTATCTGTGTGGTATCTGTTTCACCTGGTTTTTCTGTCTGGTGTCTATCCCAACTACTTCACCTGGTTTATCTGTGCGGTGCCTGTCCCACCTTGTTTATCTGTGTGGTTCCTGCCCGACCTGGTATATCTGAGTGGTGCCTGTCCCACCTGGTTTATCTGTGTGGTGTCTGTCTCACCATGTTTATCTCTGTGTTGTAAGTCTCACTTGGTTTATCTGTGTGGTGTCTGTCTCACAAGGTTTATCTGTGTGGTGTCTGTCCCAACTACTTCACCTGGTTTATCTGTGTGGAGCCTGTTCCAACTGGTTTATCTGTATGGTGCCTATCTCACCTGGTTCATCTGTGTGGTGTCTGTCCCAACTAATTCACCTGGTTTATCTGTTTGGTGTCTGTCCCAACTACTTCACCTGGTTTATGTGTGTGGTTTCTGTTCCATCTGGTTTATCTGTGTGTTTCCTGCCCCACCTGGTATATCTGAGTGGTGCCTCTCTCACCTGGTATATCTGTGTGGTGTCTGTCCCAACTACCTAATCTGGTTTATCTGTATGGTGCCTGTCCCAACTACTTCACCTGGTTTATCTGTGTGGTGCCTGTCCCAACTACTTCACCTGGCTTATCTGTGTGCTGCGTGTCTCACCTGGTTTTTCTGTGTGGTGCCTGTCCCATCTGGTTCATCTGTGTGGTGACTCTCCCATCTGGATTATCTGTTTGGTGCCTGTCTGAACCTGGTTTATCTCTGTGGTGTCAGTCTCACCTGGTTTATCTGTGTGGTGCCTGTCCCAACTACTTCACCTGGTTAATCTGTGTGCTGTCTGCCCCAACTGTTTCACCTGGTTTATCTGTGTGGTGTCTGCCCCAACTGCTTCACCTGATTTATCTGTGAGGTGCCTGTCCTACTTGGTTTATCTGTGTGGTGCCTGTCTCATCTGGTTTATCTGTGTGGTGTCTGTCCCAACTACTTCACCTGGTTTATCTGTGTGGTTCCTGCCCCACCTGGTATATCTGAGTGGTGACTGTCCCATCTGGATTATCTGTATGGTGCCTGTCTCACCTGGTTTATCCCTGTGATGTCAGTCTCACCTGGTTTATCTGTGTGTTGTTTGTCTCACCAGGTTTATCTGTTTGGTGTCTGTCCCAACTACTTCACCAGGTTAATAATGTGGTGTCTTTCCCAACTCCATCACCTGGTTTATCCGTGTGGTACCAGTCCCACCTGGTTTATTTGTGGGTGCCTGTCCCACCTGGTTTATCTGTGTGGTGTCTGTCTCACTTGGTTTATCTGTGTGGAATCTGTCTCACCTAGTTTATCAGTGTGCTGCCTGTCCTACCTGGTTTATCTGTGTGGTGCCTGTCTCACCTGCTTTATCTGTGTGGTGCCATTCTCAACTGCTTCACCTGGTTTATCTGTGTGGTGTCTGTCCCAACGACTTCACGTGGTTTATCTGTGTGGTGCCTGTCTCAACTACTTCACCTGGTTTATCTGTGTGGTGTCTGCCCCAACTGCTTCACCTGGTTTATCTGTGTGGTGCCTGTCTCATCTGGTTTATCTGTGTGGTGCCTATCTCACCAGGTTTATCTGTGTGGTGTCTGTCCCAACTACTTCACCTGGTTTATCTGTGTGGTGCCTGTCCCACCTTGTTTATCTGTGTGGTATCTGTCTCACCTGGTTTTTCTGTCTGGTGTCTGTCCCAACTACTTCACCTGGTTTATCTGTGCGGTGCCTGTCCCACCTTGTTTATCTGTGTGGTTCCTGCCCGACCTGGTATATCTGAGTGGTGCCTGTCCCACCTGGTTTATCTGTGTGGTGTCTGTCTCACCATGTTTATCTCTGTGGTGTAAGTCTCACCTGGTTTATCTGTGTGGTGTCTGTCTCACAAGGTTTATCTGTGTGGTGTCTGCCCCAACTGCTTCACCTGGTTTATCTGTGTGGTGCCTGTCCTACTTGGTTTATCTGTGTGGTGCCTGTCTCATTTGGTTTATCTGTGTGGTGTCTGTCCCAACTACTTCACCTGGTTTATCTGTGTGGTTCCTGCCCCACCTGGTATATCTGAGTGGTGACTGTCCCATCTGGATTATTTGTATGGTGCCTGTCTCACCTGGTTTATCTCTGTGATGTCAGTCTCACCTGGTTTATCTGTGTGCTGTTTGTCTCACCAGGTTTATCTGTGTGGTATCTGTCCCAACTACTTCACCAGGTTAGTAGTGAGTTGTCTGTCCCAACTCCATCACCTGGTTTATCTGTGTGGTACCTGTCCCACCTGGTTTATTTGCGGGTGCTGTCCCACCTGGTTTATCTGTGTGGTGTCTGTCTCACCTGGTTTATCTGTGTGGAATCTGTCTCACCTAGTTTATCTGTGTGCTGCCTGTCCCACCTGGTTTATCTGTGTGGTGCCTGTCTCACCTGCTTTATCTGTGTGGTGCCATTCTCAACTGCTTCACCTGGTTTATCTGTGTGGTGTCTGTCCCAACTACTTCACCTGGTTTATCTGTGTGCTGCCTGTCCCACCTGGTTTATCTGTGTGGTGCCTGTCTCACCTGCTTTATCTGTGTGGTGCCATTCTCAACTGCTTCACCTGGTTTATCTGTGTGGTGTCTGTCCCAACTACTTCACCTGGTTTAACTGTGTGGTGCCTATCCGAGTAACTTCACCTAGATTATCTGTGTGGTGTCTGTCCCAGCTGGTTTATCTTTATGGTGCTTAACTCACCTGGTTCAACTGTGTGGTGTCTGTCCCAACTACTTCACCTGGTTTATCTGTGTGGTCCCTGTCCTACTTGGTTTATCTGTGTGGTGCCTGTCTCATCTGGTTTATCTGTGTGGTGCCTATCTCTCCTGGATTATCAGTGTGGTGTCTGTCCCAAATACTTCACCTGGTTTATCTGTGTGGTGTCTGTCCCACCTGGTTTATCTGTGTGGTTCCTGCCCCACCTGGTATATCTGAGAGGTGTCTGTCTCACCTGGTATATCTGTGTGGTTTCTGTCCTAACTACATCACCTGGTTTATCTGTGTGGTGCCTGTCTCACCTGGTTTATCTGTGTGGTGCCTGTCCCACCTGGTTTATCTGTGTGGTATCTGTCTCACCTGGTTTATCTGTGTGGTGTCTGTCCCAACTACTTCACCTGGTTTATTTTGTGGTGCCTGTCTCACCTAGTTTATCTGTGTGGTGCCTGTCCCACCTGGTTTATCTGTGTGGTATCTGTTTCACCTGGTTTATCTGTGCGGTGTCTGTCCAACCTGGTTTATCTGTGTGGTGCCTGACTCACCTGCTTTATCTGTGTGGTGCCAGTCTCAACTACTTCATCTGGTTGATCTGTGTGGTGTCTGTCCCAACTGGTTTATCTGTGTGGTTCCTGCCCGACCTGGTATATATGAGTGTTGACTGTCTCACCTGGTTTATCTGTGTGGTGTCTGTCTCACCTGGTTTATCTGTGTCGTGTCTGTCCCAACTACTTCACCTGGTTTATCTGTGCGGTGTCTGTCCCACCTGGTTTATCTGTGTGGTTCCTGCCCGACCTGCTATATCTTAGTGGTGCCTGCCTCACCTGGTTTATCTGTGTGGTGTCTGTCTCACCTGGTTTATCTCTGTGGTGTCAGTCTCACCTGGTTTACCTCTGTGGTGTCAGTCTCAACTGGTTTATCTTTGTGGTGTCTTTCTCAGCAGGTTTACCTGTGTGGTGTCTGTCTCAATTACTCACCTGTTTTATCTGTGTGGTTCCTGCCCCACCTGGTATATCTGAGTGGTGACTGTCCCATCTGGATTATCTGTATGGTGCCTGTCTCACCTGGTATATCTCTGTGATGTCAGTCTCACCTGGTTTATCTGTGTGTTGTTTGTCTCACCAGGTTTATCTGTGTGGTGTCTGTCCCAACTACTTCACCAGGTTAATAGTGTGGTGTCTGTCCCAACTCCATCACCTGGTTTATCTGTGTGGTACCTGTCCCACCTGGTTTATTTGTGGGTGCCTGTTCCACCAGGTTTATCTGTGTGGTGTCTGTCTCACCTGGTTTATCTGTGTGGAATCTGTCTCACCTAGTTTATCTGTGTGCTGCCTGTCCCACCTGGTTTATCTGTGTGGTGCCTGTCTCACCTGCTTTATCTGTGTTGTCTGTCCCAACTACATCACCTGGTTTATCTGTGTGGTGACTGTCCCACCTGGTTTATCTGTGTGGTTCCTGCCCCACCTGGTATATCTGAGTGGTGTCTGTCTCACCTGGTATATCTGTGTGGTGTCTGTCCCAACTACTTCACCTGGTTTATCTGTGTGGTGCCTGTCCCAACTACTTCACCTGGTTTATCTGTGTGGTGCCTGTCCTAACTACTTCACCTGGTTTATCTGTGTGGTGCCTGTCCCAGCTGGTTTATCTGTATGGTGCCTATCTCACCTGGTTCATCTGTGTGGTGTCTGTCCCAACTACTTCACCTGGTTTATCTGTGTGGTGCCTGTCTCACCTGGTTTATCTGAGTGGAATCTGTCTCACCTGGTATATCTGTGTGGTGTCTGTCCCAACTACTTCACCTGGGTTATCTGTGTGGTGCCTGTCCCATCTGGTTCATCTGTGTGGTGACTGTTCCATCTGGATTATCTGTGTGGTGCCTGTCTGAACCTGGTTTATCTCTGTGGTGTCAGTCTCACCTGGTTTGTCTGTGTGGTGCTTGTCACAACTAGTTCACCTGTTTAATCTGTGTGGTGTCCGTCCCAACTACTTCACCAGGTTAATAGTGTGGTGTCTGTACCAACTCCATCACCTGATTTATCTGTGTGGTAACTGTCCCACCTGGTTTATCTGTGGGTGCCCGTCCCACCTGGTTTATCTGTGTGGTGTCTGTCTCACCTGGTTTATCTGAGTGGAATCTGTCTCACCTAGTTTATCTGTGTGGTGCCTGTCCCACCTGGTTTATCTCTGTGGTGCCAGTCTCACCTGGTTTATCTATGTGGTGCCTGTCCCAACTACTTCACCTGGTTTATCTGTGCGGAGCCTGTCCCATCTATTTCACCTGATTTATCTGTGTGGTGCCTGTCCCAACTGCTTCACCTGGTTTATCTATGTGGTGTCTGTCCCAACTACTTCACCTGGTTTATCTGTGTGGTGCCTGTCT